>NC_028647.1:7949770-8032888 GCF_001406875.1 Solanum pennellii
CCCCCCCCCCCCCCCCCCCCCCCATGAAATCCACAAGCTAATCTCGATGAATCTTGAACGTTCTTTTCCTTTCTCCTCTTTTCTCCTTTCTCCAAGCCCTAGCGAGATATTCACTTTTCTAAAACTGACTAAAATATGAATTTACCACAATTAAACTCCTAAAACCGAATAAGGATAAATAGGTTAGGAAAAAACTAAATTACCCTTCAAAAATTCGGATTTAGACTTTCCTTAATCCAACAACTCCACTTCCAAAGGGCATAACTTACTCATACAAGTTCGGAATCGCGTAAACTTGGTCGTGGCGGAAAGATGATTCCAAAAACTGTCCAACATATCTGGAAGTTCTCCTAACTCATCCTGAACTAGAAGTGATGGCCGTTTGAAGTGGACCAAAAATCATTATTTTTAACTTAAGTAATTTTCTAGATTTTTAATTATTTCCATAAATGACTATTTTCAGTTCCTAGCTTCTTCCTAGCTATTTCGAATTGCAAGATGTTACATTGAAGCTGTGGCTATTTATTACATATGTTGTATCCTTTACTTTCTTTGGCTGCATTAGTTGGTCAAATGTTGCTTGCATTGACGTTCAATTTCAACGGAATTTCAAAATTCAGGTGAAATATAGTATACTGTTGCAGAATCATGAAATTAGCACTAATGAAGAAAAAGGTGTAGAAAATATGATATAAATAGTTGGAGTTATACTACAAAATTCTTCTTCTGTAAGAATAATTCTTAATACCTAAGTTTACTTGTGGCCCATGATAATGATGCATGCATAACCAATTAAAAAGATGCATCATAAAAGAAGATAGAACACAAAACATTTCACCAAAATTATTCGTCACACATGATCTTTAGAAGAACGGTGATATTAATATACAACAAATTCTTTTCGGTGATAATCTAAAGAATTTATTCATTGAATTCTTACTAAGTTCAACTCTTGAAGAGATGATATACAAGATCGAATGCGAAGATTAACCATCTAAATTGTGATCTTTATTGGAGGAAGTAAATTACGCATTGTACTATTTCTTTAATTAAAATTTTATCCCACTCGATTTCTAATAAAATTTTTAATGAGGCAACGAGCAAATGCTTCCTACTATATGTATTTGTTTTTTTTTCTTTAGTAATATTTCTTCTTATTGATATATTTCTAGTAAGATTTTAAGTACAACATATTATCAATAAATGAACATTGAAAAGGGAGTATTATAAATACATACTATTATGAATATCCTTTACACAGTTTATTGAATAAGTCTTCATATGCATTTAATTGAATAAACATGCAATAAATAAATATATGATTGGATAAGAATGCAGAAGGTAATAAATTCCAGTTCATTTGACCAGAAGTCAAAAAATCAAATAATGTAACGATGAGAACTGTCATTATTTTGGAAAAGCAAAAACTTAAGGGAAATTACTGGGCCAATGTCATGCCAGGGCAGGCTAGATGCCGTTAGGGTGGCGGCGCCTTGACAGGGTAATTTGGTGCCAAAGTGGGATAGGCGAGACAAAATGTAAATAACGCGAAACACCTTATTTAAACCACCCTAGAAATCCCCAAAAGCTACTCTAAGCTTGTGGAGGTAGGAGAAGGAGATTTCTAGCGTAAGGATATTGATGGATTGAGAATTTTCAATCAAGATCACCATCATTTATCCCAAAAACAAGAATCGAAGCCAAAAACTCTGTGCAGCTGCTTGGTGGCCAGGTAGGCTAGGTTTATTAATTGAGTAGTTATAAATCTATTACTTACTGCATAATATATTGACCTTGAAGGTAGAATTTATGTGTAGACCTTCGTGCACCAAAAAGAGAAAGTTTTAATGGTAGCCTAGAGGTTACCTCTGAAGTATAACATATGATGAAGTCCTAACTCATGAACTAGGGCGTGGTGATGGTTGTGATTTCATGTTATGTGGTATATGTTTGTTCTTGCTTCATTATAATACAATAATGTATTCGTATGTTGCATTATTTATCACTCTAATTGTAAATGAGAATATATGAATGTGCCATTAATTATTACTTGATTGTATGAATTTTGAAAATATACTTGTGATTGTGGCTTGTTGAATGGACCTGGTGTTGCATTCCGACACATTAACTTGGATCGGTTGCCATGTTCCGGCATAAACATGGGATCGATTTCCACGTCCCGTCATAAATATTGGATCAAATTTCACATTTTGATAGGATAACAGTTTGAGTGTGGTTTCCATGAGAGAGCCATTGACTTGTATTATATGTATAAAGGCTTGTATATTTGATAATGTGGAATCAGGATGTTTCCTAAATTGATTAGTGGATTGTACTTATCTTCTTATACGTGGGGATTGCAATGTTGTAAGTTAATTGGAGATACCTGGTTGGGTAATGAACTATGGATGGTAGAGTCTCAATTTGGATGTAGTATGGTAAGGGGTAACTAAGGGACCTGGTGCTAGCTTTATTATTGAGAATGAGATTATGGGTATTATTCTCGAGGTTAGGGGATGGTTTCATGAAGGGGATAGTAATCCTTGATAGGCGTAATACAAGTTTATAAGTGAGTGGAGATGGGAATGGAGTGTAGGATTATTCCGTAAGTGGTTGGTCAGGTTGGTAATGTCAATTATCCAGAATAGGTAAGGGTAGGATAAATATAAAGGCCAAGAAGCGAATAGTCTTATCACATGTTTTTCACTGGCTGATTTCTTATATTATGCAGTGGGTATCGGGTTGACCGATGATGCCTACCAGTACGTATGTTTTGTACTGATACTACTTTTGCTATGTCTTTTGACATAGTCTTCATGCAGGATTAATGATGTCTAATAGGTGAAGACGAATATAATCTCCAACTGCTCTCGTATTTCCTTCCTTGTGGTGGGACGTGTCTTTTACTTTTGTTATACCCTATACTCTCAGTAAGTCTTGTACCTGTTCAGACTAGATCCATCGAGATGTTAATTCCTTTCAAGTCTTAACAAGAATTGCTTTTACATTTTCTTACTTATAAATATTCTTGAATTCTTTCTATTTTCAGTTTTCTGAAATCTTTCGCATGTTTTAAATTGTTGGAAATTGAGGGTTCTCCTACTACGGTGTAATATGTAGGTGCCCGCATCGCCCGATGATTTGGATCGTGACAAATAATGATTAATATTTTTCCATATTTACTTTATGTTCATTTGACTAGGAGTCAAAAATCGAATAATAATTAATATCTTTCTATATTTACTTTATTTTCATTTGAATATGAGTCAAAAATAAAAAAAAAATTAATGCCTTTTTACATTTACTTTAATTTTCATTTGACCATGATCAAAAATCAAATATTAATTAATATTTTTCCATATTTACTTTATGTTCATTTGACCAGGAGTCAAAAATCGAATAATAATTAATATCTTTCTATATTTACTTTATTTTCATTTGAATATGAGTCAAAAATAAAAAAAATAATTAATACCTTTTTACATTTACTTTAATTTTCATTTGAACATGATTTAAAATCAAATAATAGTTAATATCTTTCTATATTTACTTTATTTTCCTTTGACCATGAGTAAAAAATCGAATAATAATTAATATCTTTTTATGTTTACTTTATTTTCATTTTACTGTAAGTCAAAAATCAAAAATTAATTATATCTTTCTATATTTACTTTATTTTTATTTGACAATGAGTCAAAATCCAAATAATAATTAATATCCTTTCAGATTTACTTTATTTTCATTTGACAATGAGTTAAAAGCAGAATAATAATTAATATCTTGCTATATTTATAACCTATTTCTTGCCCTAAAATTTTTTTTCTTGGAGGGAAATGCACACACATCGTATTTCCATTAATTTTTTCTCATCATATAACATATTTTAATAAGGACAGGAGATCTCAGAGAGGAGTTCTTATGTTTGATCCTCTTGACACAGGGAAAACATTTTGGCCAAAAATTTTGCTACTAAGTGTGGGTACGGGGAGAGTGAACAATTAACACAAAGCTTAATCGAGCTTACCCATACTCATGCTCGAACTACAATTTTCATCGATGAGACTGATTCTCTTAGTAGTGCCAGAGGGTAAGTAAATAATAGAGTTGTCAAGATATTTAATCTCATCAATGAAAATTGTTGTTGGAGCATTAGTACGGGCAAACTCAAATAAGCACCGTGTCAATCGTTTACTCTATCTTGCAATTTTCCACAGAACAAACTACAAGAAATATTTATAAATATTGTCCCACACTCTTTAGCAATATCTTTGGCCAATATTGTTTTTCCTGTGTCAGGAGAACCAAGTAGAAGAACTCCTCTCCAAGGTCTCCTATCACTGTAAATAATTAATATTCAATGGTACAACATGTTACACGACAGTTTGTTACGAGGAATAATTAAAGGGAATATGAGGTGTGTACTGCATTTCCCTCTAAGGAAAACATTTTTTCGAGAATATATATATGTAATCTTTTTGGCCTTTTTCAGGTCTCTATTAAAATTTAATAATAATGAAATTAGCAAACTTGAAAATATTTTGTTGATCTTTTTTTAGAAGAATGCATAATAATGTCAGCGGAGTGAGTCATATACAGTTCAAAGTTAAGATAATTATAAAAAGGTTGACACCATTTTCTTCCTTTTGGGAAAATGGTGAAAACTATGTTGTTGAAATATAACTTCCATGGACCAAAAATGCATCCATCGTCATTCATTAGTATGCTGAGTAAACCGATTCAGAAAGTGATTGTCACAATCCAAAATAAGATATGATGACACTTTTCTATTTCCACTAAGATAAATAAGCCTCAACCCAACGAAAAGAAAGAAAAATAAAAGATAAACAAAGAACAAAATAAAAATGAAAAACTTATTCATTCTATTCACACCCCAAAATATAGTTTTCACGTGTGCAAACCACTAATACATAAAGTGTAGAAGAAAGAAATAAGTACAAGTCTCAGGTTTTAGCCTCTCAAATAGAACAAAGCATAATAAAAAATAAATATAGGGCCCACTGGGATGAAAAACAACTACTTATCAATAGTTCTTCAACAAGCCTTTGAAATAGAAGCACAATCACACGATACCGGGCTCAGCAACTACACAAGTGAAAAAGCAAAGAGTGAGTACGAACAAGACAATAACAGTTCGTAGCCAAAAAATTCATTAAGGGTGTCCAAGAATCGAATAGGTAAATAAAAATATTTGATAAATGGGTGCACTAAAAATTTATAAATCAAACTGACTAAAATATGAATTTACACCAATGAAACTCCTAAAAACGAATTACTCATACAAACTCGAAATCACGCAAACTTGGCCGCGTTGGAAAGATAATTCCAAAAGTTGTCCAACCATATCTGGAAGTTCTCCTAACTCATCCTGAACTATAAGTGATGGTCGTTTGAAGTTGACCAAAAATCATTTTTTTAACTTAAGTAATTTTTCAGATTTTTAATTATTTCCAAAAATGACTATTTTCAGTTCTTAGCTTCTTCCTAGCTATTTCGAATTGCGAGATGTTACATTGAAGCTGTGGCTATTTATTACATATGTTGTATCCTTTAGTGTCTTTGGCTGCATTAGTTGATCTGTTGATACAAGATGCACTGGGAAATATGTCTTTAAGTGGTTTGTTTCAAAAGACTTTGACTATTATAGTTTTACTTAAAGCATATCATGCACTGTGTCATTAATTCATGGCACCTCAGGGGCTGTAAAGAAAAGGCAATTAATGTTATATGACTTCAAATGTATCTTGCATTCACGTTTAAATGCCTTTCAAAATACCCAAATGGTATTTTTGTACTTTCAAGTATCTTGCATTCACGTTCTAACGCCTTTCAAGTTACCCAGTTGTTTCTTGCATTGACGTTCAATTTCAACGGAATTTCAAAATTCAGGTGAAATATAGTATACTGTTGCAGAATCATGAGATTAGCATTAATGAAGAAAAAGGTGTACAAAATTTGATATAAATAGTTGGAGTTATACTGCAATATTCTTCTTCTGTAAGAATAATTCTGAACACCCAAGTTTACTTATGGCCCATGATAATGATGCATGCATAACCAATTAAAAGGATGCATCATAAAAGAAGATAGAACACAACACATTTCACAAAAATTATTTGTCACACATGATCTTTAGAAGAACGCTGATATTAATATACAACAAATTCTTTTCGGTGATAATCTAATGAATTTATTCATTGAATTCTTACTAAGTTCAACTCTTGAAAAGATGATATAAAAGATCGGAATGTGAAGATTAACCATCTAAATCGTGATCTTTATTGGAGGAAGTAAATTACGCATTGTACTAATTCTTTAATTAAGATTTTATCCCACTCGATTTTCTAATAAGATTTTTAATGAGGCAACGAGCAAATGCTTACTACTACATGTATTGTTTTTTTTTTCTTTAATAATATTTTTTCTTATTGATATTTTTCTAGTAAGATTTTCAGTACGACACATTATCAATAAATGAACATTGAAAAGGGAGTATTATAAATACATAGTAGTATGATATCCTTTACACAGTTTATTGAATAAGTCTTCATATGCATTTAATTGAATAAAAATGCAATAAATAAATATATGATTGGATAAGAATGCACAAGTTAATAAATTCCAGTTCATTTGACCAGAAGTCAAAATCAAATAATGTAACGATGCGAACCGTCATTATTTTGGAAAAGCAAAAACTTTGGGGAAATTACTGGGCCATTGTCCCGCTAGGTAGGCTAGATGCCGTTAGGGTGGCGGCGCCTTGATGAGGTAAGTTGGCGCCAGAGAGGGATAGGCGAGACAAAATGTAAATAACGCGAAAAACCTAATTTAAACCACCCTAGAAACCCCCCAAAAGCTTCTCTAAGCTTGTGGAAGAAGGAGAAGGAGATTTATAGCGTAAGGAGATTGATGGATTGAGAATTTTCAGTCAAGATCACCATCATTAATCCTGAAAAAAAGAATCGAAGCCAAAAACTCTGTGCGGCTGCTTGGCGCCCAGGTAGGCTAGGTTTATTAATTGAGTAGTTATAAATCTATTACTTACTGCATAATATAGTGATCTTGAAGGTAGAATTCATGTGTAGACCTTCGTGCACCAAAAAGAGAAAGTTTTAATGGTAGCCTAGGTAATACCTTAGAAGTATAGCAAATGGGGAAGTCCTAACACATGAACTAGGGTGTGGTGATGGTTGTGATTTCATGTTAAGTGATATATGTTTGTTCTTGCTTCATTATAATACATGTAAGTATGCGGATGTTGCATTATTGATCACACTAATTGTAAATGAGAATAGATGAATGTTCCATCAATTATTACTTGATTGTGTGTTTTTTGAAAATATACTTGTGATTGTGACCGTGGCTTGTTGAATGGGCCGGGTGTTGCATTTCGACACAGTAACTTGGATCGGTTGCCACGTTCCGGCGTAAACATGGGATCAATTTCCACGTCCCGTCATAAATATTGGATCGGATATCACATTTTGGTAGGATAAAAGTTTGAGTGTGGGTTCTATGAGAGGGCCATTGACTTGTATTATATGTATAAAGGTATGTATATTTGATAATGTCGAATTGCGCATGTTTCCTAAATTTATTGGTGGATTGTACTTATGTTCTTATACGGGGGATTGCAATGTTGTAAGTTAATTTGAGATACCTGGTTGTGTAATGAACTATGGATGGTAGAGTCTCAACTTGGATGTAGTATGGTAAGGGGGAACTAAGGGACCTGACTCGGTGCTAGCTTTGTTATTGAGAATGAGATTATGGGTATTATTCTCGAGGTTAGGGGATGGTTTTATGAAGGGGATAGTAATCCTTGATAGGCGTAATACATGTTTATAAGTGAGTGGAGACGGGAATGGAGTGTAGCATTATTCCGTAAGTGGTTGGTCAGGTTGGTAATGTCAATTATCCAGAATATGTAAGGGTAGGATAAATATAAAGGTGGAGAAGCGAATAGTCTCATCACATGTTTTTCACTGGCCGATTTCTTATATTATGCGGTGGGTATCGGGTTGATCGATGATACCTATCAGTACGTGTGTTTTGTACTGATACTACTCTTGCTATGTCTTTCACTACAACAAAAATGACCATTAGCGGCATTTAATTCTTAATTGCCACTAAATATGTATTTTTAGTGGCAATTGTTACTCTTTGTATATGTCCCTAAAGCCTTTAGCGACATTGGTTCTAATGACACTTAACTAATGCCGGTAAAGACTTTAGCACTCTTTATTAGTGTCAATATTTAATGCCGCTAAAAATTGTTTTTGTTGTAGTGTTTTTACATAGTCTGTATGTAGGATCAATGATGTCTCATAGGTGAAGACGAATATAATCTTCAACTGCTTCCATATTTTCTTCCTTGTGGTGGGACTTGTGCCTTTTACTTTTGTTATAACTTGAACTCTCAGTTTATCTTGTACCTGTTAAGACTATATCCCCGGGGATGTTAATTACTTTCGAGTCTTCACAAGAATAGTTTTTAAAAACTCTTACTTATAAATCTACTTGAATTCTTTCTATTTTTAGTTTTCTGAAATCTTTCGCATGTTTTAAATGGTTGGAAATTGAGGGTTCTCCTACTACGGTGTTAGTATGTAGGGGCCCACACCGCCTGGTAGTTGAATCATGACAAATAATGATTAATATTTTTCCATATTTACTTTATGTTCATTTAACTCGGAGTCAAAAATCGAATAATAGTTAATATCTTTCTATATTTACTTTATTTTCATTTGAATGAGTCAAAATTCAAAAAAAAATAATAATACCTTTTTACATTTACTTTAATTTTCATTTGACCATGATCAAAAATCAAATAATAATTAATATTTTTCCATATTTGCTTTAGTTTCATTTGACTAGGAGTCAAAAACCGAATAATAATTAATATCTTTTTATATTAACTTTATTTTCATTTGAATATGAGTCAAAAATAAAAAGTAATTAATACCTTTTTACATTTACTTTAATTTTCATTTGACCATGATTTAAAATAAAATAATAGTTAATATATTTCTATATTTACTTTATTTTCCTTTCAGCATGAGTCAAAAATCGAATAATAATTAATATCAAATTGTATTTAGTTTATTTTCAAATGACTATAAGTCAAAAATCAAAAGGTAATTAATTTCTTTCTATATTTACTTTATTTTTATTTGACAATGAGTC
Source organism: Solanum pennellii (assembly GCF_001406875.1). NCBI lineage: Eukaryota > Viridiplantae > Streptophyta > Magnoliopsida > Solanales > Solanaceae > Solanum > Solanum pennellii. The sequence continues at coordinate 7,958,975 of NC_028647.1, forward strand.
AAAATCCAAATAATAATTAATTTCCTTCCAGATTTACTTTATTTTCATTTGACCATGAGTCAAAAGCAGAATAATAATTAATATCTTGCTATATTTATAACCCATTTCTTGCCCAATTTCGTCACCCGATTCTTATATATAGGACTATAAATTATAGCCCCAACACATATTACAGTAAGTGGCTAGTCTTGTTTGTTCATCTCCAAATTATTAGTTCTACTTAGAATAACTTCGTGAGATTATTGGATACTCATTCCAATAATTTGTCAACACTCCAAAAAAAAAAAACTTGTTGTAGAAGAAGAAGAATCTGGAGAAAGTTATGGACAAATTGAGAGAAGGAATTGTTAAAATGTCCAACATTGAACCAAATGCGTCATTGTCAGAGTCCCAGAATTCAATTCTTCGACAACACCTTGATATTATTATGTCTGGTCTTCAGACTACCCCTGATCATCCTCCTTACGCTTGGATGATTGAACAAGCATTGCAGGAATTGGACGAAGAAGAGGGCTCTGATGAAGACTCGATATCTGAGTTTATCATAAAAAATAATGACAGTTTGCCAATGGCTCATAAGATAATGCTGAAACATCATCTGAAGAAGATGTGTGAAAGGGGGGAAATTGTTATGATTGATGGAGGACGGTTTTTGCTTCCTGGTGAAAGCAAAAACTTGAATTCAAAGAGTAAAGGAAAGAGCAAGAGAAGGGGGAGTTCGTCAAATACACAAAAGAAGCAGCAGCAAAAGGAAAAAGGGGAGGATTTGGAGCAACCAAAAAAACAGGGTCGTGGGAGGCTTGCTAAGAAAAAGGAAGACGGGGCTAAAAAAGGTGATGGTACAACTTCAGCATTGTCAACAAAGGAGCCAGACGATCAGCATGAGAGGGATCTCAAGGGCCAGGAAGATGGGGTTGATCCTAGTGCTGTACTTCTGAAGGACTTGAGATTGTCAAGAAGTAGAAAAACGATCAAGGACTAGGAAGGTGTTGGAAGGCACAATAAAGTGTTGGCAGATACATCTTCGTTCTTTGTATTTCTCTATATACAATATTGTAATTCGAACTAGTAGTGTTAGTTATTAGAAAGAAGCTATAGTATTATTTACTAGTCGATTTTAGTTTTCTTTTTTGCAAGTTATATATGCTCTATAGCATAAAAATTGTGTACTCTCTACAGGCTTTGCCTATTTATCATATGTTGTAGTCTGGAAAAAAAGGGATACTCATTCCAATTCAAATGAGAGAAACAAACACAATAAAACAAGTGTTTTCGATCTTCATCTTGATTTTTTGCCCCCTTTTCGCTCATTATAATTAGAATTAAAATTCAATAATCTCACGAAGATTTTCTGGGTATGACTAGCAACTTGTATTGATGTTTTACTAGGCAAGACATTTTTTGTAATCTTAGTCCAATTACCTTTTCCATGATAAGTCAATCCTTTGAAGAATGATTTGTGTTCATTCTCTACCCATGGATTTCCTTTCTTCAATTATGTCATTATGCCTGCAATGCTATTTTTCTCTCTCTTAATTTGAGATTTCAAGAATAATAGTGTCATTTTCACTTTTCCAAATATTGAAGGGATAATGTACAAGTACCCCTCAACCTATGTCCGAAATCTCACAGACACACTTATTCTATACTAAGGTTCTATTGCCCCCCTGAACTTATTTTATTAATAATTTTATACCTCTTTTCGGCCTACGTGACACTATCTTGTGAGTCCAACGCTGGTTGACTTTTTGTATTCCACGTAAAAACTAATTTGTATTTATTATAGTCCAGTATAAATAAGGGAAAATATCTTTGGGATAAGGGAAGATATTTCAAATTATTTATGGCAAGAAGGTAAAGAATTATGACTATACTAACTATAATTTACCTTTTTTCTACTTTGTTTTAATATCCCAAAATATTATACGATAAATAAAGAAAATGGTGAAAATATTTTTCGAGACATTTCATAAAACTTCCTGAAAAAATACTTTTTTTGGAGGGAAATGCACACATATCGTGTTTCCATTAGTATTTTCTCGTTACGAATTGTCATATAACTTATTTTAATATGGACAGGAGATCTCAGAGAGGAGTTCTTATGTTTGATCCTCTTGACACAGGGAAAACATTTTGGCCAAAGATTTTGCTACAAAGTGTGGGTACGGGGAGAGTGAACAATTAACACAAAGCTTAATCGAGCTTACCCATACTCATGCTCGAACGACAATTTTCATCGATGAGACTGATTCTCTTAGTAGTGCCAGAGGGTAAGTAAATAATAGAATTGTCAAGATATTCAATCTCATCAATGAAAATTGTTGTTGGAGCATTAGTACGGGCAAACTCAAATAAGCACCGTGTCAATCGTTTACTCTACCTTGCAATTTTCCACAGAACAAAATACAAGAAATATTTATAAATATTGTCCCACACTCCTTAGCAATATCTTTGGCCAATATTATTTTTCCTGTGTCAGGAGAACCAAGTAGAAGAACTCCTCTCCAAGGTCTCCTACCACTGTAAATAATTAATATTCAATGTTACAACATGTTACATGACAGTTTGTTACGAGGAAAAATTAAATGGAATATGAGGTGTGTATCGCTTTTCCCTCTAAGGAAAACATTTTTTTCGAGAATGTATATGTAATCTTTTTGGCCTTTTTCAGGTCTCTATTAAAATTTAATAATAATGAAATTAGCAAACTTGAAAATATTTTGTTGATCTTTTTTTAGAAGAATGCATAATAATGTCAGTTGGAGTGAGTGATATACAGTTCAAAGTTAAGATAATTATAAAAAGATTGACACCATTTTCTTCCTTTTGGGAAAATGGTGAAAACTATGTTGTTGAAATATAACTTCCATGGACCAAAATGCATCCATCATCATTCATTAGTGTTCTGAGTAAACCAATTCAGAAAGTGAATGTCACAATCCAAAATTAGATATGATGACACTTTTCTATTTCCACTAAGATAAATAAGCCTCAACCCAACAAAAAGAAAGAAAAATAAAAGATAAACAAAGAACAAAATAAAAACGAAAAAACTTATTCATTCTATTCACACTCCAAAATATAGTTTTTACGTGTGCAAACCACTAATACATAAAGTGTGGAAGAAAGAAATAAGTACAAGTCTCAGGTTTAAGCCTCTCAAATAGAACAAAGCATAATTAAAAATAAATATAGGGCCCACTGGGATGAAAAACAACTACTTATCAATAGTTCTTCAACAAGCCTTTGAAATAGAAGCACAATCTACGATACCGGGCTCAAAAACTACACAAGTGAAAAAGCGAAGAGTGAGTACGAACAAGACAATAACAGTTCGTAGCCAAAAAATTCATTAAGGGTGTCCAAGAATCGAATAGGTAAATAAAAATATTTGATAAATGGGTGCACTAAAAATTTATAAATCAAACTACATGACATTAATGATTAATTTTTTAATAAAAAAATATACCTGAAATAATCAACTACATAACATTTAGTTTTAATATTCATGTTTATTTAATTGGATGTGAATGGACAAAGAAAAAACAAAGAGAAAATTCAATTTAGAATGAGACTCTTTATGCTTCAAAATTTCACGAACCACTGATGACTAGCAAGGAAACATGAAAAATAAAAAATAGGATTAAATGAGTGTTATTAAAAGTAATTTTATATGGAGCCTCTATCACTTTTAGTAGCTTTATAGAAAAGATCAAATAAATAAGATTTGCTTATAAAATTTTTAATTAAATAATTACTTTTGAATTTTGTTTAAATTTTTAAGGAAAGGCAAAAAATTAAAAGTGGCCGTTAATTAGGAACATTTTTAAAATGTAAAAACAAAGTGTAGATAGCAGGAATCGAGAACCTGCGCGCACAAGAAGTTGCACGCACCTTCGCTTTGCAGAAGCCAACTAAGCTACGAAATATTACTATAATTTTAGGGTGTCCAAAATATGTTATTTAGCCATCTACAATATTATTTTACTAATATCTACGGTGTAATTTTCCGATGATAGGTGTCCAATTGTACACCCTCAGCCTAGTGTAGCTCCGCCACTGGACAATAACATTTCTACAATACACATATCACACGGTTCAATAATCACCATCCAACATGTATCAAGTAAGTCAATCTCAATGTGAAGTAGATCAATCACAAGTAACAAAAGCATCAATCATGGTTCACAAGTAGGTTAAACATAAGCATAAAAATGCATTAAATCACAATAATCAAACTATTGTCAGAACCATTCCTTTCGGCACAATATCACTAGCCGGAACCTTATCCCATCGGCTTTTATAATATCACTAATTGAAACTATTTTCCATCAGCTTTATATCATATCACTAGCGGAAACCATTTCCCATGAACTTTATATCATTAGCACAAATCATTTCACATCAGCTTTATATTATATGACTAGACGAAACCATTCTCCATCGGATTTATATTATATCACAAGTTGAAACTATTTCCCATAGGCTTTTTATTACCTGTCTCACCACAATGTACAACAATCAATGCATATAAGCAAGTTCACACCATAAGAAAGAGAAAACAATTCAAGAAATTCAAGTTCACATTCATGTTATCAATCATTTCATCAATGAATCAAATAGGGTCAACAACAAGATAAATCACAAGTTTTGATGCTAAAATCCATAAGTAATCAAAGAAAAATAAAGTTTCAGGATCACAAAAACTTATTTTAAAAGATTAAAAACAATAAATATCTTTAAAATCGCCTCCAAGGATTTTGCAGACTCAAAATGGAAAATAGGCTTAAGGCCTGAAATTTGAGAGCAATAACCCCTCTCTGATGTTTCAAAAATGACCATGGCTTCACAAAAGTGAACCCCATTAGAACTTGGACATAATGATCGATTATTCGGCCTTCGCAGAAGCGAAGGTCATGATTGTGACACTTCCATCACAAAAGCAAAGGACAGATCAAGTGCAACATTCATAATTGCGATCAGGTTTTCGCTAACGTGAGCATCGCGATCATGAAGACTTTTTTCGCATTTGTGAGGCCTGCAACACTAGAAAATACAACCATCACTCAAAACATTGAAATAAACCTTGATATTCATTCAGAACTCATACACACAAACCATATATAGATATAGACTATACACGATGTAACAGACTCAATGAAACTATCAAAACAGGATTATGAGGTCTCGTTGACCCGATATCCATGAAAGTCACAAGAAGCTAATATAACGCCTACATCAAGCTCGGGATCTCTCAAAAATCAATCATGACCTCTCCTAATAGACCTAAAATCATCCCCCAAATTCAATGAAATCTCAAAATTCTGATTAAAGCATTTGAACCACGAATATTCACCAAGGTCAACCCAAAGGTTAAATTTTCACAAATTTTCAACTTGGGGTCTCAAATCCTTAAAAAGACTTTGAATCTTAAACCGACAATTCTCAAAATCAAAATTTCACATTCGAGCCTGATGGAATCAATAAAATTCTATTTCGACACTCGAAACTCCAAAAGACACCGAAAACCATTTTTAATAACTTTAGCCTTTCAAACTCAAATCATAAAAAAAATAAAAACTTACAACTCAAAGATCGAAACCAATTTTTAAAACTCAATTAGAAACAACTTGGGTTAATATTGGGAGGGGAAAATGGTAAATTCATAAAACTTTCAAAAAAAGATCAAGTGGGTCATTATAGAGGTCTATTGTGCTTTACTTTTGACTTAACGTCTTCTACAATATTTTGATAGTTAAAAAGGAGGATGATAAGAATATTATAAAGAACTTTAAGTCTCAGCTTAGTAGAAATAGAGTAAAGGATCTTGTCGTTAATTTTTTGTTGTGTATACCATTTAGCCAAACAAAGAGGCATTTGATATCATACAAATTGAGTCGGAGTCAGATTACAAGTTAAGATTAATGGTCAGATCACAAATTAGGTTTCGAGAATGGGTCCCAAATCATGTGTCTGAATAGAGTTTAGAGTTGGTTATCAAAGTCAAGTTTCAGTTCGAGAGTCGAGGATGGTTCCCAAATTAGGTGACAAGTTTGGGTCCCAAATAAATTGTCGATGTTTGGGTCGAATTCAATTTTAGAAGTTGGGTCCTGAGTAAGGTGTCAGAGTCAGGTTTTGGGTCGAGAGTTGAGGTCAGATCCTATATCAGGTGTTGAATTTGGATCTAGTTTGGATGTCGAGCCATTCTAGAGATGGGTGTGAAGACAGTGGTTCAATTTGGGTGTCGGAATCAAGTTTCGGGTCGAGAGTCGAGGTCAAGTCCTAACTGAAGTGTTTAGTTTGGGTCCCAGATCGACAACGTCGGAATCAGATCTAATCTAGAATTTAGGTTATGGATTAGGTGACGGTGTATGGCCCTCATTTGAAAGTTGAGTCCATTTGTAGTGTTGGTTCACAATTCGAATGTCGCGTCATTATTTAAATATTGAGGTCAGATCAAGGTTTAGAATTTGGATTTCAGACCAAGTCTCAGTTTGAAAATTAGGATCGAATCTTGATTTGAAGAAAAGACCTGGGTCGTGAGTTAGGATCGAGTTGGGTTGAGCTTGGATTCTGAATCGAATATTGAGGTCGTGTCTTGGTTCAGGTGGCAGGTCCTAATTTAAGTTTCGAGGTCAAATCAAGGTTCGGAAATTGAATCCAAGTTTGAAAGTTGGGTCTTGGGTTCGAAAGTTGGTTTTCGAGTTCAAAAGCCAGGTCCTAGGTGGGTTCAAATCCTGGTTTGGAAGTTGGGATCGGGTCTCAATTTGGAAGTAGGGACCTGGGTTAGATGCCGAGGTCATATTCTAGATTGAGTATCGAGTTTTTAGGTCATGTCAATGTTTAGATTTCAGAGTCAGATCTTTGTTTCAATGTTGAGTCTATGGTCGAAAATTGAGAACAAGTCCTAAGTTGGGTGTTGTAGTCGTGTTCCAATTTGAGTCTCAGAGTTAAGTGACAATTCGAATGTCGGGTCTCATGTTAGGAGTCGGAGTTAGGTGTTGGTATTAAGGATCCTAAATCGTTTGTTGTGTCATGTTTTGATTTTCAGATTAGAAACTATTTTCCTAAAAAAAATATTTTCTACTCTTTAGCCAAAAGTAAAAGATATTTTCTAAAATAATATTTCATTCACCAACCATGTGCTAGAAAGTATTTTTCGTAGTTTTTTCACTCACCAACTAAACATGAGAAATTAAGTTAGAAACTAGCTTATTTTTCAAATTAACATTTTCTAGGGAAACTTTCCTTAATACCAAACACACCAATATCACTGTTCCTTGTGGAAAATGGAAATTATTTACCATTCACCAACTAGAAAACAATTTAAATTCTTTTTCCTTCATGGTTTTGAAAAATATTTCAAGAATTTTTAATTTATGAATAAATATTGTCAATATTTTTTAGCCTTAAAAAATTCATATCAATTGCATGTATTATTATGTTCAAGTAATTTTACTTTAAAAATCATCATGTAACCTTATGCAATTTTTTATTTTAAAATGTAAAATTTTCTTTATATTTTCTTTCTTTCTGTAGTGTAGTTATAGTAGGAAGCATAGTTAAAGTACATGTAGCACAATGTAAAAGAAAAATGTCATCATTAAATTAATAGTTCATTTTACTCTATTAAATCACATACTAATGGAGATTGCATTGACTTGGTGTAAATATCCGATGGGAAAGTTTTTTTTCCATTATAATTATTATAGTTAGTATTTTTCTTAGTCCAAAGACACATTTTTCCTTGTTTTAAATGAATTATAATAAATGTAAAAGAAAGTAGTTCTTACACCATATAGAAAAGGTAAATTTTTAATATATCGGATGATGTATAACATTAATCATACGATGGTAACATATTATTATATTCGTCTACTTTTAATTGTCATACTTTTCTCTTTTAGATTCAAACTATCAAAATTTTGACTAACGTTTTACGATGTATTTTTTCATCATATTGATATGCGAAAATTGCAATTTATAGTATTTTTCGTATAGTACTTAAATATCTAAATTTTTTGTTTAAAATATTGAATAAATATAATCTAATTTAATACACTAGAGGCCGTTTGATAGATCATATAAGAATAATACATAATATGGTGGATTAGTAATGTTTGTATTAGTTATGATGAGATGTTTTTAGGCAATGTTTTATTTGTCGTACTAAAATATTATGCATTACATAATTATTTAACTTGAAATTTCATTGGAAAGCTCAAGGAAATATATGTCTTGAAGTGGTTTGTTTCAAAAGACTTCCATTAGTATATCTTTTACTTAAAGCATGTCATGCATTGTTTCATTATCCCATTACTAAACTTGATAATTTATAATAATTTATAGTTAATACATAAAAATAATAACTAGAATTACAATGAATATGTATAGTTGTTCAATAGATTTTTTAATCCGTACAAAAAGTTACTTTCTCTGTTCCTATTTAGTTGTCCACTTTAGAAGTGACACACATATTAAGGCATCAATTATTATCATAGGTTAGTCACAATTTTACCCTTAACTTAAAAGATTATGCAACGCCACAAGTATAATAAATGTATTTTCTGGTTCCAAAAAGCATGCATTACAACTTAGTAGTGCTAGAATTTTTTTAGAACTAAATAACGGAATATCAGGAAAAACATTGTTATCCTTTCTTGATTTGTTAAAATGGACGAGTAAATAGGGACATATATAAAAGGAAATATGGACAAGTAAATAGGGACAGAGGAAGTATTAAGTTTAGTGAATTCAAAATCAAAATCAGTGTTTTTCGGACGAATTGTACCAAAAACGCTATGTTAAATTCGAGGTGTAATAGGGATGGCATCAAGAATATGCCCTCTTGCATGTGCTACATTATTAAGATCTAATTCACTACTATTTAAAATATTTTCCTTAGTCCAAAGACACCATTTCCCTGGTTGTCACTGAATTATAATAAAAGTACTGTTATCTCCTGTATTCAAATTAGCAAACCAAAAGAAATAAAAGATGAAAAGAAAAATACAAAGAATTATCCTGGTCCACAAAATCCACTGTGTATCCTTAAGAAATTGAGTCCCCTCAAGTACCCGAGGTTACAGATTAATTCCTCCCAAAATAAAACGGATTAACCATTAAAGAAGTAGTGGTACCTCAAACTTCAATAATTTCAACGAACTCAAAATGCAGCAACAAATCACACAAACAGACACGATCGATCGATTTTGTTTTTTAAGAAATGTATGCAAAAGAATGGAACAATTCAATGCTGAAAAATGAGAGACAACCTCTCTATTTATAGCCAACAAAGGGTAAATGTCACAACTCTTAGGAAAGAAGACAACCTTCTAGAAAGGTCACAACAATTGGAAAAGGCACAACCTTTCAAACGGTCATAGCCCTTTACAAAGGACACGACCTTTCATAAAGGTCACAACCTTCCGGCAAAGTGACAACCCTTCAAGAGAGTCACAACCCTTCATTTCCTGTTCATACCTTTAAAACCCAACAATCCACCACATGAATAGGGAAATGACTATTTTTTAAAACTTATGCATGAAAAACTGTGTGATTCGTAAGTAAAGGTTAATCGCATCTGGATAAGTAGATTTCCCTTTAAACTTTCCGTAGTGAACATATATCGATATACTCGGTCAATTGATAGATTTGATATCTTTGAACCATCGAGCTTTGGTGTATACCTAGACAACATAAGTCACACAATCAACCCTTGAACTGTTTTTGGTTCTCATTGTTTTGTTCGTTTCAGTCATGAACACATCTCTGTTAATAAGTTCTTAGAGAATTGGCCTTACCGGATTCTCCTTGAAGCGGATTACACTTCACACTTTGATAGGTGATTTCTAAATGTGTTATCCCGTAGCTACACCATTTGATATACCCTGTATCAAACTTAGAAACCATTAAAAAGTCCTAATGTCTTTATCCTTGTTACTGAACATAGTCTTATTATGAGAATGGACCATAAAAAATAATATTTTGACAATGTTGAACCGTCATTAATGACTTTGTTTGATCTCCTTGAACCTAGATCTTGGGATCTCCAGTCTTTTAGGTAGAGTTACGACCACAATGACTTGTTCTCAGCCATAGTCTCATTCTATTTGATAATCTATCAACTTCCTCTCTAGTTTGGCCTTTTATAAGTGGATCCGACACATTATTCTTTGACATTACATAGTCAATTATGATAATTCCACTAGAGAGTAATTCTCTAACGATATTATGTCTACGTCATATATGTCGGAGACCTTCTGTTATACATCATGCTCAATGCCCAACCTAGTGTATGCATACTGTAGCTAAAGGTTTGGGCAAAAAATCTTTCAAGAAATTTCGGAGTCATTCAACTTCTTCATCAGTATCCAGAGTGATAAACTCAGATTTCATAGTAGCAAGCGATACATTATTTTTTTTTTGAAAGATTTCCAACAGAGTGCTCCTCCACCAAGAGTAAGTACATATCTTCTCGTGGATTTTATTTCATTTGACCTGGTGATTCAATTTGCATCACTATATTCTTCAATACTGTTGAATACTAGTTATAATGCAAAGCAATAATTTGTTAAGTATGTTTTTTTTTAAAAAATACTCAAAACTCTTTTCATTGTCATCCAGTGAGTTTCATTGAGATTACTTGTGAACCGATTCAGTTTACTAATAACACATGCTATATCTGATCGCGTAAACTTTATGATATATATGAGTCACCTTTCCCTTCATTCTTATGAAGTACAAAACTCACATTTATTGGAGTCCAGTCAATATTGAAATCCAAGTACTTGAACTTTTCAAGTACCTTTTCAATCACATCAGTAACTTTAATTTCTTTCATATCGAAGTTACTTTCTAGCATATGCTTAGAAGCATTTATGTCATATATGTCTCTTTTGATGTCAACATGTCATCAACATAAAAATAAATAAAGACCTTGTGATTTCGAATGTCTTTAATGTAAAACATTTATCACATTCATTAATCTAGAATTCATTTGCCAATATAATTTGGTCAAACTTCGCATGTCATTATTTGGGCGCTTGATTTTAGTCCACAAAGTGACTTAACAAGTTTACACATTTTTTTTACCCACTAAGCCATCAGATTGTTCCATGTAAATTTCTTTCTCCAAATTTTTTTTACATCCATTTTGACAAATTCGCAACTAGTGCAATTAACATCTAAATTGATGTAATCCTAGTTAGAGGCTATTATATATCAAAATAATCAAGGATTTGTCATTGTCTAAAGCCTATGACAACAAATCTTGCTTTGTATTTGTCAATAGTTTCATCTTTTTTTTCTTTTGTAGATCCACTTTGAACCCAAAAGTTTATTTTCCGAAGGAAGATCAACCAACTCTCAAATATGGTTACTCAAGATTGAATCTATATTACTATTAATAGACTTATTTCAGAAAAGGATGAGTCCACAAAAGACATATCTTTTTCGACTATATGGACTCATTTTCAAGAAGAAATATTACAAAATAAAACCCGGAGGAAGTAATTTACCATTGACATTTACCACGCCTCTGAATCTCCTTATTAAGTACATTCTCCTTTGGTTCTTTCCAAGGTAGTTTAGACCCTTTACATGACTATCCGGTGGTTCAGACTTATTAACCAATGAACATACAATCAACAGTCTTAGGTCCTATTTTTTACCTGTTTGGAAATAGTTCCCTCATCTCCATTTCTCATATGGAATAGACTATATTGAAAATTGTTAGATCATTACTTTTCAAGAGTTATTGTTTATATATACTCTAAGGAACGACAAACAAATTTGTATCAGGATACAACAAAGTCTGATAAACTTTTTGTTGTTCCTTTCTTAAGAAACAAAATTTTTCTATTTGTTGCTCCCTTTATTAACAGATAAAACTTTTTGTTTCTCTCTTTCTGAACATAAAAAAAAATGTTGTTCTCTTTTGCTAACATCCCCCACAAGTTTTGTGGCAAACCTGAACTTATAAATAGGACATTCAACATTTCCTTCAAAGTTCAGTTTCTCCTATCAACAATTTCATTAGATTGAGGTGAGGATGTGCAGTGATGATTCCATTTTCTACAAAAGAAGATTAATATTCTTCAAATTACCACTTCTAATCATGAAATATTCAATTGACTTTCAACTTTAGTTTTATATTGCCTATACGATTCTATTGTTTCATCCTTACCATTCAGCAAATAAACATAACAATATCTAGTGCAATTGACAATAAAATTTATGAAATACTTTTTCCCACCACGAGATGGTGTTAACTTCACATCACAAATGTCAGTGTAAATCAATTCAAAGGTATGTTAATTCATTTCAACAACACATACTTGACATTTATTTATTGCACTAGAAGTTAGGCAAAACTTCTAAGTTGATCAGGTTTTGCAAAGTTTTGTAATTGACATGTCTTAAGAATTTATGTCACAAATAATTTGAGTCAAACAAGTAAGAACAAACAAAAACGCTAAGTTTGAAAAAGACCTTCTGTGAGGTAACCTTTTCCCACATATTTTTTTGTTCTTTACTTTTTATAATTATTCTCAAATACAGATATTGTTTTACAGTCAACACCTTGTCATATGTCCTTTTAAGAAGGATATTTCCATAACATTCAATTTGTTATAGAATTACGCATGAGCATTGTCTCATTGGTCCAATAAGGGCAATATCACACAAATGTTTGTTTTACAACACAAACATAACACGTCACTTTTCACCAATGTTCATGTCTATACAAAAATATTAATAGACATATCTTTTCATGAAAAATCACAATATTTTAAGTGAAATTTATTCATCAAAAATACAATTCTTTTGAATGAGTAATATAATTTTGTGGTTTTATACTGGTTATCTCATATATAGTAAAGAGACACTCAATGACCACAATATCAAATATACTCCAAGTAAAGAACCCCCACATTTTAAATATGTTCAAAAAATATTTTTCAAGTATTTGAAATTATTTTTCACATATATTTTTTTTCATTCTTTCAAATTGTATACCGTCAAAATACACATTGGCAACACGAAACCTTCTTTTGGAGATTTAATCCATAGAAACACCCATTGCATTCACAAAAATCACTAATTTTATATTACGGGTGTTTTTTTTCCTTTCTGCCATAACTAGACAGACCACTTAGTATTTAGAATACTAACAATAAAGATTCAATCTTTATACAACTTGTTTCTAGTTAACGGTGAAGTTTTTATATTCTTCTAATCGTTAACCGAATGAACCTCGAACTCTGATGAAGTTTTTTATATTCTTCTAATCGTTAACCGAATGAACCTCGAATTCTGATGAAGTTTTTTATATTCTTCTAATCAGTTTTATATTCAGACAGAGTAGTAAACCAAAAAGGTTTAATCTCCAGAAACCTCAAATACTACATTGTTTCTAGCTAACAAAAAAGCAATTTTTTTTTCTAATCCTTTAGCCTTAATATTCCTGAAGAAGATTTTGTACTCTTCAAGTCAGAATATTCATTGAAACATAGTATCTAACAATTGGTGAAGTTTCTCTAAACTTCAAACCAATGCACAATTTGATTTGTTTGTGAAGTTCTTATATTCTTCAAACCAAAGGAGTACAAAAAAAAAGAAAAAGAAGATTTAGTCTCCAAACTTCAAACACAATCAAAATTCACATGGAGTATAATCTACAAAAGTTTTTTTCTCTCTCTTAACATAATACATATTAGTTATTATCATCACGTAATGACCATCTATCCTAAATTTTATGAGATAAATATCATAACTTATAAAGGATAGGGAGGAAAAATGAAATAATCAAGTGAAATAAAAATAGAACTTGATTTTTACTCTCATTGAATCATATTTTATCTGTCAGCAATGATTTCATGCAAGTCACTTACCTTGCTATTTTTTTTCTCAGTTTCCATCATATTCTTATTCTTCTCAAGAAGACATTTTGAACATTTACTTCTTCTCATAGTTATGTAAAATCAAGAATATAGAAAAAAAATTGAAGTGCATATCATAACCTTTATGCAAAAAATAACTTTTCTTATTGAAAAGAAAACTAAAGGGGTGCAATGCTTGAATGCACTTGAGAAGAAAATAAAATTTATTTTACCCATCAAAGAAAAACTTACTGATTATATACTAGAACATATTAAAGTAGTAATAATTCATCTCAAATCTCTTTTATCATACGATAAAATAATTTTCTTTTTCCTCTTCTTCTTTCAAACAAAAAGAACACAGAAAATAGAAGTAATTTTCTTACCACAGAAAATACTATCAATATAAATTTCTTAAGCTTGTTATCTCCTGTATTCAAATTAGCAAACCAAAAGAAATAAAAGATGAAAAGAAAAACACAAAGAATTATCCGAGTCAACAGAATCCACTGTGTGTCCTTAAGAAATTTAATCCCCTCAAGTACCCGAGGTTACAAATTAATTCCTCCCAAGATAAAACGGATTAACCCTTAAAGAAGTAGCGGTACCTCAAACTTCAATAATTTCAACGAACTCAAAATGACAGCAACAAATCACACATACAGACACGATCGATCAATTTTCTTTTGTATGAAATGTATGCAAAAGCATGGAAGAATTCAATGCTGAAAAATTAGAGACAACCTCTCTATTTATAGCCAACAAAGGGTAAATGTCAGAACTCTTAGGAAAGAAGACAACCTCCTAGAAAGGTCACAACAATTGGAAATGGCACAACCTTTCAAACAGTCATAGCCCTTTAAAAAGGACACAACCTTTCATAAAGGTCACAACCTTCCGGAAAAGTGGCAACTCTTCAAGAGAGTCACAACCCTTCATTTCCTGTTCATACCTTTAAAACCCAACAAGTACTTATCCTTTGATGTTTTTTATTTTTTTAATTTTATGGATATATGAAATGACATAGTTAGTTCTCCACTCTTTCATCGTCTTGTTGTATTTCACATCGACATTAAGTGACTATAAATCCATCATAGGAGTGATGACAACTCATCGACTTTTTTTGCTTCTAGGTTCGGGACTTAAACGTGAGGCTTTGACATAACTGACGTCTCTTTTGCTAGAACAAAATAAACAGAAAGCAATCAGGAGTAATGAAAATGGAAAACTATGGAGTAATATTATACTAAAATCTCATGATTAATGTGAAATAAAGGTTATGACAGGAAGTAAAATTATACGGCCACGATGCACCACCTACCTCCAAAATATCTCTGCCAATGTCAACGAGTATCTCTACAACACGACGATCTTGCACCTTCACACGATTCATAAGAAGCTTGACAATCTGTACTAAAACGCCAATAGGCTATTGTGCATGCTGCAAATGTCATGTCACTTTCTGCTGAAAAGGGTGGCAATGCATTTGCTGAAATGACATTCATCTGTAGAAGTGATAGGCTAAAAATCAAATATGCTTAGTTGAAAATTTATATAACTCTACAGGAAAAATTGTTCCACAAAAAAGAAGGATCAATTTTGAGCTTATTAATTGTTGGAATTCTTACTCCCGAATTCGCCTTAGGAACAAGTTTATTCTATATGTTCCTTTGCAGATTACAACAGTTATGTTTTGTGAAGCAAATAAAATAGTAACACAATATTTTACCGCGAAAACCCCAACTCTTAATGGTAAAAACAACGACCTACACCTCTGTAGGATTTAACTCCTCTTTATTAAACTTCAAATCTCAACAAAAAATTACAAAGCTATGTAACCTAAGGAATTATAAATTCTAATTCCTAGAGGAATTATAAACTCTGATTCCTAGCTAAAGAATTATAAACTCTAATTTCTAGCTACCCAAAGACACAAAACCCCCCAGTTTCATATCTTCTAAAGTTCTTCAAGTTCTACAACTTGTCGAACAACTCCTATTCACAAAACTCAGATTGTAAACAAGAATCTTGAATACAATCTTACAATTTTTCCTCACAAATTGCAACATTGCCAATAAATCTCAAAACTCTTTCAAATCTCTTGATCGTGTTTTGATCTTCTCTCTATGTAAGTGCGCAATTTTTTCTGATGAAAATAGCTCCCTATTTATAGATCAGAACTTCAACGAATCCTTGTAGATTTCAACTTGTATTTGCCATCTCCCAAATCCTTGTTGGCTTCTACTTGATATTGTCTCAATGAAATTCTGCATATGAACTCGAAATCCTTGTTACTCTCTATTTGGATGAACACAATTTTCCTCAAATAAATAAGAAGACACACTTTACTTATTTAAATAAGAAAACACAAATTTCCTTAAATAAATAAGAAAGCACACTTTCCTTATTTAAACAAGAAAACATAATTTCCTTAAATAAATAAGAAAGCACACATTCCTTATTTAAACAAGAAAACATAATTTCCTTAAATAAATTTCTACTTTGTTATTAATGAATCCCAGTAACTTGTATTTGTTGAAATCATGTACTCCGATTCGAACACGTTCATGTTTGCACCATTTGTTACGACCTGTTCCTTGCTAGTTTGCCATCTTTCAAAACAACAAGACTTCTAACAAATTCCCCCTTTTTGATAATGGCAACCATACATTACGAACACAACAAATAATACACACATCTTTCCTCTTTTGCCATGTTACTACTATAACTCCTTAACTTTGCCATACTTCAAAACAACGAGACATTAACAAATCCCCCCTTTTTTACTATTGCAAATTTTATCTGCTTGCATTGAATAGGTATACATAACTCTTATGCAACTGCTTCCCCCTTTTGACATCAGTCCAAAATTAATTCAATACTCATGGCCACTGACAATCACTTATTCAAACACTTAAAAAATCAAGAACTCTGTTGGATATAACAAAGCGTTTTCACAAACAAATGAGATAGACATGAACCTGAAACTCGAACCCAACATTAGCATTAATAAAAAAACATATACACCATAAATATAACGAAAATTAAAGATAGAATAAAGCACTTGTGATGGTAAAAAATTTGGAAGTCAAAGGCTAGAGTGAGTAGGTAATATCAAAAGATGAGAGGATAAATAAAAGTCATTTTTCAGCAGCAAACAAAATAACATTTCGATTAACAAAATTTGCAGCCTTCTCAATTTCAAAGGTAACCTTGATCTATTCACTCTCAATCCTTTTTTTTCCCTTTTTTTTATATCACTTTTAAGGAACTTGTTCAATCAATCAAGTTCCTCCTGCAGAAACAATAGTTCACTCATCTTTAATTTCAATAGAGTCAGTAAGAGGAATAAATTTTCTTGAATATCACTTGTAAAGGAACATGTTCTCTCAATTTGTTCCCTGGACGTGTACTATCAGGTGCAGCACCAATTATAATACCTTTTTTTTATATCAATTCGAAATCCCAATTTATATGGTTCCCAATAGAAGAACTAGGTTCGACAGATGGATCTCGCATCAATTCCCCCTCACTAGATGCACCCAAGTTGAGCCTAACAAGTGAACTTTGTTCAAGTGTAGGGTCCCCAAAATATTCCCCCTAAGAACCAGCACACTCTACTTTCTTAATCTATATTTATAAGGCACCAAAGTAGAGGTGTCCTCCATCAAATTCATCTCAACCATAGACCGTCACATTGGGATAAGGCTTTTTAAGAAAATTTTTGTTTGGGTAGTATTTAGGGCATGAATATCTTTTGGGACAAGTGCAAAAAATAGTTTCAAGTGCATTAACTTTATATTTAATCATGAATAATTGTAGTGCACATACCTAAGATCTCTGGATAATGCTGAATTTTGCTTCAATTTTACTAAGTTTCTCTCCTGTGCTAGATGCAAATACAATGTTATAGTGCATGAGTAGCATCACTTTAAAAGTGGTATTGAGACATACAACTTAATGTACAAAACTGAGCATAGAATTCAAGATTAGAGGGTAGTATGTGCAATGTTCATTAGCTATTTTGGAATACTTATGTAACCTTAATCATCCCCAAGTTCCAAATTGTTCCTTTTAAAAGTGTTTTCCTTGGCTGATCATATTTTTAATTGATTGATCATCTTAGTGCCAGAAATATATTGCACTTCAAAATAGTTACTAGAAGCACTGCAAGCGCACTTCCTATCTAGGCAAACCAAACCCAAGCCCAGACAACTTTGGAGTAGAGTCACTTCCAATAGCTTCAGTAAAGCTCGGAAACAACTAAGAGTCAGTCGACTCTTTGGAGTTTAAGAAGGTTTAAATAAGTGTCTGTAGACGCAAAGCCCGACACTATTCTATTTACTCTATCAAATGAGGGGCTGGTTTATTTTGCTATAGGGGCCATCCCCCCGGAAGGAGGCCTTCTTCGCCTTCCACCTAAGCTGCGCAGGAAAGGCCCAAAGCCAATCCTCGCATAACTGTTAGATACTGCATAGGTTGAACCTGCTTTTTTCAACATGCTTCTTCAGTCTTTCTCCTCTCTTTTTTTCAACCCTTTTATTTTTCCAGTCAATGTTATTCATCTATTCCTTTTTCTGTTTTTTTTCTCAAGTGAGAGGAATTTCTTGTAGTTTCAATCATGCATCTGAAGCAACATGTTCATTTGGTGAATGTTGCCTGCTTCCTCTCACTTTTCCTGCAAATTTAAAGGTTAGATTTAGGAACCCAGACTAGCTTGGGTCCTTTCTATTGATAAAAATGATG
The DNA here is from genome assembly GCF_001406875.1 of Solanum pennellii. Classification (NCBI taxonomy): domain Eukaryota; kingdom Viridiplantae; phylum Streptophyta; class Magnoliopsida; order Solanales; family Solanaceae; genus Solanum; species Solanum pennellii. The sequence goes on from NC_028647.1 coordinate 7,977,601, forward strand.
AATAAGATCTCTATGAGCCCACTTGGGTAGATTATTTTTCCTTTGAGTATACCTGTTCCTTTGTACAGTTTTATAAGTTCCTCTTGCTTTATTTTCTGCAGTAACTCTGTATTTCGGACAATTTTCCTTAGAGTGGCATGAGTTACCACAAATAATACATAACCAAGAATTTCCAATAATAGGTTGTTCATAACCTATTCCAGTTCTTATGTTCCGAGTATTGTTACCTAGGTGTGTTACTATCATGGAAGATTTTGTCCATTTATTAGCACTTTCTAGATCAAATTTTATCCTAGACAATTCAAGATTCATTCTCCTAGAATTTTTCCTTTCAGAAGATAGTTCATTGTTTAACCTCATTAGATCTTGGTCATATCTGATTTGGTCACCACTAATTTTTTCTTTTTCATTCCCAGTAACACTATGTTTCAAAATTTCAGATTTGAGAGCCAAGGTGCAGGAATCAAGTTGTCGTACCGGTTCCTTTAGGAGTTGATTTTCTTTCTTGAGATCAGAATTAACTTTTTCAAGATCAATATACTCAAACTTTAAACTAGTCATGGAAGCAAGCAATTGATTCTTGGTTTTAACTAGTTATTGAATTGTATCAATGGAAGTGAGTAATAAGAAGGATAACTTTTTCTTAGAGAACTTTACTAGTTTATCTTTAAAATAAAAAAGATTTACCTCCATTCCTTGAGAGTCAGATTCAACTTCAGTTTCTGATTCTTCTATGGCCATCAGAGCGAGGTCCTCATCATCTTCGTCATACATGTCCGAACCTGTTCCCCAAGATGCATACATTGCTTGTTCCTTTTCTTTGTTTTTCTTTTGTTGAGAAGTTCCTTATTCTCTTTTTCGGCTCTTCCCTTTTTCCATTCCACTTCCCACATAGGACAATCCTTAATCTGATGATCTGTTTGACCACATTTGAAACAACCTCCGTCTTGTGGTTTCTCAGTAATTTTTTCTTTCGTAGGTGGTGATTTCTTGCTAGCGTTTAATCCTCTTTTTAAGAGTTTCTTGAAGTTCTTACTTATCAGAGCTAGATCATCATCATCTATGTCAGATTCATCACTTTCAGTTGATTAAAGTCCAAGATTTTTCTCTTTATTTCCTTTACCCCTTTTGTCAACTTTCATCTCATAAGTCTTGAGATTTCCAACTAATTCATCCAGAGTCATATTGGTTAGATCCTTGGCTTCTCTAATTGCAGTGACTTTTATTCTCCAAGACCTAGGTAGAGTTTTAAGTACTTTGTCAACCTGTTCCTCAGTGGTGTATACTTTGCCCAAGGATATTAGTTCGTTTACCACAGTGGTAAATCTAGTAATCATATCTTGTAGAGATTCTCCAGACTTCATCTTAAATGTTTCATATTTAGAACAAAGTATGACAATTCTCAATTTACGAACTTGAGTTGTACCTTCGTGAGCGTTTTCTAAAGTATCCCATATTTGTTTTGCAGAGGTACAACGAGAGATGCGGTTAAACTCATCAGGTCCTAGTCCACATACAAGAATGCACTTAGCTTTTGCATTCTTCCCTAGTATCTTGTAGTCAGCTTCCTCGTATTTTTCTGTAGGTTTAGGTACCTTATTCCCTTCACTATCAATAATAGTAGGAATTAATGGTCCATTAGTAATTCTAACCCATAGTTCGTAATCTTCAACTTGAATGAAATATTCCATCTTTGTCTTCCACCAAGTGTAGTATTCTCTATTAAATAATGGTGGTCTGTTGATGTGTTGCCATTGACCATCCCCAAGAGGAGGTGACAAATTCATAATGATCTTATCTTAAGTTTTTAAACTCTTCAAAGATAACCTGCTCTGATACCAATTGTTGGAATTCTGACCCCCGAATTCGCCTTAGGAACAGAATTATTCTATATGTTCCTTTGCAGATTACAACAGTTACGTTTTGTGAAGCAAATAAACTAATAACATAATATTTTACCGAAAAAAATCTCAACTCTTAAGGGTAAAAACCACAACCTACATCTCTGTAGGATTTAACTCCTCTTTATTAAACTTCAAATCTCAACAAAAGATTACAAAGCTATGTAACCAAAGGAATTATAAAATCTAATTCCTAGAGGAATTATAAACTTTAATTCCTAGCTAAGAAATTATAAACTTTAATTTCTAGCTACCCAAAGACACAAAAACCTCGGTTTTATATCTTCTAATGTTCTTCAAGTTCTACAACTTGTCGAATAACTCCTACTCACAAAACTCAGATTATAAACAAGATTCTTGAATACAATCTTACAATTTTTCCTTACAAATTGCAACACTCCCAATAAATCTTAAAACTCTTTCAAACCTCTTGATCATGTTTTGATCTTCTCTCTATGTAAGTGCGCAATTTTTTCTGATGAAAATAACTCCCTATTTATAGATCAGAACTTCAACGAATCCTTGTATAATTCAACTTGTATTTTCCACCTCCAAATCCTTGTTGACTTCTACTTTATATTGTTTCAACGAAATACTGCATATGAACTCGAAATCCTTGTTACTCACTAACTTGGATGAACACAATTTTCCTCAAATAAATAGGAAGACACACTTCCTTATATAAATAAGAAAACACAAATTTCCTTAAATAAATAAGATAGCACACTTTTCTTATTTAAACAAGAAAACATAATTTCCTTAAATAAATTTCTCCTTTGTTATTGATGAATCCCAGTTGAACTTGTATTTGTTAAAATCATGTACTCATATTCTGCCGATTCGAACACGTTCATTTTTGCACCGTTTGTTATGACCTGTTCCTTGCTAGTTTGACATCTTTCAAAACAAGAAGACTTCTAACAAATTCCCCCTTTTTGATAATGGCAACCATACATTACGAAAACAACAAATATTAAACACATTTTTCCTCTTTTGCCATGTTGCTACTATAACTCCTTAACTTTGCCATACCTCAAAACAACGAGACTTATATATTAATAAGATTGTTCCACGTTTCCACGCTTTGGAAGGATCTACCAGATGAGTCGCATGTGACTTCACATGATTTTATGGTATAGTTATTGTGGATAGGCAGGTTCAAGGTCATGCAGTGAAAACACCATTCGATCGTGAGACAACTTGGGAGGCGGAATCAAATATGCATGCCCGATAACCTCAGGTTTTCAAAGCTTCAGATACTTCTTTTTTTAAATTATGTTCGAGGACAAACATGATTTTTTATATAATGTAATGACCTAGAAGGTCATTTTTTTTTGAAAATCACCGTTTTACCCCTCTAGATAGTTGCCCATGTCATATCTGATCAGTTTGCAAAGTTGGTTTTGAAATTTGATTAAAAAGTCATGAGTTTTTGAAGTTTTGGAGTTTTGAAGACTTAAAATGTTGTTAAAAGTGGTTTTTGGTCAAAATCGCAGCTACTAGCATGAGAATGGAATTCAGTCAGTTCCATAAACTTTGGAATGCAGAATTTGGTTTTGGAGTGTTGTTGTTTTTCAGTTTCAGAGTTGTTATGTGGATTTGATCCTTTGAGTTGCAAGTGTAATTAAGCCAAAAGTTGACTTTGCTCAACATTCAGAATTAAGACGCTTGGATTAAATTTTCATCAATTCCATTGGTTTGTGGAATGATTTTAGGCCTATTCGAGGTTCTAGTTGAATTTTCAGAGATCCCACGGGTAGTTTGGTATTTTGAGTGTAAAGTTGACAATGTAGGTTGAATGTCATGCTCGAGCTTACACACTGGGCAGGACTGCCAAAATTTTGACAAACGAAATTTCATCTTCGTTTTTCAACTCTAAACCCTCTAAACTCCATGTGTTCTTTCCCCAAACACTTAAAATCGATTATACGTTCAAAGTACATCAGAGTCTACTTATATTCAAACCTAAAATCATGGATTCGGATCAAACAACTCCTCAACAATTTTAACAAACAAGAATTTTTAATAGGAATTCGATAAACCCATCAAGAACTTAATTCTAAGCTTTCAAGAACTTAAATTCACTGAAATATATCATGATTGGCGCGTGGATGAACTAATCCAACGCTATGTAATCTTACATACCTTGTAGGGATCACCCCAACGAAATCCACAAGCTAATCTCGATGTGTCTTGAATGTTCTTATTCTTTCTCCTCTTTTCTCCTTTCTCCAAACCCTAGCGTGAAATTTACTTTTCTAAAACTGACTAAAATATGAATTTACCCCAATGAAACTCCTAAAAACGAATTACTCATACAAACTCGAAATCACGCAAACTTGGCCGCGTTGGAAAGATAATTCCAAAAGTTGTCCAACCATATCTGGAAGTTCTCCTAACTCATCCTGAACTACAAGTGATGGTCGTTTGAAGTTGACCAAAAATCATTTTTTTAACTTAAGTAATTTTTCAGATTTTTAATTATTTCCAAAAATGACTATTTTCAGTTCTTAGCTTCTTCCTAGCTATTTCGAATTGCGAGATGTTACATTGAAGCTGTGGCTATTTATTACATATGTTGTATCCTTTAGTGTCTTTGGCTGCATTAGTTGATCTGTTGATACAAGATGCACTGGGAAATATGTCTTTAAGTGGTTTGTTTCAAAAGACTTTGACTATTATAGTTTTTACTTAAAGCATATCATGCACTGTGTCATTAATTCATGGCACCTTAGGGGCTGTAAAGAAAAGGCAATTTCGTAATGTTATATGAATTCAAATGTATCTTGCATTCACGTTTAAATGCCTTTCAAAATACCCAAATGGTAATTTGTACTTTCAAGTATCTTGCATTCACGTTCAAACGCCTTTCAAGTTACCCAGATGTTTCTTGCATTGACGTTCAATTTCAACGGAATTTCAAAATTCAGGTGAAATATAGTATACTGTTGCAGAATCATGAGATTAGCATTAATGAAGAAAAAGGTGTACAAAATTTGATATAAATAGTTGGAGTCATACTGCAATATTCTTCTTCTGTAAGAATAATTCTGAACACCCAAGTTTACTTGTCGCCCATGATAATGATGCATGCATAACCAATTAAAAGGATGCATCATAAAAGAAGATAGAACACAACATATTTCACTAAAATTATTCGTCACACATGATCTTTAGAAGAACGGTGATATTAATATACAACAAATTCTTTTCGGTGATAATCTAATGAATTTATTCATTGAATTCTTACTAAGTTCAACTCTTGAAAAGATGATATAAAAGATCGGAATGTGAAGATTAACCATCTAAATAGTGATCTTTATTGGAGGAAGTAAATTATGCATTGTACTAATTCTTTAATTAAGATTTTATCCCACTCGATTTTCTAATAAGATTTGTAATGAGGCAACGAGCAAATTCTTACTACTATATGTATTGTTTTTTTTTTCTTTAGTAATATTTTTTCTTATTGATATTTTTCTAGTAAGATTTTCAGTACGACACATTATCAATAAATGAACATTGAAAAGGAAGTATTATAAATACATAGTAGTATGAATATCCTTTACACAGTTATTGAATAAGTCTTCATATGCATTTAATTGTATAAACATGCAATAAATAAATATATGATTGGACAAGAATGCACAACTTACTAAATTCCAGTTCATTTGACCAGAAGTCAAAATCAAATAATGTAACGATGCGAACCGTCATTATTTTGGAAAAGCAAAAACTTTGGGGAAATTACTGGGCCATTGTCCTGCCACGGTAGGCTAGATGCCGTTAGGGTGGCGGCGCCTTGACGAGGTAAGTTGGCGCCAAAGAGGGATAGGCGAGACAAAATGTAAATAACGTGAAACACCTAATTTAAACCACCCTAGAAACCCCCCATAAGCTGCTCTAAGCTTGTGGAAGAAAGAGAAGGAGATTTATAGCGTAAGGAGATTGATGGATTGAGAATTTTCAGTCAAGATCACCATCAATAATCCCGAAAAAAAGAATCGAAGCCAAAAACTCGGTGCAGCTGCTTGGTGCCCAGGAAGGCTAGGTTTATTAATTGAGTAGTTATAAATCTATTACTTACTGCTAATATATTGATCTTGAAGGTAGAATTCATGTGTAGACCTTCGTGCACCAAAAAGAGAAAGTTTTAATGGTAGCCTAGGTAATACCTTAGAAGTATAGCATATGGGGAAGTCCTAACAGATGAACTAGGGTGTGGTGATGGTTGTGATTTCATGTTAAGTGATATATGTTTGTTCTTGCTTCATTATAATACATGTAAGTATGCGGATGTTGCATTATTGATCACACTAATTGTAAATGAGAATAGATGAATGTGCCATTAATCATTACTTGATTGTATGATTTTTGAAAATATACTTGTGATTGTAACTGTGGCTTGTCGAATGGACCGGGTTTTGCATTTCGACACAGTAACTTGGATCGGTTGCAACGTTCCGGCATAAACATGGGATGAATTTCTACGTCCCGTCATAAATATCGGATCGGATATCACATTTTGGTAGGATAAAAGTTTGAGTGTGGTTTCTATGGGAGGGCCATTGACTTGTATTATATGTATAAAGGTTTGTATATTTGATAATGTCGAATTGCGCATGTTTCCTAAATTTATCGGTACTAGCTTTGTTATTGAGAATGAGATTATGGGTATTATTCTCGAGGTTAGGGGATGGTTTTATGAAGGGGATAGTAATCCTTGATAGGCGTAATACATGTTTATAAGTGAGTGGAGACGGGAATGCAGTGTAGCATTATTCCGTAAGTGGTTGGTCAGGTTGGTAATGTCAATTATCCAGAATAGGTAAGGGTAGGATAAATATAAAGGTGGAGAAGCGAATAATCTCATCACATGTTTTTCACTGGCCGATTTCTTATATTATGCGGTGGGTATCGGGTTGATGGATGATACCTACCAGTACGTGTGTTTTGTACTGATACTACTCTTGCTATGTCTTTCACTACAACAAAAATGACCATTAACGGCATTTAATTCTTAATTGCCGCTAAATATGTATTTTTAGTGGCAATTGTTACTCTTTGTATATGTCCCTAAAGCCTTTACCGACATTGGTTCTAATGACACTTAACTAATGCCAGTATAGACTTTAGCACTCTTTATTAGTATCAATATTTAATGCCGCTAAAAGTTATTTTTTTGTAGTGTTTTGACAGAGTCTGTATGTATGATCAATAATGTCTCATAGGTGAAGACGAATATAATCTTCAACTGCTTCCATATTTTCTTTCTTATGGTGGGACTTGTGTCTTATACTTTTGTTATTACTTGAACTCTCAGTTTCTCTTGTACCTGTTTAGACTATATCCATGGGGATGTTAATTACTTTCAAGTCTTAACAAGAGTAGTTTATACAAACTCTTACTTATGAATCTACTTGAATTCTTTCTATTTTTAGTTTTCCGAAATCTTTTGCATGTTTTAAATGGTTGGAAATTGAGGGTTCTCCTACTACGGTGTTAGTATGTAGGTGCCCGCACCGCCCGATGAGTAGGATCATGACAAATAATGATTAATATTTTTCCATATTTACTTTATGTTCATTTAACCAGGAGTCAAAAATCGAATTATAGTTAATATCTTTCTATATTTACTTTATTTTCATTTGAATGAATCAAAATTCAAAAAAATAATAATACCTTTTTACATTTACTTTAATTTTCATTTGACCATGATCAAAAATCAAATAATAATTAATATTTTTCATATTTACTTTATTTTTATTTGACTAGGAGTCAAAAACCGAATAATAATTAATATCTTTTTATATTTACTTTATTTTGATTAGAATATGAGTCAAAAATAAAAAGTAATTAATACCTTTTTACATTTACTTTATTTTTCATTTGACCGTGATTTAAAATAAAATAATAGTTAATATCTTTCTATATTTACTTTATTTTCCTTTCACCATGAGTCAAAAATCGAATAATAATTAATATCTTTCTGTATTTACTTTATTTTCAAATGACTATAAGTCAAAAATCAAAAGGTAATTAATATCTTTCTATTTTTACTTTATTTTTATTTGACAATGAGTCAAAATCCAAATTATAATTAATTTCCTTCCAGATTTACTTTATTTTCATTTGACCATGATTCAAAAGTAGAATAATAATTAATATCTTGCTATATTTACAACCCATTTCTTGCCCAATTTCGTCACCTGGTTCTTATATATAGGACTATAAATTATAGCCCCAATACATATTACAGCAAGTGGCTAGTCTTTTTTGTTCATCTCCAAACTAAACCATACCCACATTATTATTATTACTAGGATTTCTTGCCTAGAGGAACATCAATACAAATTATTAGTTATACTTAGAATAACTTCGTGAGATTATTGGATACTCATTCCAATAATTTTTCAATACTCCAAAAAAAAACTTGTTGTCTAAGAAGAAGAATCTGGAGAAAGCTATGGACAAATTGAGAGAAGGAATTGTTAAAATGTCCAACAGTGAACCAAATGCGTCATTATCAGAGTCTCAGAATTCAATTCTTCGACAACACCTTGATATTATTATGTCTGGTCTTCAGACTACCCCAAATCATCCTCCTTACGCTTGGATGATTGAACAAGCATTGCAGGAATTGGACGAAGAAGAGGGCTCTGATGAAGACTCGATATCTGAGTTTATCATAAAAAATAATGACAGTTTGCCAAGGGCTCATAAGTTAATGCTGAAACATCATCTGGAGAAGATGTGTGAAAGGGGGGAAATTGTTATGATTGATGGAGGACGGTTTTTGCTTCCTGGTGAAAGCAAAAACTTGAATTCAAAGAGTAAAGGAAAGAGCAAGAGAAGGGGAAGTTCGTCAAATACACAAAAGAAGCAGCAACAAAAGGAAAAAGAGGAGGATTTGGAGCAACCAAAAAAACAGGGTCGTGGGAGGCTTTCTAAGAACAAGGAAGACGAGGCCAAAAAAGGTGATGGTACAACTTCAACATTGTCAACAAAGGAGCCAGACGATCAGCATGAGAGGGATCTCAAGGGCCAGGAAGACGGGGTTGATCCTGGTGCTGTACTTCTGAAGGACTTGAGATTGTCAAGAAGAAGAAAAACGATCAAGGACTAGGAAGGTGTTGGAAGGCACAATAAAGTGTTGGCAGAAAACATCTTCGTTGTTTGTATTTCTCTATATACAATATTGTAGTTCGAACTAGTAGTGTTAGTTATTAGAAAGAAGCTATAGTATTATTTACTAGTCGATTTTAGTTTTATTTTTCTGCAAGTTATTTATGCTCTATAGCATAAAAATTGTTTACTCTCTACAGGCTTTGCCTATTTATAATATGTTGTAGTCTGAAAAGAAAGGGATACTCATTACAATTCAAATGAGAGAAAAAAACACAATAAATGAAGTGTTTTCGATCTTCATCTTGGTTTTTTACCCCTTTTTCGCTCATTATAATTAGAATTAAAATTCAATAATCTCACGAAGATTTTCTGGGTATGACTAGCAACTTGTAATGATGCTTTACAAGGCAAGAATTTTTTTGTAATCTTAGTCCAATTACTTTTTCCATGATAATTCAATCCTTTGAAGAATGATTTGTGTTCATTCTCTACCCATGGATTTCCTTTCTTCAATTATGTCATTATGCCTGCATTGCTATTTTTCTCTCTCTTAATTTGAGTTTTCAAGAATAATAGTGTCATTTTCACTTTTCCAAATATTTAAGGGATAAAGTACAAGTACTCCTCAACCTATGTACGAAATCTCACAGACACACTTATGCTATACTACGGTTCTATTGCCCCTATAAACATATTTTATTAATAATTTTCTATCCCTTTTCGGCCTACGTGACACTATCTTGTGGGCCCAACGCTGGTTTGACTTTTTGTATTTCACGTAAAAACTAATTTGTATTTATTATAGTTCAGTATAAATAAGGGAAAATATCTTTGGGATAAGGGAAGATATTTCAAATTATTTTTGGCAAGAAGGTAAAGGATTATGACTATACTAACTATAATTTACCTTTTTTCTACTTTGTTTAAATATCCCAAAATATTATCTGATTAATAAAGAAAATGGTGAAAATATTATTTGAGACATTTCATAAAACTTCCTGAAAAAATATCTTTTTTGGAGGGAAATGCACACATATCGTATTTCCATTAGTATTTTCTCGTTACGAATTGTCAGATAACTTATTTTAATATGGACAGGATATCTCAGAGAGGAGTTCTTATGTTTGATCCTCTTGACACAGGGAAAACATTTTGGCCAAAGATTTTGCTACAAAGTGTGGGTACAGGGAGAGTGAACAATTAACACAAAGCTTAATCGAGCTTGCCCATACTCATGCTCGAACTACAATTTTCATCGATGAGACTGATTCTCTTAGTAGTGCTAGAGGGTAAGTGAATAATATTATTGTCAAGATATTCAATCTCATCAATGAAAATTGTTGTTGGAGCATTAGTACGGGCAAACTCAAATACACATCATGTCAATCGTTTACTCTATCCCTGCAATTTTACACACAACAAACTACAAGAAATATTAATAATTGTCCCACACTCAGGAGATCCAAGTAGAAGAACTCCTCTCCAATGGTCTTCAACAAGCTTCAGAAGTAGAAGCACAATCACACGATACCGGGCTCATAAACTACACAGTGTAGAAGCAAAGAGTGAGTACGAACAACACAATAACATTTGTACAATACACATATCACAAGGTTCAATAATCACCATCCAATAGTCACAGTTCAACAACCAACATGTGTCAAGAAAGTCAATCTCAATGCGAAGTAGATCTATCACAAGTAACAAGAGCATCAATTATGGTTCACAAGTAGGTCAAACATAAGCATAAAAATGCTTTAAATCACAATAATCAAATTATTGTCGAAACGATTTTCTTTAGGCACAATATCACTAGCTGGAACCATATCCCATCGGATTTATATCATATCACTGACCGAAACAATTTCACATGAAATTTATACCACTGGCCGAAACTATTTCACAGCGGCTTTATATTATATAACTAAAAGAAACCATTCTCCATCAGATTCATATCATATCAAAAGTTGAATCTATTTCCCATAGGCTTTATATCATATGTCTCACCACGGTGTACAATAATCAATGCACATAAGCAAGTTCGCACCATAAGAAAGAGACAACAATTCAAGTCCACATTCGTGTTATCAATTATCTCATCAATCAATTAAATAGGGTCCACAACAAGACAAATCACAAGTTCTGATGTTAAAACCCATAAATAATCAAAGAAAAATGAAATTTTAGGATCACAAAAACTTATTTTAAAAGATTTAGAACAAGAAATATCTTCAAAATCGCCTCCAAGGGTTTTGCCAAGCTCAAAATGGAAATGGGGCTTAAGCCCTAGAATTTGAGAGCAATAACCCCTCTTTGATGTTGCAAAAAGGACCATGGTTACACAAAAGAGAACCCCAATAGAACTTGGCCATCACGATCGTTATTCGGCCTTCGCAGAAATGAAGGTCATGATTGTGACACTTCCATCACAAAAGCAAAGGACAGGTCTAGTGCAACCTTCACAATTGCGATAAGGTTTTCGCTAACGTGACCATCACGATCAAGAAGACTTTTTCGCATTTGTGAGGCCTGCAACACTAGAAAATACAACCATCACTCAAAACATCAAAATAAACCTTGAGATTCATTTAGAACCCGTACACACAAATCATATATAAATATTGACTTTACACGATGTTACAGACTGAATGGAACTATCAAAACACGAATCTGAGGTCTCTTGACCCGATATCCATGAAAGTCAACACAACGCCTAAATCAAGCTCGGGACCTCTAGAAAATCAACCAAGACCTCTCCTAGACCTAAAAATCATCCCCCAAATTCAATGAAATCTCAAAATTCCAATTCAAGCATCCAAACTCGAATGTTCACCAAGGTAAGGTTAAATTTTCACAATTTTCCAACTTGGGGTCTCAAATCCTTAAAAAGACTTTGAATTTGGAACCGAAATTCTCATAAAATATTTCCACATTGTGAGATTGATGGAATCAATGAAATTCTATTCCGACACTCGAAACTCCAAAAGAAACTGAAAACCACTTTTAATAACTTTAGTCTTTCAAACTCAAATCTTAAAAAAATAATCAAAACTTACAACTCAAAGGTCGAAATCAAATTTTAAAACTCAATTCCAAACAACTTGGAGTCACTTGTTAGGACCGGAAATAAGCAGGTGTAAATGCGGAAGCTAGGAATACAAACCTCGAAAGACCACAAGTAAGAAGACAACGAGAAATACACCAAAAGACACAGATTTAACGTGCTTCGGTCAATCGACCTACGTCCACAAAAGAGATGAGCAATCCACTATAAATATGAGAGTACAAAATACAGAGGGAAACAACCTCAACCAAATTCATTCAGAATACATGGGAGGTTCACACAAGTGATAACGTATCAAGCTTGTGACCCATAAATTCTCCCCCTAACCAAAACTCTCAAAGCCCTTAAGACTACATTGTGAATGCTCATTAAGTTAGAAGGAACATTCATCTATTTATAGAGTCCTAAACCTTTTCCTACAAGAAAAGGATTAGTCAGTCCAAAACCTTTTCCTAAAAGGAAAACCTAATTATAGTAAGAAATCAGGGCAAATAAAACCCAATAAATATTGGGAGGGGGAAATTGTAAATTTATAAAATTTCCAAAAAAGACCAACTGGGTCATTACAAAGGTCCATTGTGCTTTATTTTTGACTCAATATCTTCTACAATATTCTGATAGTTGTAAAGGAGGATGATAAGAATATTATAAAGAACTTTAAGTCTCAGCTTAGTAAAAATAGAGTAAAGCCGTTAATTTTTTAGTTGTGTATAACATTTAGCCAAACAAAGAGGAATGTGATATCATTATATTGAGGCGGGGTCATATTTCAAGTTAACATTAATGGTCAGATCAACGAATTAGATTTCGAGGCTGGATCCCAAATCATGTGTATGAATAGAATTTAGAGTTGATTCTCAAAGTCATGCTTCAATTCGAGAGTCGAGGGTTTTTCCGAAATTAGGTGACAAGTTTGGGTCCCAAATAAATTGTTGATGTTTGGGTCGAATTCAATTTTAGAAGCTGGGTCCTGAGTAAGGTGTCAGAGTCAGGTTTTGGGTTGAGAGTTGAGGTCAGATCCTATATCAGGTGTTGAGTTGGATATAATTTGGGTGTCAAGACATTCTAGGGACGGGGGTGAAGACAGGGATTCGAGTTGGGTGTCGGAGTTGGGTTTTGGGTCGAAAGTCAAGGTCATTTTCTAAGTAAAGTGTTGAGTTTGGGTCCCAGATTAATCGTCAATGTCGGAATCAGGTATAAGTTGGATGTTGGGTTCCAGATTAGGTGACTGGGTAAGGCCCTCATTTGAAAGTTGAGTCCAGTTCTAGTGTTGGTTCTTAATTCGAGTGTCACATCATCATTTAAATATCATCAAATCAAGGTTTAGAATTCGGATTTCAAATTGTTCTCAGTTTGAAAATAAGTATAGGATCTTGATTTGAAGTAAAGACCTGGGTCGTGAGTTAGGATCACGTTGGGTTGAGCTTGGATTCTGAATCGAATATTGAGGTCGTGTCTTGATTCAACTGGAAGGTCTTGGTTTATAATTCGAGGTCAAATCAAGGTTCAGAAATTGAATCCCAAGTTCAAAAGTCGGGTCTCAGGTTCGAAAGTTGGTTTTTGAGTTCAAAATCCAAGTCTTAAATGTGTTCAAATCCTGGTTTGGAAGTCGGGATCGGGTTGCAATTTGGAAGTAGGGACCTGGGTTAGGCGCCGAGGTTAGATTCCAGATTGAGTATTGAGTTTTTAGGTCATTTCAAGGTTCAAATTTCAGAGTCAGAGCTTTGTTTGAATGTTGAGTCTATAGTCGAAAATTGAGGACAAGTCCTAAGTTGGTGTTGGAGTCGTGTTCCAATTTGAGTATCAGAGTTAAGTGACAATTCGTATGTCGGGTATCATGTTAGGAGTCGGGTATGGTGTTGGTATCAAGGATCCTAAATCGTTTATTGTGTCCTGTTTTGATTTTCAGATTAGAAACAATTTTCCTAAAAAGATACTTTCTATTCTTTAGCCAAAAGTAAAAGATATTTTCTAAAAGAATATTTAATTCACCGACCATGTGCTAGAAAGTATTTTTCATAATTTTTTACTCACCAACCAGACCTGAGAAATTAAGTTAGAAACTAGCTTATTTTTCAAATTAACTTTTTCTAGGAAAACATTTTCTTTTAAATCAAACACACCAATATCACTGTTCCTTGTAGAAAAATGAAAATTACAGTAAAACCTCTATAATTTAATATTCAATAAATTAATAATCTCTCTAAAATAATATTTTCTCCGGTCCCGACTCGGGCCAATGAAAAAACTCACCAATTTCGATAAGATAATATATTTTCATAAGACATCTATATAAATGTATGGTCCCATTAATATCATAAATTAATAATTCTTTAAAAATACAAATATATTTAAGACAATTTAGTGAAATGTGATTCTATTGTGTTCAATTTTTCATAAAATTTAAATCTAGTTGAAGCTCATCTCTAACTTTCTCATTGCATCCAAGAGCTCTAATGTTGTATTTTCGAACTGCACCATACAATTGTGAAGAGTTCTAGATATGATAAGTGTTTCCTTACACGTAACTTGTTCCAAAGGTGTAGTTTCATCTTCAATTTCATCATCAACATTGCTTTTTCCGATAGTATCCACAGTTTCTTCTAAGCTTTGGACCTCTTATCATATATATCGCTTTCACCTGGATAATTCAATAATTTATTGACATCCATTTTATTGTGGTAACTAAGATCATTAATCATGACCTCAAGTTCATGACTGACGTTTTCACAAGTGGGTTCATCCAAATTCTTTGAGATTCCATCCCCGAACAAATTGTACAGTGTCGAAAACAATTTGATATTGTCTTATGTTGAACATTTATTGTCCAAGTAAGGACTGCAAAATTGATAGCATATAAAACATTAATCTTAATTTGTTGGATTAGTTTGTCATAGTCTTCTAATATCTTATGATAAACTTTGTTACAATAATACATCTTGAAAGCTCTTATTATTGTTAGGACCGAAATAAGCAGGTGTAACGCGGAAGCTAGCAAAGTAAACCTTAAAAGACCACGAGTAAGAAGACAACGAGAAATATACTAAAAGACACAAAGATTTAACGTGGTTCAGTCAATCGACCTACGTCCACAAAGGAGATGCGCAATCCACTATAAATATGAGAGTACAAAATACAGAGGGAAACAACCTCAACCAATTTACTCGGAATACATGGGAGGTTCACACAAGTGATAACGTATCAAGCTTGTGACCCATAAATTTTCCCCCTAACCAAAACTCTCAAAGCCCTTAAGACTAAATTGTGAATGCTGATTAAGTTAGAAGGAACATTCCTCTATTTATAGAGTCCTAAACCTTTTCCTACCAGAAAAAGGATTAGTCAATCCAAAACCTTTTCCTAAAAGGAAAACCTATTTATGGTAAGAAATTTAGGGCAAAATAAAACCCAACAAATCTCCCCCTTGCCTGAATTTCTAACAAAATACATTTGTCCACCTTCTTCACTTAATCTTCAACAACTTGCTTCTCCTCTCCATAATCTCCTTTGCAAAATCTATGTCTCAACACAGAGAACCTCTCCGAAATAATTTCTCCAACAAAATATTCATTACTGTAAAAAAGGTTGCGGCTAGAACTACACCCGCCAAGATGAACACCTCTTTCTAACCTGGTTCAATCATCGATTATCGAACCACTAAACCTGACTTCATCATTGAATCTGGCTCTGATACCACTTGTTAGGACCGAAATAAGCTGGTGTAACGCGGAAGCTAGCAAAGCAAACCTTAAAAGACCATGAGTAAGAAGACAACGAGAAATATACTAAAAGACACAAAGATTTAACGTGGTTCGGTCAATCGACCTACGTCCACAAAGGAGATGAACAATCCACTATAAATATGAGAGTACAAAATACAGAGGGAAACAACCTCAATCAATTCACTCGGAATACATGGGAGGTTCACACAAGTGATAACGTATCAAGCTTGTGACCCATAAATTTTCCCCCAACCAAAACTCTCAAAGCCCTTAAGACTACATTGTGAATGCTGATTATGTTAGAAGGATCATTCCTCTATTTATAGAGTCCTAAACCTTTTCCTACCAGAAAAAGGATTAGTCAATCCAAAACCTTTTCCTAAAAGGAAAACCTATTTATGGTAAGAAATTTAGGGCAAAATAAAACCCAACAATTATCTTATCACCACAAGGTTGAAATTGATAAGATGCAATGGTTTTGATGTAATCAAAATAACCTTCATTAAATCTCAAAACATTCTTTAAATTAATAAATATTAATTTATCGATTATATAAATCTCTATAAAATAATAAAATTTCATGATCTCATCTATATTAATTTATAGAGATTTTACTGTATTTACCATTCACCAACTAGAAAACAATTTAATTTCTTTTTCCTTCATGGTTTTGAAAAATATTTCAAGAAATTTTTATTTTATGAATAAAATATTGTCATTGTTTAGTTGTCTTAAAAAAATTCATATCAATTGCCTGTATTATTATGTCCAAGTAATTTTACAGTAATAATTATCTTGTAACCTTGTGCAAATATTTATTTCAAAATGTAAAATTTCTTTATGTTTTTTTCATTTCAATAGTGTTATAGTAGGAAGCATTGTTAAAGTACATGTAGCACAATGTAAAAGAAAAGGGTCAATATAGTAAGTACAATCATAATTCTTTACTTCCTTCTCATAATTACTATCTGAAATATTTTCCTTAATCTAAAGACACATTATTCCTTGTTTTCACTGAATTATAATAAATGTAAAAGAAAGTAGTTTTCACACCATAAAGAAAAGGTAAATTTTTAATATTGGATGATCTATAGCATTAATCATATGATGGTAATATAGTATTACTTTCGTCCACTTTAAATTGTCATACTTTTTTTTTTTAGAGTTAAACTATAAAAACTTTTACTAACATTTTGCGATGTATTTTTTCATCATATTGATATGCAAAAAATTGTAATTTATAATGTTTTCCTTATAGCTTTTAAGTGACTATAAATCCATCAGTTGGGAATAGTGAAAGCTAGGAGTTATGACGAATCATCGACTTGTCTTACTTCTATGTTCGGGACTTAAACGTGAGTGACGACTCTTTTGCTAAAACAATTTCAGTTTTATGCTTTGCCTTTCTCACTGCACGTTCTGTGATCATGCCCATTTCTCCCCATACTAGATGGACTTGTTATGAAATTAAAGTTTTATTCCATGTATGCCATACTTGGTGGACTTGTTAGAATCTAAGTATGTACTGTAGTATCGAGATCATTTTGGTAGTATTTTACTTGTCAGATAAGTGATTTTACTTAATTTATGATATTTGACATATCTCATCTTTTCCATCTTTGAAACCTAAAAATGAAGAGAAAAATCATCAAATTTGGTGCATCATATGTGCCAGCATATCGGAAGGAACAAATTTCCTATACCATCAGAAAGCATATCAAGAATAATACTACCAGTAGGTGAGTCGACTAAAGAATTTTAATTCCCTCCCTCTTCACTTTCAATATAGACATTGTTGAAATTTCAGCAAGAGTCGGTAGAGGTAATTAAATACCTTTTACCTCCATTATAAATTGGTTTAATTGGGCCACATATATCAAAATGCACCATCTCCAAACAATCCTTCGCCCACCACGACTTCTTTTTTGGAAAGTGAGAACGATGTTGTTTGCCAACAACACGTTCTTCACAAACTCCGGAAGGGATGAGAATTTCAGGAAGTCCTATCACCATATTTTTCTCTTCGGGAGTTTTTAATACACCAAAACCCAAGTAACCAAATGCCACAACCATTTAGAATCTTTTACTTTTGTTTTTTAACATGATTGAATACTCTCAATATTCATGGGAAATAACCTTTTTGAATTCATTTTCACAATGGCAATAGTTCCTCTATTAGGACTATAAATCTCACAAACACCTTTTCCAATGAGAATAAAATATCCCTTTTCTTGCAATTGTCCTACACTCAGTAAGTTTCTTTTAAAGCGGGAACATAGATTTATTCAAAACCATTCTTTGCTTTAATTTTGATATCACATTTTCCCATTGCATCCACAATAGAGCAATCACGAAGACTAACTTTAGAACGAAAGCTTTCATTTGAATAAGAAAAACAAGATTTACTCCCACTCATGTGATTACTGCAGCCTGTGTCCTGATACCAAACATCTTGTCCAGGTACTTCTTGTGCTTGTATTGCCATCAATCAGGTCTCTGTTTCCCTTTTTTTAAAAATAAATTGGACTTCTTGTTCTTCTCATTAGGTGGCCTACTACAGCAATCACATTGATATTGGCCAAATTTATAACATCGATAACATTCTACCTTTGATTTGTCGAAATTCATTCCTCTGCCTTTGTCATAGTGATCATTGACCCTAAACTTTCTGCATCCATATCTATTCCACGGTCACCTCTCCCTCTAGTACCTCTACCTCTACCTCTTCCTCTAGAATTGGAAAAAGTAAAAGTAGAAGATTTCAAGGCCTGCTCCTTAGAAGTTGAACTGTGATTCATCTTTTGTTCATGCACCAATAAGGTGCTTTACAATTCATCAAGCGACAACTCGTCTACATCTTTTGACTCCTCAATGGAGCAAACAACATAATTGTACTTCAGCGTCAAAGAGCGCAATAGTTTTTCAACAATTTTGACATCATCATCTTCTCGTCATGGAACCACATTTTGTTGCTACTCTATATTGTTCTAGCACAGTAACTAAAATAGAAAGCTATATATTGTCATCGAAGTATGATGACCCACCACTGAAGGTGTTGAATATAAGCTGATAGTCAAACTAAGCGTGATCTGGATGTTGAGTGCCTTAACCTAAATCATGAAATGATATAGCGCAAAGTATGTGTTAGTAATTGGAATATACTGAGCCTGCAAGATATAAATATGCTAAGTTGAAAAGATTATATAAGTTGAACAATGCATAACTGAGCAATAATATAATCTGAACAAGGATATAAATATGCATAGAAGTATAACTGAGATAAATCGAATGTCATGACCAAGTACTAATCATAAAGATAACATGTTGAAGTGTATACTGAAGTAACTGCTAAAAACTTCGTCAATGCGCTAAGAGTCTAATTGTGGGAGCTACTATTAACCAGCATAACTGCATGAGCTAAATGTACAGTCCGATGTATATGCCCCATCGAGAGAACCCAATATACCTTGTCAGGGATATAAAGACATGACTGTGGCATGATCACTAAAACAGATGTCCAACAGAGGGGATGTATAAATCTACGTGGGCATATTGTTCTACTCCCAACTGAATATTGTGAAGCTAAAATGCACTAAATATTGAATACCTGAAACTGACATGCTAGTTGAGAATACAACATTTATATATCGAGAATATAACATTCGAAATCTAAAGCATGAATCTTGTCNCGCATTGTTCTACTCCCAACTGAATATTGTGAAGCTAAAATGCACTAAATATTGAATACCTGAAACTTACATGCTATTTGAGAATACAACATTTATATATCGAGAATATAACATTCGAAATCTAAAGCATGAATCTTGTCTGGTTAGCCTAGCAAGTAAAAATCATGAATTAGGATAAATTTACATCAGCTAGGGTTTTGAGTTCTATGCAAGAAATGATACTAAATTATAAAGAAACAAGTTTATTTAGATCAAAGGAATCGTATTCAAAATAAATCTTGAAAAACTAAAAATATGAGGTATGAACAATTTATGAGAATCTGAAGAACTAGTTAAATTCTAGGGACATAATGAGTTAAAAGAACCCACTAGTAATATCTCACATACCTGGAGACAAAATCTAGAGAGAAATCATTAGAATTTTTTGGGCTAAACTTTGAAGAACATTGTTGCTTGTTCTTGAAAGAAACTGATGCCTCTTTCTCTTCTTTTCGTTCTAATTTGGATGATTTTTGGAGAATGAGGGTTCTGGGTATGTCTGACTATATTATTTGGCTAAGACGGAGTAAAACGAAGTAGTTTATGCATCAAATATGTAGTTTAAGTGCCCCAACGCGTATAGAAAGGACAAGAACGACCCTGACTTAAAGCTGACGAAGTGCCACCTATGAGGGGTCTTCAAGAACACTTGCAAAGTCTATCAACAAACAAACGGTAGAATTATTCAAACAACAGCAGAAATCTTTGGAGCATCCAGTGTAGTTGTTTAAGAATATATTCTCTTGGTCTTACATTGTAAACTATTCCTGAAACTATAAAGGAATCAGTGGGTAGTGTTAAAATTCTAAGTTGTCTAGGTGGGATAGCTTAGTGGGTAGATTCATTTCTACTTAGGTTTGTTAAGCAACAGAGACTATTGCTTGAACGTGAGATTAAAAACTTTTTCTCACATTTGTTGTAATTGTGTTTCACTTTTGCTTGTGAAGATTAGTGAAAACGATTGAAAATCTTGTGAGACAGGTCGTGGTTTTACTCCCTTAAGCAAGGAGGTTTCCACGTAAAATCGCTGTGTTGTTTAAACTGCATTTACTTTCTGTTCATACTTGTTAGTGTGTCAAGGGACCTGGTTCATTGACTGATAAGTGAAGGCATATATTCTATCAAGTGGTATCAGAGCAGGCACTCTCTATTTGGTTAACCGCAAGGAAGTGATATCTATTCTAGAATGGCTGCTCCACTTAATCTAGAAGAAGGTCAGTCTTCAACAAGACCTCCTCGTTTCAATGGACATTTCTACAGCTGGTGGAAAGTTAGAATGGATGATTTTCTCATGGTTGAAGATAGTGAGCTATGGGATATCGTACTAGATAGACCTTTTATTCCAATGATAGAAGAAAAGGATGGAGAGAAAACTAGGCTGGTTCCAAAGCCTAGACAAAAATATGATGAAGCTGATAGGAAGAAGATAGAAAAAGGATACAACGCAAAAACTCTTCTTATCTGTGGGATAGGACCTGATGAGTTCAATCGTGTCTCAGCGTGTGAGTCTGCTAAAGAAATCTGGGATTGTTTAATAACAGCTCATGAAGGAACTGAACAAGTCAAGGAATCAAAGATTGATATGCTCACCTCCTTGTATGAAAATTTCAAGGTGAAGGAAGGAGAAAACATTCATAAGATGTTCACAAAATTATCCTCTATTACAAATGAGTTGCGAAGTCTTGGGGAACCTATCACTATGAGCAAGCAAGTCAGGAAGGTGCTTCGAATTCTTCCAAAGTCCTGGGAAAGCAAGGTTGATGCAATTTCTGAACAAAAGATCTAACGGTGCTGACAATGGATGCTCTCATTGGAAATCTGAAAACTCATGAGATGAATCGAAATAATGATTTGTCAAAGAAGGAAGTCAAAAAGGATAAGTCCTTCATGCTGAAATACAAATCTGATGAAGATTCCAGTGATGATGATATGGCTTATCTCATCAATAGATTTCAAAAAATTGTGAAAAAGAACAAAGGTTTAAGAAGAGGAACGAATGGTCCTCGAAATGCTGCTCAGAATGATACCTGCTACAAATGTGGAAAAGCTGGACACTTTATTAGAAAGTGTCCTCTACTCAAAACGGAAAACAGGGAACATCAAAAACCAAGAAGTGACAAAGAGAAGAGAAGGGACGTGGTACTCGGTAAGAATGATCGAAAGGCTGCTGCTGACTATGTGGTCAAAAAAGCTCTTTCTTCATGGGGTGACTCTTCAAGTGATTCAGAAGATCCTGATGAACCAAATGATGTGTCTATGGTGGCTGTGCATGAAGAGGAAACCATTTTCAATGAAATGTTTGCTCTCATGGCTCATACAGAAAATGAAGAAGAGGATGACAAGGTAACTCTTCTTGATATGAAAAATGATCTGAATAATTGTTCTCTTAAAAAATTGAGAACATTGGCAAAAGTTATGATTAATTCTGTAATTGAGTTAACCTCTGAAAGAGACATCATGAATGTTGAACTTGACAGTTTAACTGAAAACAAAGTTAAACTGGAGGAGAAAATGTCAAAAATGGTGTCTCTAGAGTTTGATAACATTGAACTTAATTGTGGGAGCTACTATTAACCAACATAACTGCATGAGCTAAATGTACAGTCCGATGTATATGCCCCATCGAGAGAACCCAATATACNGAAAGTGTCCTCTACTCAAAACGGAAAACAGGGAACATCAAAAACCAAGAAGTGACAAAGAGAAGAGAAGGGACGTGGTACTCGGTAAGAATGATCGAAAGGCTGCTGCTGACTATGTGGTCAAAAAAGCTCTTTCTTCATGGGGTGACTCTTCAAGTGATTCAGAAGATCCTGATGAACCAAATGATGTGTCTATGGTGGCTGTGCATGAAGAGGAAACCATTTTCAATGAAATGTTTGCTCTCATGGCTCATACAGAAAATGAAGAAGAGGATGACAAGGTAACTCTTCTTGATATGAAAAATGATCTGAATAATTGTTCTCTTAAAAAATTGAGAACATTGGCAAAAGTTATGATTAATTCTGTAATTGAGTTAACCTCTGAAAGAGACATCATGAATGTTGAACTTGACAGTTTAACTGAAAACAAAGTTAAACTGGAGGAGAAAATGTCAAAAATGGTGTCTCTAGAGTTTGATAACATTGAACTTAATTGTGGGAGCTACTATTAACCAACATAACTGCATGAGCTAAATGTACAGTCCGATGTATATGCCCCATCGAGAGAACCCAATATACCTTGTCAGGGATATAAAGACATGACTGTGGCATGATCACTAAAACAGATGTCCAACAGAGGGGATGTATAAATCTACGTGGGCGCATTGTTCTACTCCCAACTGAATATTGTGAAGCTAAAATGCACTAAATATTGAATACCTGAAACTTACATGCTATTTGAGAATACAACATTTATATATCGAGAATATAACATTCGAAATCTAAAGCATGAATCTTGTCTGGTTAGCCTAGCAAGTAAAAATCATGAATTAGGATAAATTTACATCAGCTAGGGTTTTGAGTTCTATGCAAGAAATGATACTAAATTATAAAGAAACAAGTTTATTTAGATCAAAGGAATCGTATTCAAAATAAATCTTGAAAAACTAAAAATATGAGGTATGAACAATTTATGAGAATCTGAAGAACTAGTTAAATTCTAGGGACATAATGAGTTAAAAGAACCCACTAGTAATATCTCACATACCTGGAGACAAAATCTAGAGAGAAATCATTAGAATTTTTTGGGCTAAACTTTGAAGAACATTGTTGCTTGTTCTTGAAAGAAACAGATGCCTCTTTCTCTTCTTTTCGTTCTAATTTGGATGATTTTTGGAGAATGAGGGTTCTGGGTATGTCTGACTATATTAATTGGCTAAGACGGAGTAAAACGAAGTAGTTTATGCATCAAAGATGTAGTTTAAGTGCCCCAACGCATATAGAAAGGAAAAGAACGACCCTGACTTAAAGATGACGAAGTGCCACCTATGAGGGGTCTTCAAGAACACTTGCAATGTCTATCAACAAACAAACAGTAGAATTATTCAAACAACAGCAGAAATCTTTGGAGCATCCAGTGTAGTTGTTTAAGAATATATTCTCTTGGTCTTACATTGTAAACTATTCCTGAAACTATAAAGGAATCAGTGGGTAGTGTTGAAATTCTAAGTTGTCTAGGTGGGATAGCTTAGTGGGTAGATTCATTTCTACTTAGGCTTGTTTAGCAATAGAGACTATTGCTTGAACGTGAGATTAAAAACTTTTTCTCACATTTGTTGTAATCGTGTTTCACTTTTGCTTGTGAAGATTAGTGAAAACGATTGAAAATCTTGTGAGACAGGTCGTGGTTTTACTCCCTTAAGCAAGGAGGTTTCCACGTAAAATCGCTGTGTTGTTTAACCTGCATTTACTTTATGTTCATACTTGTTAGTGTGTCAAGGGACCTGGTCCATTGACTGATAAGTGAAGGCATATATTTTATCAAGTGGTATCAGAGCAGGCACTCTCTATTTGGTTAACCGCAAGGAAGTGATATCTATTCTAGAATGGCTGCTCCACTTAATCTAGAAGAAGGTCTGTCTGCAACAAGACCTCCTCGTTTTAATGGACATTTCTACAGCTGGTGGAAAGTTAGAATGGATGATTTTCTCATGGTTGAAGATAGTGAGCTATGGGATATCGTACTAGATAGACCTTTTATTCCAATGATAGAAGAAAAGGATGGAGAGAAAACTAGGCTGGTTCCAAAGCCTAGACAAAAATATGATGAAGCTGATAGGAAGAAGATAGAAAAAGGATACAAGGCAAAAACTCTTCTTGTCTGTGGGATAGGACCTGATGAGTTCAATCGTGTCTCAGCGTGTGAGTCTGCTAAAGAATTCTGGGATTGTTTAAAAACAGCTCATGAAGGAACTGAACAAGTCAAGGAATCAAAGATTGATATGCTCACCTCCTTGT
The DNA here is from genome assembly GCF_001406875.1 of Solanum pennellii. Lineage (NCBI taxonomy): Eukaryota > Viridiplantae > Streptophyta > Magnoliopsida > Solanales > Solanaceae > Solanum > Solanum pennellii. The sequence continues at coordinate 8,002,084 of NC_028647.1, forward strand.
ATGAAAATTTCAAGGTGAAGGAAGGAGAAACCATTCATAAGATGTTCACAAAATTATCCTCTATTACAAATGAGTTGCGAAGTCTTGGGGAACCTATCACTATGAGCAAGAAAGTCAGGAAGGTGCTTCGAATTCTTCCAAAGTCCTGGGAAAGCAAGGTTGATGCAATTTCTGAAGCAAAAGATCTAAAGGTGCTGACAATGGATGCTCTCATTGGAAATCTGAAAACTCATGAGATGAATCGAAATCATGATTTGTCAAAGAAGGAAGTCAAAAAGGATAAGTCCTTCATGCTGAAATACAAATCTGATGAAGATTCCAGTGATGATGATATGGCTTATCTCATCAATAGATTTCAAAAAATTGTGAAAAAGAACAAAGGTTTTAGAAGAGGAACGAATGGTCCTCGAAATGCTGCTCAGAATGATACCTGCTACAAATGTGGAAAAGCTGGACACTTTATTAGAAAGTGTCCTCTACTCAAAACGGAAAACAGGGAACATCAAAAACCAAGAAGTGACAAAGAGAAGAGAAGGGACGTGGTACTCGGTAAGAATGATCGAAAGGCTGCTGCTGACTATGTCGTCAAAAAGGCTCTTTCTGCATTGGGTGACTCTTCAAGTGATTCAGAAGATCCTGATGAACCAAATGATGTGTCTATGGTGGCTGTGCATGAAGAGGAAACCATTTTCAATGAAATGTTTGCTCTCATGGCTCATACAGAAAAATGAAGAAGATGATGACAAGGTAACTCTTCTTGATATGAAAAATGATCTGAATAATTATTCTCTTAAAAAATTGAGAACATTGGCAAAAGTTATGATTAATTCTGTAATTGAGTTAACCTCTGAAAGAGACATCATGAATGTTGAACTTGACAGTTTAACTAAAAATAAAGTTAAACTGGAGGAGAAAATGTCAAAAATGGTGTCTCTAGAGTTTGATAACACTGAACTTAAAAACCAGTTGAATAAGATAACTGAAGAAGCTGAAAAGATAAATGGAATGTCAAATGGTTTACAAGTTAAAATTGAAGAAAAATTGAAAAACTCTGAGAAAAATCTGGAATTGTCCTTGGAGAAGAGCAACAGATTAGAAAAAGATATTGTCAAACTTAAGGAAGAACTTGAAAAATCTCTTATGTGGACAAAATCCTCTAAGTTGTTGTCAAGTGCAACAAACCAGAGTAATTTCAATAAGAAAGCACTAGGAAGTTTGAATATCACTCCTCCCTTTAATCCTCACATTAAGTATGTATTTGTGTCTGACAATCTGCTTTGTCTTCACTGTGGTAAAAATGGGCATTTAAAGGGAGAGTGTGCTAGATGGAAAAATTCTCATGAAAGGCTCTCTAACTATGCTGTAAGGCAAAAATTATCAAAAGAGAGACCTGGTCCTCAAAAACATGTTTCAGCTGATAGATTTTCAAAGAAAAAATCTGTTTCTGCTCCAAAGTCCTTTGTTAGAAAGATTCAAAAACTGCCCTATTGGACTAGATACAATCTGATCACTCCCTTGTCTGCTTTCTGGGAACTCAAATTGAAATGGGTTCCCAAGCTTAACAAGTAATTCTTGTTGGAAGTGAGTGAGAGGAGCAACAGTCAATGTTGGTATATGGACAGTGGATGCTCTAAACATATGACTGGTGACATCAAAAAATTTCCTCTCACTCAAGACACTTCAGGGAGGAGGTGTTTCTTTTGGTGATGGAAAGAAGGGGTACATTTTGGGTGTAGATGTTTTGTACTGAACAATGGAAAGGATGATCTGGGAAAATTTGATCCTAGAAGTGATGAAGGAGTGTTAAATCCAACAAAAGAACTCAGTGCATTAAAGAAAGCATTCATGTTGTTTTTGATGAAGATGGAAACTTAAAAAGAAATGGATCAAATTATGAAGATGATGTGTTCAAGCTGTTCAATTCACAAAAAATTGAAGGAAGTGAAGATGATGCATAACAACAGTTGAAAAATGACTTTGATGATCAAAATCATAGTCTACCTGAAGAGGCTGATGAGGTTGAAAAGTGTGATGAGGTACCTGGTACTACTCTGAATTTCAGTCAGAGTACATCAAACTCCCCAGAAAATGATGACATCCTTGAAGAAGAAGAACTTCATCAGTTTGAGAGAAGCAAGGTATGGTACCTGGTTCCTCGACCTGCAGGCAGAACAGTAATAGGAACCAGATGGGTGTTCAGAAACAAGCTCGATGAAAATGGAGTGATCACTAGAAACAAATCCAGGTTGGTGGTTCAAAGATACAATCAAGAAGAAGGAATAGACTATGATGAGACTTTTGCACCTGTTGCCAGGATGGAGGCCATTAGAATTCTGATAGCTTTTGCTGCATTCATGGGTTTCAAGCTGTATCAAATGGATGTCAAAAGTGCATTTCTGAATGGAGATCTGAAGGAGGAGGTATTTGTTAAACAACCTCCTGGGTTTGAAGATGCTGAGCTACCAGATCATATGTTCAGATTGAATAAAGCTCTGTATGGTTTGAAACAAGCTCCTAGAGCATGGTATGAAAGGCTGTCAAAGTTTCTGCTGAAGAATGGTTTCAAAAGAGAAAAAATAGACAATACTCTGTTCTTATTAAAAAGAGAACAAGAATTGCTTATTATTCAAGTTTATGTGGATGATATAATTTTTGGAGCTACTTCAGAACACTTGTGTGAAGAATTCTCATCATTAATGGGAAAGGAATTTTAAATGAGCATGATGGGTGAACTGACATTTTTCCTTGGCCTACAAATCAAGCAATCATCAAATGGGATTTCAATCTGCCAGGAGAAGTACATTAAGGAGATGATGAAGAAATTCAACATGTTTGACTCCAAACCTATTGATACTCCTATGGGAACGAATTCCAAGCTTGTAGTAGAGGAATCTGATTCTCTTGTGAATCTAACCATGTATAGGGGAATCATTGGATCCTTGCTATATCTGACTGCTAGCAGACCTGATATTGTTTATAGTGCTGGAATGTGTGCCAGGTTCCAAGCATGTCATCGTGATTCACAATTAAAGGCTGCAAAACGTATTCTTAGATACCTGAAGAAAACAGGGGACCTGGTTCTCTTCTATCCATCAGGTGATACCTTTGATCTAGTTGGTTTTGCAGATGCTGATTTGGCTGGTTATCAAGTTGACAGGAAGAGTACTTCTGGAATGGCTCATTTCCTTGGATCATCACTCATCTCTTGGGGAACCAAGAAACAGAATTATGTGGCTCTTTCAACTGCTGAAGCTGAATATGTAGCTGCTGCAGCCTGTTGTTCACAATTGTTGTGGATCAGGCAACACTTAGAAGACTTTGAGATACACATCAAGGCAATTCCTCTTATGTGTGACAATACTAGTGCTGTTAGTATGGAAAAGAATCCAGTCCACCATAAGAGAACAAAGCATATTGATGTTAGACATCACTTTTTGAGAGACAATGTTGAGAAGGGAAATATTGTGCTTACATATTGTCCAACGGAGGAGCAAATCGCAGACATCTTCACCAAGGCTCTCAGTAAAGATCAATTTGAGAGAAATCGGCTGAAGTTGGGCATGTTGATCTCTAAGTGATGTTCTTAGCTTCCAAAAGTTAAAATCCCTTGATGGCTAAAATTGTAGTGCAGGTATCCTTTATGTGAATATTTAATACCTGGATAAAGATCCTTTTTGTACTTTTTGTAGGTATACTTTCAGGAAGGAATGGACTAACAAAGCAGATGACTAGAACAACTGGGGAATGAGGATGTAACTGTGTTATGGTACGTGGTGCCTATCCAGGTTAGCATTTATACATTAATTTTAAGCTGAAAATTATGACCGTTGATAATGCCACGTGTCAGTCATCGGTCATTCTGACCATTAAGTCCCATCGCTTATCTCTCAAGCGACACATCCAATCACGGACCTGACACCTTTTCACGTCTTTTTAAAAACCCTCATTACTTCTTTTCGAAATCCTCATCCGTCCTTAACATTCTTTTTGCTTCAAGAAAGGATCAAGTAAAAGTTAAAAGGCAAACTTTGTTTCTTCTTCTTCCTTTTTCTGTTCGAAAAGTAATTTTTTGTTCTCCTTCTAGTCAAACATGTCTTCTCCTTCTTCTACCTCCAAACAAATGCTTAATGCTCTTAGTGAAATAGAGCCCATTGCCTTCTACTCACCTTCTGCTGTGGAGTCCAGATCCAATGCCCCTTCAAGTTCTCAGAAAGATACACCTGACAATCCGTTCTACTCCATAGATCTAAACAGCACATGCTTGCCTACTGGACCTGGTCCTTTGCAAGAAATGCTGCCTGATAATCTTTTTGAAGGAGATCTGCCTAAGCATAAAGCGTCTGAGTCTAATATCTTGGCAGCAAGTGAAGAATTAGTTATTGAGAGTTTTGCTATGATGCGGGAAGAGGACATTGGAAGGTATCCTTCTTCCTCCTGTTCAGACTCTGAAAGTGAGGAGGAACCCCTAAAATGGAAGGTTGAGCGACGAGAGAGTGAAAGGTCTAGGAAGGGAAAAGAGAAGGTTGTAGAAGAGGCCCCTAGGAGAAGACCTACCACTAGGTCTGCTGCTCAAAAATTGATGGCCGATGCCTTGAAGGCCAGTGCACGTTCTACTGCTGCAATTAGAAGTGCCAGAACCTTTAAGGTATCAAACTTCAAAATTCCTGAGTCTGATGTTGTTGAGTTGTCTGCTGAGGAAGTTGAAAAGAAAAATAAGAAGAAAAGGTCAGGAAACAAAAAGACAAAAGTTTCGAAGAAGGTTGAAAAAACAAAGTCCAAAAAGAAAAGTTCTGTAGGAAAAAAGAAGAGATCACAGGGACATGGTGCCCAAGATAGAAGTGTTGAGAGTGTCAACATGCAGGAAGTTGTTGACAGCCTGAGAAAGCAAGCAGTCTTGGCTGGGAGAGTCTTTGATATGGGAATAATCAATCTTCCCTGCATGGACTCTCTTCATGATATGGTAGAAATTCAATCATGGCTGCATTTGTTCAACAGAAAATCCCCAGTTCTCTATGAAGAAGAAGTGCGCGAATTTTATTATAATGTTCAATTCAAAGAAGATGGGAGTATCCTCACATGGGTAAATGACATTGTTGTACATCTAGATGAGGGTCTGTTGAGCAAAATTCTCAAGGTGCCTAGAGAGGGGACCCGGTATGTGCTGGGAAGAACTTGCTCTACTGAGTTTGCTTCCTTGATTTCTAAGATACCCACAACCAAGGTTGCTGGGATTTATAAGAAGATCATGAAGAGCGAGTACCAGTAGGTCTTCGAGTTCATCAACAAAGTTCTCCTTCCTCGCACTGAAAAGAGGACCTCAGCAACTGCTGCTGACTTGTTTGTGATGGAGATGTTGTGTAGCTTCGAAGCCCTGAATCTCCCAGGTCTTATGCTTGAGCATATCTACAAAACCGTCATCGAGAGGAAAGGTGTTCATGGAATGGGATACGGCTACTTTCTCATGGAAGTATTCAAGCACTTTCAAATTTCTCTCAGTGTTGGAACGGTTGGGACGGTTAAACAGACTATCTCAGAGAGTACCCTGGTCGAGTGTGAGTGTATTGAAGGGAGAGGCAATCCCAAGAGCAAGATGGCTCAACTCATCGAAGATCAGGATCAACTCAAGCATGAGGTTGAGGAGCTCACTGTGCGTTTGAGTGGTAAAGAGGCCGAAATTGCCATACCCAAAGCAGAACTACTTACTGCACAGAATGAGGGACCTGGTTCTTCCGTGGTACAAGCTCTGGAGAAAGAGAATGCAGAGTTGAAAGCTAAGATCACTGCCTTACAGGAAAAGACAATTAAAGATAATGATGCTGCCAATGCCCGACTCACTCTTATCATCCAGTCCCTGTCTCATCCACCTCCCTCTTCCTAGCCTGTTAAAAAACCTCCCTTGTGTCTTTCTTTTTGTGGCTTATCTTTGTGTTGTTGGATTATCAGTTTAACTTTAATGTATTAAATGTTATTGTGGAATGCTGGTTAACTTATTCCTCTTTTTTTCTGATTATAATATTTTGTGAATGTTTTTCCCTTCCTGATTGATTGCTTTATAGCTCTGATCTTATTCAGTATTGCTGTTGACATCACTGGTTTACTGCATATCTTTTTTATGATGCCAAAAGGGGGAAGTAAAACTGGTAAGTAGCTAAATGATTATACATGTGGGGGAATACAGTGAGGGGGAATATACATGGGGGGGGGGGAATACAGTGAGGGGGAACAAAGCTTGAAAGCTGGAGTGGTGTTTGAGACTATTGTTTATCATCATCAAAAAGGGGGAAAATGTTATTTGCAGTTTTGATGATTTGACAAACTTAGGACCTTGTAAAGGTATTAGGTTTCTTACTTGAGTGTTGAAGATGAAAACAAACTCAGGGACCTTGTCAAGGTACCTGGCTCCCAATTGTGACGAGCCGGTTGACTGCCATCTGGAGAAGGTACATAAAGTAGGTGCACTCTTTCCAACGACATCAGAAAGTCAGACTTCTCCAACCAATGGCAAAGAGTTTAAGGAAAGTGACTTGTCCATATAAAAGTCACTTTCCTAAACATCATTCGTAGTTTTTTCAACTTGATAAAGAATTCTTCAAGAACACTTGCAAAGGCTATCAACAAACAAACGGTAGAATTATTCAAACAACGGCAGAAATCTTTGGAGCATCCAGTGTAGTTGTTTAAGAATATATTCTCTTGGTCTTACATTGTAAACTATTCCTGAAACTATAAAGGAATCACTGGGTAGTGTTGAAATTCTAAGTTGTCTAGGTGGGATAGCTTAGTGGGTAGATTCATTTCTACTTAGGCTTGTTAAGCAATAGAGACTATTGCTTGAACGTGAGATTAAAAACTTTTTCTCACATTTGTTGTAATAATGTTTCACTTTTTCTTGTGAAGATTAGTGAAAACGATTGAAAATCTTGTGAGACAGGTCGTGGTTTTACTCCCTTAAGCAAGGAGGTTTCCACGTAAAATCGCTGTGTTGTTTAAACTGCATTTACTTTCTGTTCATACTTGTTAGTGTGTCAAGGGACCTGGTCCATTGACTGATAAGTGAAGGCATATATTCTATCAAGGGGACTGATGGGCCGTCATTTGAACCACTACCCGTCAACTGGGTCGTGGTTCGTAGCCTGCCTGATATGACTTTACTAAAATAAGCATAACTTTTTACTCCGATCTTGGATTTAGCAAACTCGATGGTGTAGGAAAGAGGATTCAATTATATTTAATTTTATAGGTAATGAGTCACCTAATTCATTTTGTGCTAAAAGATATAACCGTTTGAAGTTGACCCAAAAGTCATTTTTCTCTACATACCTACTGACCCTAACCTATGGAAGACTTGTGGTCTATAGGTCCAACCACAGACCATACTGGTCGGCCGTGAGTGGGATAAGAGACCTCTAAATCTGGAAACCAATGGCGGGAACCCACTATGGTCCATGGTGTAACATACGGTCCATCGGTGTCTTCCGTTGGTTCTGACACCAGATCCCGAAAAGTTGTATCTTTTTTCGATATTCTTGAATCCAAGTGTTACACATATGATCATACGTATTGGATCTCCTCACCTTTTAAAGTATGCACACGATAAAAGTGCAAAGAACATACAATTAAGGTCACTAGCAATATCTTCAAACTCTTACGCAATATCTTTTCTGTTACCATATATTTTTGGAATTTCTTCATTTTTAAAATAAATTTTCTTTTACTTTTTTTAGGACTCCTTAATTATTAGTTCTCCTAATTAGTACTTGTTACTATATATTTTAGGAATACTTAATCATTAAATTTCTTAATACATCTTATTATTTGTTTTCCACTTCTTCGTTCCATATAATTTTGGACAACATAATTTATTGATTATTAATCATCCTAAAATTTCTTACCATTTATTTTGGGACTCCTCAATTGTTAACTTTCCTACCTTTTACCATATATTTTATTCTTCCTCTTACCATCATTTAAGATATATTGATGAAATAATATTTTCTTACAAGTTTATATGACCCTCTACTAGAACTATGATTTAGATGCTAAATTTTTTACATTTGTAACACCATACATTAATGAATTTTTCATATTTGAAGGATTTTGAATTCATACCATTGTCTATTTAATAGATTCATTCTTACCTCAAGTAAATTTCAAGAACAGAATCATTATTTCTAGTGGGAAAATGGATGCTTTTGCAATGAAAAAATCATGTTCTTCTAAAGATTCTAGCAAATCGCCAGCCTTAGAAGAATCTCATGAAGTCATCACAAACACAAAAAAGATGAAAGAAATATCTATGGAGGACTCTCAATTGAAGACACATGAATTATCATGTGGTAGAACACTTCTTCATCTCAAAGTACTTAATGATTACAACAATGAGAAGAATATAAATTGTTCAAATCCTGAACTCATTAAAGAAAAAATAGTGGAAGGCTATCAATGGAAGACACATGAATTATCAGAAGTTGTTGAAGAACATCTTAGTCTCAAAGTTAATAATTGTTGCAACAACGATGGGAATATTAATTGTTCAAATCTTGGACTAAATCTTCTTAATTCAACTCCAAATCATGCTATTGAGTCTTCCAATGAGGCAACACACACACAGAGGCATTCAGCAAAGACTAAGATTTTCTCTTGCAACTTTTGCAGGAAAGAATTTTCCACTAAGCAAGCCCTAGGGGGACACCAAAATGGTCACAAACAAGAGAGGGCATTGTCTAAAAGGAAAAAGAAACTTGTTGATGTTGTTCAACCTTTTGACCCTCCCAATTATCATCCTTACTATAGCCCTTACTCAAATTTGAACTCACACATGCCATTTCACAGTTCTTTTACCAATCAATCACCATTTGGTGTTAATGGAGATTCTTATGTCATTCATAACCCTACTTTTTATCAGACATGGCCATGTTTTTCCAGATACAATTATCAATTTAATCCAGTGAAGTGGTCATCAAGCTCATTATTTTTTAGTACAAAAAATCTCCTAGGAAATAAGAACAATGATATGATTGGAACTAGAGTTGATGCGTCGGAGAATTCCCTTAATTCTGAGAGCAAAAATAGTGCAAAAGGTTTGGACTTAAAGGATTCACCAATAAATATTGATGATAATCTTGATGGAAATAGTTATATGCAGATGAAATTAGAAGAGGCTGACGCGGAGAAGAATAATGAAGAAGACGAGGAGCTTGATTTAGATCTAAAACTTTAATGTTAGTTTGCAACTTGCTTTAAATTGTTTTTTTATTTTCCATAGGTTTAATTTATTTGTCCTTTGCTTTTATTAGAACCAATGGTACTATTTTAACAATTTTTGTTAAATTTATTAAATAATTATCTTCATCATTTGATCTTTTATTCTTTTTCAAAATTTGAAGCTTCACGTTAGACCTAAGAGATTTGTCGCCTTTATCTTTTTGTATATTTTTATAACTACACTTTTATAACCTCAAATTGTTATTTACATTTGTTTTGAAAAAAATGTTTATATTCAAATCCACAAAACGACTATTGAAAACATACATAGTTGATGTTTTTCAGCCTTTTGGCCCTCCCAATTATCATCCTTACTATTACCCTTACTCAAATTTCAACTCACATACGTCATTTCACAGGTCTTTTACCAATTAATCATCATTTGATATAAAAGGAGATTCTGATGTTGTTCATAACCCTACTTCTTATCCAACATGACCATTTTTCAGGATACAATTATCGATTTAACCCCGAGAAGTGGCCATCATTACCAAGCCCATCGTATTTTAGTACAAACAATCTCCCTAGGAAATAACAACATTGATATCATTAGAACTGGAGTTGATGCATGTGTTGAAGAATTCCCTTAATTTTGAGAGCAAATATAGTGCAAATGGTATAAATATAATGGATTCACCAGTTAATATTGATGATAATCTTGGTGGATAGTTATCTGCAAATGAAATTGGAAGAGGGGGATGCAGAAAAGAATAATGAAGAAGAAGAAGAACTTGATTTAGATCTAAAGCTTTAATGTTAGTTTGTAGCTTGCTTTGAATTATTTTGTTACTTCACGGAGGTTTTATTTATTTGTGCTTTGTTTTTATTAGAACATATAGTACTATTTTAGAAATTCTAGTTGAATTCATTAAATCATTCTCTTCGTCATTTGTGCTTCCTTTTTTTTTGGAAATTTTAAGTTCATGTTAGACCAAAGAGATGTGCCAGCTTTTTTTTGTGTATCTTATCATGACTAGATTTTTATTAGCCTAATAGTAATTTCCCTTTTTATGACAAAAATCATTATATTCAAAACAATGACATGACTATTAAAACAAGCATACTTAATTCAAAAAGAGAAGGCAAGATTTAAGATAATATAAGCAAGCGATGACGAGTTAGATTGAGATGTTTTTATTATTGTTTTTGTATTGATTCATGAAGTGTAAAACCTTATTTTGGAATACAACTTTAATCTCCTCTTGAAGGTTCTTAAAGTTGACATTTATCACCTCAAGAGTATTGTGGCATCGAAGACTTTGGTAATTGAATGATTGCTTTCCTGGTCGAAGCTAGGGGACACAAAAAGTTCATTCAAACCCTTCCGCTTGAAATTACATTGCATATATATATATATATATATATATATATATATCTTAATCTTCCTACATTTTTATTGTTTTGCATGATAGTTCTTGGTGTTAATGTGAGGATGAAGAATTTATCTTCAACTTCTTTCGGTTCCCGAGCCAGTTTCACATCATGTGTCCAGAAACTCCATTTCATGAATAATAATTTTTTATATTAGAACTTCTTAAAATCAATTGTGGCACATGAAGAAATGAATATGAATCACTGACAACGCCTCTTTCCTTGGGCGCAAAAGTCATGCTTCAACACTAAGTTTTCTAAGGATAAGAGGATCGGAGAGGCAACTTGTTCATCCTAGTGTCAAATATCCCGTGGCCGTTGTAGACTTGGATGGTTGTGAGCTCTTGGCATTTGGAGACTATTGATTTCCTTCTTTTATACATGTCTATATTTTTTTATCTTGTTTCAAAGGGACTTGTTGTATATAGTCATTTTATACTTAGATGTTTTTGTACCAGTGACAATGGGTCATGGGTTGAATTTTGTATATAGTTGTCTTTTTATGTTACTTTTGAGCCCGTTTTGTATATTTCTGTATCGTATTTACAAATCTATGCTACTGACCCTATTCTATAGAATTATATTATGCTTCTGCTCATTTCTTTCTAGTTATCATCTTTTAATATTGGGTTTTGGCTTATCTATGGGGGGTTTATAGTAGGCATTCACTTTTGGGTCGTGACAATTCTAAAAATGCCTATTAATAGATCCTAAATAACCAGTATAGATATGTGATTATATAATTTAAGTTATTCATACAACCATACTTATTGCTTCACCTCTTAAAGTATGCAAATGACAAGAGTTCAAAGAACCTACAATTAAGGTCAGTTGCAATATAAACTCTTACCCCATATATTTTCACTTACCATATATTTTTTAGAATTTCTTAAGTTTAAAAATATATTTTCTTTTACCATATATTTTAGGAGTCCTTAATTATTAGTTCTCCTAATACTTGTTATGATATGTTTTACAACTACTTAATTATTAAATTTTCTAATTCATATTACCATTAATTATCCACCTCCTCTTACAATAAATTATAGGACAATGTGATTTCTTAATTATTAATTTTCCTAATATTTCATACAATTTACTTTGGAACTCCTTAATTATTAATTTTCTTAGCACTTCTTACCATATATTTTCCTCTTCCTCTTACCATCATTTGAATTATATTGATATAATTATATTTTTTAGCAAGTTGTATGATCCTCTACAAGAACTCTGATTTGGTTGCTTAAATATTTACATTTGGAATACCATACATAATTAATTTTCCATATTTGTAGGATTTTGTATTTTCATATTGTCTATTTAATAGATCTATTCTCTTTATTCTTATCTCAAGTACATTTCAAGAACATAAACATTAGTATAGTGGGAAATGGATGCTTTTGCAATGACCAATTCATGTTCTTCTAAAACTTCTAGCATATCGTTAGCCACAGAAGAATCTCATAAAGTCATCACAAATACAAAGAAGATGAAAGCAAAAATTATGGAAGATTCTCAATTGAAGCCAAATGAATTATCATCTCGTAGAGTACATCTTGATCTCAAAGTCCGTAATGATTACAATAATGAGAAGAATTTAACACCGACTCATGCTAGTGAACCATCCAATGAGAATACTCCCACGCAGAGGAGTTCCTCAAAAACTAAGATTTTCTCTTGCAACTTTTGCAAGAAAGAATTTTCCACTAAGCAAGCCCTAGGGGGACACCAAAACGCTCACAAACAAGAGAGGGCATTGTATAAAAGGAAAAATGAACTTGTTGATGTTGTTCAGCCTTTTGCCCCTTCGAATTATCATCCTTACTATTACCTCTACTCAAATTTCAACTCACACGTGCCTTTTGACAAATTTTTTACCAGTCAATCCTCATTTGGAGTTAAAGAAGTTTCTAATGTCGTCCATTACCCTACTTTTTATCAGGCACAACAATTTTTTCAGATGCTGATTTATACCTGAGAAGTGATCATAATCATCAAGCTCATCATTTTTTTGTACAAAAAATCACCTAGGAAATAACAACATTGATATGGTTGGAACTAGAGTTGATGCATTGCAGAATTCCCTTAATTTTGAGGGCAAAAATAGTGTTGAGGGTTTAAATATAAAGGATTCATTGGTTAATATTGATGATACTCTTAGTGGAAATAATTACATGCAACTTAAGTTGGAAGAGGGGGGGTGCAAAAAAGAATAATGAAGACGAAGAGGATCTTGACTTAGATCTAAAGCTTTAATAATAGTTTGTAGCTTGCTTTGAGTTATTTTGTTATTTCATGGAGGTTTTATTTATTTGTGCTTTGTTGTTATTAGAACCTATGGTATTATTTTAGGAATTCCAGCTGAATTCATTGAATCATTCTTTTTATCATTTTGTTCCATTTTATTTTTTAGAAATTTGAAGCTTCATGTTAAACTAGAGAGATGAGACACCTTTTTCTTTTTGTATCCTATTATAACTAGACTTTAATAAGCCTAAATAGTAATTTACATTTGTTTTAACAAAAATTTCTATATTCAAACCCATGAGATGACTATTAGAAACAAGCATAGCTAAATTTAAAAGGGAAGGCAAGATTTCAAACAATATCAGTGAACAAAGACGATTTGGAGTGAGATGTAAATTTGATTGTTTTTGTATTGATCTATGACTTTTAAAACCTTATTCTGGAATAGAGGTTTAAACCCACTGGAAGGATCTTAAAGTCGACATTTATTACCTTCAAGAGTATTATGGCATCGTAGACTTTGACAATTGAACGATTCTTTTCTGGCCAATCCTTGGGGATGCAAGAAGTTCATTAATCAAACACCTTCCACTAGAAAATACATTCTATCTTTACAACATATATTCAGTTATATCTTGATCAACTTTATCGCGCAAGCATTCCTCTACTATACACATAACATTATTATTTTATATGTATATAGCACAACATATATTCTCTTGACTTTTCAGTATGTTGCCTTTTTATAAGTTAAATTCCTCGGTAAGAATTCTGACTCTGTGGCCCCTGTTATTCTTTTCCTTAGAAATTCTTCATATGTCATCTATTTTAATATCTCCAATAATTGAACCTAGTATAAATAGGTTATTATGTCTCTCATAAAGATAGATTGTTTTGGATTATGAGTTTATGTTATTGTCTCTAAGAGTTGGGGATTTTTCCCATATTATTATATACTCTTGAACTTTCTTGGAGTGACTATTATGTGTAGTAATTCATGTATGAGTTCGTATTTTTTCTCCCATTGGATTATATCTGGTATTCTAATATATATTTACTTAGTTCTTAGATCATGTTCAATGGTTCTTTGAGTTAATTGATTACATTTCAATTCAACAATATCCTTTGTTTCTTTGTATTCTAGATTTTAAAAATGTTTGTTGCAATTTTAATGTCTAGGTAATCAGTATCTTTGGTGTGTATTTACCACAGTAATTATCTTGATCTTCCTATATTTTTACTGTTTTGCATGAAAGTTCTTTGTCCCATTTGTGGTTGAAGAATTTTTCTTCAACTTCTTTCAATTCCAAGGCCATTTTCACATCATGCACGCAGAAACTCCAAGTCATGAATAATATTTTAATATTAGAAAGATAATGATCTGGTCAATCATTTTCGGTTATTCGTACAAATTATCGTTTTCTCGTCCCGATGCAGACCCAAACAGTTTTTATTTTATTGAGTTCGAAAAGTTAGTTTTAAACTTTGAGTTAAAAGTTGAGATTTTTATAAGTTTTGAGTTTGAAAGGCCAAGTTTTTAGCAAAGTAATTTTCCATGTCTTTTGGAGTTTCGAGTGTTGGAAAGGAATTTCATCACTTCCATCGGTCTCGAAATGTAAAGTCTAACCCGTGAGAGTTTTCAGCTTCTGATGTCGATTCTTTTTTAGGATTTGAGATCCAAAGTTGTGAATTTGTGGAAATTTAGCATTTGGGTTGACTTTAGTCGATATCCAGGGTTCAGATGCTTTGATCAATATTCCAAGAGTTTCATTGGATTCGGGGATGATTTTAGGCCTAGGTGAGTTCTTGGTTAATTTTGAGAGGTCCTAAGTTTGTTTTAGCCTTTTTAGGTGTGAGTTAGCTTATTGTAGTTTTTAAGGATGTCGGGTAAAGGAGACCTCGGATTTGTGTTTTCACTGTTCCATTGTGTTCAGAACGTCGAGTTTAATTGATTTTCGTGCGTGGTTTTTGTGTGCGGGGTTCTTAAAAAACCGCGAGGGTGCTTTCAAAGTTTGGGAATTTGGCTGAAGTTGTTGGTGTCAGCAGCCTTCGCTTCTGTGAAGTCCAGGAACTTAAGTGACCTTCGCTTAAGTGATGGGCATCTCCCTTAAGCGGCCTTTGCTTTTGTGATGAAGCTTCTCTTAAATGATGCACACGTTTTTTGCAAGGTTTGCTTAAGCGATACCTGAGAGGGGTTTTGCTGCTCATAGCCTCATTTCACCATTTTTGAACTTGGGGAACCTTTTGTGGCGAATTTTGAAGGGATTTCTGTTCGAGATCAGTTGGGTAAGTTCTCTTGATCCTAAACCTTCCTTTTTCTTTTATTAATTATGAGTGTTAACATCAACATATGAGGTTTTGATTGGTAAATAATGAGGTTTTTCAATAACCCAAGTTCTTAGCTATAATGGAATTTGTGAACTGATTCCAAGTTCTATTTCTAAATTATTTTCCCTAATGACTTCCTAAAACCTTGAGCAATATTTTCAAATATTGCTTTTCCGGAGTCAAACCTTAATTTAGAATTGGGTTTTTGTGTTGATTAACTCACCTTTCAAGAAGATTGATGTGGGTATTGTTATTTCTGGAATTTTATTGTAAATACATGATTATTATAGATTGTGTGGCTTCGGAAGGTTCAAAAAGAGATGACTAAACTATTAGGGTGATTTTTGATCGATTTTAAGCCAAATGACTTCCTAAATCTTGTATTCTAGATTGAATTTGTATGCTTCCTTTGTTTATTGTGTGTTAGGAGTAATGGAAATGAGGTGAAGCATGTAAATTGTCCACTTGCTATATCTAAATGAAAAATAGGGGCTGAAATAAAAAAAAATGATAAGCGTTGAACATGATGATGTGAATTTCCTTCATGTAACCCTTATTGATTGATTGATGAAATGCTTGAAAGCATGAATGTGAACTTGAATTGTGCAAATTGTTGTCTCTTCGACGTGGTGTAATACTTTTTATGTTCTTTGATCATCGAACACCGTGATGAGACATGTGACAAGTGTTCTTATACCAAGGTCTTTGTCGGTGATTGTTATTATGTATAGGTCGCTGCCGGCGAGTGTTATTATATCAAAGTCTTTTCCGGCGAGTGTTATTATGACGAGGTCTTTTCATGTGAGTGTTACCATGCCGAGGTCTTTGTCGGCGAGTTTTATAAAGCCGATAGGAAATAGTTTCGACTAGTGATGATCATTATGACTTGATACACTCAATGCTTACGTGTTACTTACTTGTGAATTGAAATTGATGTATGTGTTATGTGTGACTGAGCTACTTGTCATTCAGATTGACTATTTGGCTTGTTCTATTGTTGATTTTTGAAGTTTGAACTTTGAATATTGGGCCTGCAAGTCATGTATTTTGGAATTGCTAGGTTGGGCTAATTTCTATGCAGGTTGTAGTTTGAGAAGGTTTGGTTGGACTGTAATGGATATTTCATTTCTAGCTAGTTGTTTTGTTCATTACATTTCTTGTTAGGTACCATATTGTTGGTAGACACCCTTGCGTATACACTTGTGTAGGTTCTAATTTCGGACCCGTGTGATCGCTTTCTCCTTCTATTGATCTCGAGGTTCGTCAAGGACTAAAAAAGGTAGTTGTTTGTCATTCGGTGGGCCCTCTTTTTCCTTTTCTTAAACTTTGTTCTGTTTGAGACACAAATATTCAGATTTGTATTTATTTCTTAATTATACACTTATGTATTTAGTGACTTGTACATGTGACAACCAAATTTTGAGGGTTTAAGTTGAAGACTAAGCTTTTCCACTTTATCTTGTTCTTGTCTTTACTGTTTTCAATTTTTCTTTCATTTTTGTTGGGTTGAGGATGACTTGTCTAGGTGAGAAAATACAGGTTTCTTCACGGGTTTTGTCAAGAACTTGTTTGAACCAACTGTGGCACATGATGTAATGGATATGTAGCACTGACAATGTCGTTGTCACGCCTCGAGTCCACACCCTGGGTGTGGCCGGCACTCGGTGACCATTGTTGGCCTCGAGCGGACCCTTGACCTGGCTTACTTAACTTAGCGTAAGACAATAATCATATCAATAAACATAACTAAACTGAAAAGGATGTCATAACTAAGGATGTTTAAAACTGAAACATTCAACTTGGCTAAAACTAGCAACCCAAGTCTTAATAATAAGAAATAATAATGAAAGAGTCAAAGGACTAAAATCTGACCGTCTATCTATGAAGCCTCTAAAACTGAGATGGATGTTGGGACAAGCCCCACGACATCCTAATGACTAAACTATAAAGAAAGTAAAGAGTAATTCAAAATGCGAGGAGACTCACCACTGACACTGGACTGCTCAACTCGATCAACGGTATGCTAAATACCAATTCTCGTTACCTGTGTCTGCATCATCATGCGATGCAGGTCAACTGGCATCAACACGTAAAATGTATGAGTATGCGAGTTAGAATGCTAAACAGTACTAACATAGGCATGAAAGGAGAATCTGGAGAACTTACCTGACTCAACTCAACTCTACAAGACAGAACTCATTTCAATATATAGCAATTTAAAATAAGTGCAATTTAAAGAAAAGTTGTTTAAAAAGATGATGTTAATTCTGTATGTATGCAATGATACAATATTACTCTGAGATGTCTGTAAAAATACAAATAACTTTGTATATAAAATATATTTAAGTTCTGTGGGAGTTTCTCTAGCCGACAACCATCAGTTAATAGGTATAGTGATGATACAACATTTTGCCTAATGCTTCCAGGACCGTCCTATACCTTTTCATTGGTATAGAATCTGAACAACTAAGTGGATCTACTAGTCTATGCTAAAAAACACTAAAGGAATCATCCAAGAAGTACGAGCCTTTCCTACCCATGGTGGCTACATGGTTTATGAGGGCTGGTAGTTATCTAAACTCTCTCCCATATCCGTGCTCAATACTACTCCCAAAAGTATCATTATATTAGCTCTTATGGTTTTAAAACATACTTACTTCTGTGCTTTGAGATTAGTTCTCAAAACTTAGCTCAAAGGCTATCTTGGAAATCTTTGTTTACCTGCTTGCTTTATTTAGAAAGCTATTACTCTTTTCTGAAAACAAGCCCGGAGGCTCTTTGGAAATCTCAATTTCCATCCTTATTTAAATGTGAAAACATTTTATACTTCTTTGAGAATACTTAGTCCCCATATAATTCTTTAAAGAAAAGACTTCACTTTACTCTGAACTAAACTCAAACTTAAGTCTTGAAACGAAGTTAAAATTTTGTAGAAGACTTATGAACTTGAAATGAACTTCTTTTCCTTATCCTTACTCTTTACTCAACTTGATCTTTAGGTCTTAAAACAAAGTTAAAAGCATTTGTAAAAGACTTCTTGAAAAGACTCTAAGACTCTTTACTTTACTTGAATTTGAAGTTATGGATTCAAGATTGTAATTTCATGTTTCTGGATGATTTCTATATGTTTAGAATCATTTAGAGAAGTTAGAATAAGTAGCAAGTGTTAAAACACTTTAGAAAGGCTTAATCAGACTGAAGTACGAAAACTGGGTGAAAAACGCCTTGCCCGCCCCAAAGTTTAGAGGCCCCATTTGGGTGCACTGAAGGCGCCCCGCCCCAAGTCCTTTGGCGCATATGGGGCGCGTCGCGCCTTCTTTCCCCCAGATGAGGCCTAGCGAACTTTTCTCTCATTTTCGTATCTTAAATCATTCTAATTAGATTTATTTTATCAAATATACTCTAGATTTATGTACCCACATCATATGCACAAGGATCTAACCCAATTAATTCAAGAAAATACACTTTCTACCTCAAGAAGTTCATAAACTTATACTCATATTCAAGAACGAAAGCAATTCAAGAACATTCAAAATCCAATCTTTTTTGGGGGAAATTACGTTGAATCAAACATGCTTGGAACGTTGGAGATTGAACCCAACGTTATGACATACCCACATACTTTTTTAGGGATCACCTCTAATGAAATCCACAAGTTACTTCGACGATCTTGGCAAATCTTGAACGCTTTTGTCCTTTATCATCTTTTCTCCCCTTCTCTCAAAACCCTAACTCTTTTGATAAAAGTGAAAATTGATCTAGTTCAAATAATACCCTTAACTTAATTACCAAAACCAAATAAATTAATAGGGTAAGCGAAAGACCAAACTACCCCTTAAAAATCCGGATTCGGACATTTCCTTAACTCCAACAGCCCAACTTCCAAAGGTCGTGACTCACTCATCCGAACTCGGAATCATTCTAAGTCAACGACATTGGAAATATCATTCTAAAGGATTTTCCAACCATATTTGGAATTACACCTAACTCCTCCTGATTTAGGAGTTATTGTTGTTTGAAGTTGACAAAAAACTCACTTTTACTTAAAAATTTCCAGATTTCCTTATACTTCCCTTTTTAATTCTTTCTAGTTGTGAAATGTTACTACCACTATCCTTAGACGCAAAAGTGGTGCTTCGTTAATCAGTTTGCTAAGCATGGGAGGAGTGCAACCTGTTCATCTTAGAGTTGGAACTCCCGTGGCCGTTGTAAATTTGGATTGTGGTGAGATCTTAGTGTTCAGAGACTTTTGTGTTCCTTCTTTTATACATGTTTATGCTTTTCTATCTTGTTTAAAATGGACTTTATGTATACAACTTTGTACCAATGACACCCGTGCCGGGTTGGTATTTTTATATAGTTGTCTTTCTCAGTCACTTTTTGTCCGATTTGTATATTTTATAATGTAATTACGTATCTATGCTATGAGCACCATTATATTTCTCTATATGCTGCTTATTTCTTTTTAGTTATTTATTGTCATCTGCTTTGGACTTTGGCTTGCCTATTGGGAGGGGGGAGGGATTTGTAGTAGGCACCATGATGGCTCACTTTTGGTTCATGGTATTACTGAAAATGCCCATTAACAAATCCTAAATAACCAGCATAAATATGTGATTATATTACTTAAGTTACCAAATGACCATACGTATTGGATCACTTCACCTCCTAAAGTAAGCACATGATATAAGTCCAAAGAGCCTACCATTAAGGTCAATTGCAAAATCTTTGAACGCTTACCCAGTATTTTTTTTATCTTACCATGTACTTTTTGAATTTCTTAATTTTTAAAATATATTTTCTTTTATCATATATTTTAGGACTCCTTAACATTCTCTTTGGACCATTGTTTCATAATGTATTTTTTTCGTATTGTACTTTATTGTATTGTAATGTATGGTAGATACAATTATTGACTAGACTATATTGTTTGTTGTTGTTTAATTAAATTTTTATTAGTTGATTTGCTTGTATAGTATTGAATTGTAATTATATATTTACTAAAATATTCATGGTTATTCCATGGCATCAGGTTTCACTAGAATTAAATAATATAGGGTAAATGGTAAAAAAGTGTTATGAAATATTTGTGAGGATATAATTGGAAAAAAAATTAAGTAACAATAGGGACACACCAAATCGGTTGTTTCATAAAATGGGGTTTTTCATTGTTAAGTAACAACAAAATTTAACAACATAATACAATTCATTTTAAGTAATAATCAAAACAAACAAGATATGATAATAATACAATACAATACAATGGGTAAAATGATCCAAATAGAGTGTGATCAATAGTTTTCCTAGTACTTGTTACGATATATATTACGACTACTTAATTATTAAATTTCCTAATACATCTTACGATTTATTATATATCCAACTCATCTTACCATAAATTATAATACAACATGATTTCTTAATTATTAATTTTCCTTATATTCCTTCATTTATTTTGGGTCTCTATAATTATTAATTTCCTTATGCTTCTTGCCATATGTTCCCACTTCATCTTACCACCTTTTGAAATAAAGTGATGGAATTAGATTTTCTAGAGAGTATACATGATCCTCTACTAGAACTATGATTTGGTTGCTCAAATTTTTACATCTGGAACACCATACATTAAATAAATTTCCATATTTGAAGGATTTTGTATTTTCAATATTGTCTATTTAATAGATCCATTCTCTTCATTCTTATCTCAAGTAAATTTCAGGAACATCAACATTAGTATAGTGGGGAACTGAATGCTTTTGCAATGAAAAATTCATCTTCTTCTAAAGCTTCTTGCATATCGTTAGCCACAAAGGAATCTCATGAAGTCATCACAAACACAATAAATATGAAAGAAAAAATTATGGAAGATTCTCACTTGAAGCCACATGAATTATCCTTTGGTAGAGTACTTCTAAATCTCAAAGTCCAAGATTATTATAACAATGAGAAGAATTTAACACCGGCTCATGCTAGTGAGTCTTCAGGCATTCCTCAAAAACTAAGATTTTCTCTAGCAGTTTTTGCAAGAAAGAATTTTCCACTAAGCAAGCCCCGGGGGATACCAAAATGCTCACAAACAAACAAGAGAGGGCATTGTGTAAAAGTAAAAAGAAACTTGTTGATGTTGTTCACCATTTTGTCCCTCCCAATTATCATCCTTACTATTATCTCTACTTAAATTTCAACTCACACATGCCATTTCACAGTTCTTTTACCAATCAATCCTCATTTGGAATTAAAGTAGATTCTGATGTCGTTCATAACCCATCTTTTTATCAGACACAACAATTTTTTTCAGAATATAATTATGAATTTATCTCTGAGAAGTGGCCATAATCATCAAGTTCATAATTTTTTCGTACAAAAAATCTCCTAGAAAATAACAACATTGATATGGTTGGAACTAGAGATGATGCGTTGGAGAGTTTCCTTAATTTTAAGAGCAAAAATAGTGCAGAGGGTTTACATATAAAAGATTCATTGGTAACCACTGATGATAATCTTAGTGGAAATAATCACATGCAACTTAAATTGGAAGAGGGGGATTCAGAAAAGAATAATGAAGATGAAGAGGAGCTTGATTTAGATCTAAGGCTTTAATGTTAGTTTGTAGCTTGCTTTGAATTATTTTGTTATTTTGTGGGGGTTTAATTTATTTGTGCTTTGTTTCTATTAGTTACTATGGTATTATTTCAGAAATTCCAGATGAATTCATTAAATTATTCTCTTCATCATTTTGTTCCATTTTATTTTTTGGAAATTTGAAGCTTCATGTTAAAACCAGAGAGATGTGTCACCTTTTTCTTTTTCTATCTTATTATAAACTAGACTTTAATAAGCCTAAATAGTAATTTTACATTTGTTTTAACAAGAATTTCTATATTCAAACCCATGAGATTACTATTAGAAACAAGCATGGTAAACTCAAAAAGGGAAGCAAGATTTCAAACAATATAAGCAAACAAAGACGATTTGGATTGAGACGTAAATTCGATTGTTTTTGTATTGATCTATGACGTGTCAAACCTTATTTCTGAATAGAGGTTTAACCCCACTTGAAGACTCTTGAAGTTGACATTTATTACCTTCAAGAGTATTGTGGCATCGAAGACTTTGACAATTGCATGATTGCTTTCCTGGCCAAAGCTTGGGGTTGCAAGAAGTTCATTAATCAAACACCTTTCGTTAAAATATATATATTATCTTGTATTTTCTAACGGAAGGTGTTTGATTAATGACTTCTTTCATCCCCAAGCTTTGTCCAGGAAAGCAATCGTGCAATTTTCAGTCCATCACCCACAAAGAGATTTCAGAAGAAGAGTAGCACGGACTATGTCCCGCAATATTTGACCAAACTCCAATATTAAGTTATATTTTATCTCTTAACTAAACCATAATATATGTTGATCATATCTGCAAGAAGAGCAATCAAATCCATCTCTCATCAACCCCATTGCGTCACCATCTTTCCTTCGCACACAAGAATCGAATAACGACCTTTCTACCTTCACAATGTAGGGGTAAGACTGTGTACACATCACCCTCTCCCGACTCTGCTTTTGAGATTACACTGGCAATATTATTGTTGTTGTATACCACTCCATTAGGAAGTCATACAAATTAACTTAATTTTGTTTTAATTGTCACAATGTATAACTTGATTGTCATTTGTCAACATCAAAAGTGTGCCAACTTAGTGCATTTTACTTGTCCAAATAACAATAAGTGACTCCTTTAGTACTCCATGAGTCTTATACTATAAAGGCCACTCCCCGAGGGTTGTTTACTCTTTTTCTCAAAAAAGAAATATTTTCTTATGATATCTCTTTATAAGAATTACTCTGAGAAATGAAAGACCCATGTTATGCATCTATGAAGACATAGTTTTTAAATTCTTAGGATTTGGCGCACTTTCAGTTTTACTTTCAAGTACTTAGATTGGAATAAAATAGCGACTGACTAATTTTCATTTTACAAAATGTAAACAATAGCTATTTAGTTATATCTTAATCAATTCTATAGCACGAGCATTACTCTAGTTACATACATAAGAGAATTATTTTATATGTATATAGCATAACATATATTCTCTTGACTTTTCAATATGTTGCCCTTTTATAAGTTAAATTTTTCGGTAAAAATTCTGACTCCATGGCCCCTGCTATTATTTTCCTTAGAAATTCTTTGATTAATTATGAGTTTTAACATCAAAATATGAGGTTTTGATTGGTAAATAATGAGGTTTTTCAGAAAACCAAGTTCCTAGATAAATAGAGTTTGTGAACTGATTTCAAGTTCTATTCTGAAATTATTTTCCCTAATGAGATCCTAAAACCTTGAGTAATATTTTCAAGTATTGTTTTTCCAGAGTCAAACATTAATTTAGAGTCGGGTTTTGTGTCAATTAACCTACCTTTCAAGAATATTGATATGTGTATTGTTGTTTCTGGAATTTTATTTTAAATAAATGTATATTATAGATTATGTGGCTTCGGAAGTGGTTCGGAAGGGGAAGACTAAACTACTAGAGTGATTTTTGATTGATTTAGGCCAAGTGACTTCTTAAATCTTGTATTCTAGTTTGAATTTGTATGCTTCCTTTGTTGATTGTGTGTTGGGAGTAATGGGAATGAGGTAAAAGGTTTAAATTGTCCACTTGCTATATCTAAATAAATAAAGAGGGATTGAAATGGAGAAGGCTATGTGTTGAACATGATGATGTGAATTGCCTTAATGTAACCCTTGTTGATTTATAAAATGCTTGAAAGCATGAATGTGGACTTCAATTGTTGAAATTGTTTTCTATTTGAGGTTGTGTAATATTGCTTATGTGCTTTGATCATTGAACGCAGTGATGAGACGTGTGATGAGTGTTTTTATGTCGAGGTCTTTGTGGGTGAGTGTTATTATGTAGAGATCTTTGCCGACGAGTGTTTATAATGTCGAGGTCTTTGCCGGCGAGTGTTAATATGTCAAGGTCGTTGCATGTGAGTGTTTCCAATGTCGAGGTCTTTTCCTGCTAGTTTTATAAAGCCGATGGGAAATAGTTTCGGCTAGTGATGACCATTATGACTTGATACACTTAATGCTTATATGTGTTACTTATTTGTGAATTGAAATTGATATGTGTGTGTTATGTGTGACTGAGCTAATCGTCAATGATATAGACTCATTTGACTTAATAGATTTTTGATTTGTGAAGCTTGAACTTTGAATATTGGGTCTGTGAGTCGTGTATTTTGCTAGGTTGGGCTAATCTTTGTGCAGGTTGTAGTTTGAGGAGGTTTGGTTGGACGGTAAGAGATATTCCATTTCTAACTAGTTGTTAGATCATTAAGTTGCTTGTTGGGTACCATTTTTTTGGTACTCACCCTTGCATTTACACTTGTATAGGGTCAAACTGCGGACCCTTTTGATATCCTTCTACTTCTATTGATCTCGAGATTCGTCAAGGACTTGAAGAGGTAGTTGTTTTTCATTGAGTGGGCCCTCTTTTTCCTTTTCTTATACTTCGTTATGTTTGAGAGAAAATGTTGAGACTTGTATTTATTTCTTAATTACACACTTATGTAATTAGTAGCTTGTAAATGTGACAACCAAATTTTGGAGGTTTTAGTAGAAGAATAAGTTCTTCCGCTTTATCTTGTTCTTATCTTTACTGTTTCCCATTTTACTTTCATTTTTGTTGGGTTGAGGTTGACTTGTCTTGGTTAAAAAAATAGGTTCCATCACGTCCATGTTTGGGGTGTGACAAGAACTTGTTAGAACAAACTGTAGCTCATGATGTAATGGATATGAAGCACTTACAATGTCGTTATCCTTAGATGCAAAAGTGGTGCTTCGATAATCAGTTTGCTAAGCATGGGAGGAGATGCAACCTGCTCATCCTAGAGTCAGATCTCCCATGTCCGTCGTTAATTTGGATCGTGGTGAGCTCTTGGTGTCCGGAGACTTTTGTGTTCCTTCTTTTATACATGTTTATACTTTTCTATCTTGTTTCTAATGGACTTGATGTATATAGCTTTGTACCAATGACACCAGGTCCGGTATTGGTTCCTTATATAGTTGTCTTTCTCAGTCACTTTTTTGTCCAATTTATATATTTTATATCGTAATTACATATCTATGCTATGAGACCTATTATATTTCTCTATATTCTGCTTATTTCTTTCTAGTTATTTACTATCATCTGCTTTGGGTTTAGGCTTGCCTATTGGGGGGGTGTAGTAGGCACCATGATGGCTAACTTATAGTTCATAGTATTTCTAAAAATGCCTATTAACATATCCTAAATAACTAGTATAAATATGTGATTATATTATTTAAGTTACCTACATAACCATACGTATTGGATCCCTTCACCTCCTAAAGTACGCACGTGATATAAGTGCAAAGAACCGACAATTAAAGTCGGTTGCAAAATCTTCTAACTCTTACAAAATTATTTTTCTCTTACCATGTACTTTTTGAATTTCTTAATTTTTGAAATATATTTTCTCTTACCATATATTTTAGGACTCCTTAACACTCTCTTTAGATCATTGTTACCCATTGTTTCATCATGTACTTTATCGTATTTGTAACATCTCGCAACTTGAAATAGCTACGAATAAGATAAGAAACTAAAAATAATCCTTTTGGAAAGAAAAGGGAAAATATTTCTATGTTAAAAAAGTGAATTTTGGTCATTTTCAAACAGTCATAACTCCTATCTCAGGATGAGTTAGAGGTGCTTATGAATATGGGTGGAAAATATCTTGGAATTATCTTTTCAACGCCGCCAAATTTTCACTATTTCGATATTGTATGAGTGAGTTATGCCTTTTGAAAGTTCGGTTGTTAGATTGACGAAAGTCCCAATCCGGATTTAGGGAAGGGCAAACTAGTATTTTCACCAATTCATTTCCTATTTCATTTTAGGGGTTTATTGGGGTAAAAAAAGTCTTAGATCAGTTTGGAAAAGTTAGATTTACGGTTAGGTCTTGGAGAAGAGAGAAAAGAAGAAAGAAAAGGAGAGAAATCAAGAATTCGCCAAAAACGTCAAACTTTGCGAGTGGAATTCGTCGGGGGTGATCCCTATGAAGGTATTTGAGATCTTTTAGTGTTAGGCCAGTTCACCCACACATCAAACTTGTTTCAATTAATTGACTTTCGAGTTGGTTGAATGATAAAAAGTGAAGTTCTTGAAGAACATTGTTGAATAGGGGTGGGCATAAAAACCGGAAAACCGAAACACCGAACCGAACCGAAATATTTCGGTTCGGTATTCGGTATGCAATTTACAAAAACCGAAAACCGAAAAAACCGAAAAAAAAAAACCGAACCGAATCGAAATACCGAATGCCCACCCCTATTGTTGAATTCTTGTTGGTTGAGTTGTTGAATGCCTGGTGTTGATTTGATTCTTGTTTCTGGGTTGTCTTTTTGAGTTAAATATATTTGGTATTGAGGGTAATAATGATCCTAAGTGTTTGGGGAAAGAACCATGTAAGTTTAGAGGGTTTAGAGATGAAAAACGGAGGAGTAAAGTCGAGAACGCATGTTCGTAGGGCCTTGGGGTGCCGCACTAGCCATAGCCCCACAGGACAATCTCTGTCCGTAGGGCCTTGGGTGCCACGCCAGCATGAGTGCCCCAACCTGGCCTCTGAAGTTTGGGGTCTGGTGCCCTACGCCTCTCAGAGCGCCAAGGACGTCAGTTCACCCCATTCTTTCACCACCTTTTCGTACTAGTTCCTAAGTGACGTACCCGTATTTGTTATTTGATTCCACCAGTCTAAGGAACATCTAAACATTATGAAATCATCCATAAACATGAGATCATGAACCTTGAATTCATAATCCAATTCAAAGAAAGTTAAGAGTCAAGTCCAGAAGTTAAGATTAAGTCATAGCAAGTTCTTAAAGTTTTCAAGAATCTTTAACAAACGTTTTAACTTTGTTTTAAGGCTCAAGTTGCAAGCTAAGCAAAGAGTAAAGAGTTGAGTTCATTTCTCAAAAGTTATAAGGGAACAAGTATTCCTCAAGAGTTAAGTTGCAAGTTCAGCAAGGAGTAAAGAGTTGAGTTCATTTCTCAAAAGTTATAAGGGAACTAAGTATTCACTAAGAGTACAAATATTTTCACATTTTGAGAAAGAAAGGAAGTTGAGACTTCCAACAGAGCCTTTGGCTACTTTTAGTAAAGATGAAACTATGATTTCGAAGAGAGCTTTTAAAGCTAAGTTTGAGAAATTACCTCAAACTAGAGAAGAAGTTGTTTTAAAAACATATGAGCTAAGTATTTTTTGGAGTAGTATTGAGAACCTATATGGGGACGCAAGTTCATATTAACTCAATCCTACATAAACCATGTAGCCAACATGGATAGAAGAAGGGTCATACTTTTTAAATGATTCTTTAGTGCTCTTTAGTATAGACTAGTGGGTCCACTTAGTAGTTCAGGTTCTATATTGACGGCAAGGTATAGGACGATCCTCTTGAAACATGAGGTAAGACATAGTACCATCGCTTAGAATCATAGTGATGGATATCGGTTAGAGAATCTCCCACAAAACTATATTACTTCATATATGAGTAAAGTTGAGTTTGTTATTGCACATTTCTTTAACGAACTAGTGTTTTCATTATTTTACAAGATTTTATATAGTGCATCTGTCTTATTGCTTTATATTAAGTCAAGTTATTCATGAGTTGAGCAGAGTCAAGGTAAGTGTTCCTTCTTACTCTTTTTCAAGCTTAAGTTGTTGATAGCATTCCAACTCGCATACTAGTACATTCAATGTATTGATTCCAGTTAGCCTGCATCGTCTTATGATACAGACGGAGGTAACCAGGATCAGCATCATCCAGCGCCTCGTTGGTTTAGTTGAGCACTCACTGTCAGTGTGAGCCTCCTTGCACCCTGGAGGACACTTTATTTCACTTTTAGTTTTTCTTTTATAGGATGTTGTGGGTATGTTCCAACATCCATCTTAGTATTATAGAGGCTACATAGATAGTCACACAATTAGTTTTAAGTCTCTCATCTTTGTATTGCAGATATTTTGTTATGAGACTTAAGTGTCATTTTGACCAACTTATTATTCTTGCAGTTATTAATTGACATTGTTCTTTGAGTTAAGTATTCGGTTGAGTTAAGTAAGCCAGGACAAGGTTCCGCTCGAGGCTAGCAATGGTCTTCGGTTGTAGGCCACGTCCAGTGTGTAGGCTCAGGGCCTGACAGTATTGTACTCAATTGTATTATATTGTATGGTAGATAAAATGTTTGGTTAGATTGTATTGTTTGTTGTTGTTTAATAACATTTGTATTGTTTGGTTTGATTGTGTCATACTGTTTTGTAATTTATATATTTACTAAAATAACCATTATTATTCCAGGGCAAGAGGTTTGATAACTAGAATTAAATAATATAGGGTAAAGGGTAAAACAGTGTTACAAAATATTATGTGAGGATATAATTGGAGAAAAAAATTAAGTAACAACGAAAACACAGCAAATCGGTTGTGTCATAAAATGGGGGTTTTCATTTTTATGTAACAACGAAATTTAACAACACAATACAATTCATTTGAAGTAACATCAAAACAAACACCGTAGGTATGATAATGATACAATACAATACAATGGGTAACAATGATCCAAACAGAGTGTAATTATCAATTCTCCTAATACTTATTACGATATATTGTACACCCACTTAATTATTAAATTTCCTAATACATCTTACCGTTTATTATATATCCACCTCATCTTACCATAAATTATAAGACACCATGATTTCTTAATTATTAATTTTTCTAATATTCCTTATCATTTATTTTGGGTCTCATTAGTTATTAATTTCCTAGTACTTCTTTCCATATGTTTTTCGACTTCATCTCACCATCTTTTGTAATAAATTGATGGAATTAGATTTTCTAGCAAGTTGATATGATGCTCTACTAGAACTATGATTTGGTTGCTTAGATTTTAACATCTTGAGCACCATACATTAAATAATTTTCCATATTTGAAGGATTTTGTATTTTCATGTTCCAGACATTAAATACTTTTGCATATTCGAAGAATTTTGTATTTTCAATATTGTCTATTTAATTGATCCATTCTCTTCATTCTTTATCTCCAGTATATTTCAAGAATATAAATATCAGTATAGTGGGGAAATGGATGCTTTTGCAATGAAAAATGCATGTTCTTCTAAAGTTTCTAGCATATCGTTGGCCACATAAGAATCTCATGAAGTCATCACAAACACAACGAAGATGAAAGAAAAAATTATGGAAGATTCTCAACTGAAGACACAAAATTACCCTCTATTTGAGTACTTCTTGATATCAAAGTCCATAATGATTACAACAATGAGAAGAACTCAACAGTGGTGTCACACCCCGAGCCTACACCCTAGGCGGGACTGACACTCAGTGACCATTGTTGGCGTCGAGCGAACCATTGGCCTGATTTACTTAACTTAGCGGAAGACAACAATTATACCTATAATGATAAAAGAAATTATGTCAACTGCATAACAAGATAGTTGGGAATGTCTTTAAAGGTTTAAACATTTAACATGGCCAAAATGGCAATCCAAGTCTTTAACATAAGAATAAAAAGGTAAAGATTATTGAACTACTGTCTATGAAGCCTCTAAACTAACTGAGATGAATGTTGGGAAAACCCCACAACATTCTATAAAACTAACTAGAAAGAAATAAATGATGTCCTCCGGATGCAAGGAGGCTCACCAACTGACTATGGGTGCTCAGCTGGATCAACGGTGTGCTTGATGTCGATTCCCGTTACCTGCATCTGCATCATGATACGATGCAGGTTGGCATCGGTACATTGAATGTACAAGTATGTGAGTTGGAATGCTAAACGACACTTAAGCTTAAAAAGGAGTAAGAAAGAACACTTACCTTGGTTCTGTTAAATGAACATTAAAGGAGGAATGCTATAAATACACTACATTGAAAATATTCATTACAAATTTTATTGAAATAAACTTATAGTTAAATAAGCATACGATTGGATAAACATGCAATGAATAAGCATACGATTGAATAAGAACACACAAACAAACAACTTTCAATTGATTTGGACATGAGTACAAAATTTAAATAGTACTCTCTCCGTTCAATAATAGTTGTCCGCTATACTATTTGGGATGTCCAACAATATTTGTCCACTTGATGAAATCAATGGATGATTTTACACTTAATTCCTAATTTACTCTTATCATTAATCATAGGCATTTCTCAATTGCATATTTCTAGAGATTGTACTTATTATATTCAAATGGTAATATCGTAAAATTATCCTTTTATTTATAGTTTCTTAAGAAGTGTGAAAAGTCAATAATGAACAAGTATTTGTACAGAAGAAATAATTAACGTCTCCATATTTACTTTATTACAAATACGACTATTAAGGGTATGTTTGGTATGAAGGAAAATGTTTTTCGATAAATCAAGTGGATTTTGACGTATTTTCTCATTTTTGGTTTGTGAGTAGAAAATACTTTTCAGAAAAGATATTTCTAGTGTTTGATTTATGAAAAAATTAAATTTTGAAGTAGAATTTTTTTTTTTTGAGGGGGGG
>NC_028647.1:8033184-8035616 GCF_001406875.1 Solanum pennellii
TAAAAAATATTTTTTTAAAATTTAGTTTTAGTTTAATTTTTTTGGGGGGTGGGGTGGGGGGTAGTGATTGGGGGATGGTTTGAGGGTAAGGACAAAATAAATTGTTTTTTTTTAACAAAAAAATATTGTAATTTGAAGTTGAAAGAGAGTTTTGGAAAATGTTTTTTCTTAAATTTTGAAGGACAACCATTTTTCTTAAATTTGAGGAAAATGAGTTGATTTGAAAAAATATTTAACCCAACCATAAGAAAATTGGAAATGTTTTCCTTCGTACCAACCACACCCTTAGTGCCTTAATTAAATATTTGTTTGACTGAAACATGAAATCTTTCTCCATTATAACTATGGAAATTTTTTTAAAAAAAAAACAATAATATGCCCCTTTTCTTCCCCAGTTTCATCTTCAACCATTATATATAGCCCTAAAAACTGAACAACGCATACACGTTACATAAAGTTTCAAGTCCTGTTCATTCATATAGCTAGTGTCAACAAGTTTGTCAAAGGAAAAGATGGTGGATGTGGATCCTTCTAATAGCAAAGAGGAGATGATGAAGATAATTTTTAACAAGTTCGACATCAACAAAGATGAACATCTAGGGATTACTGAGCTATTAGAATGGATTATGGCCGTTGAACCCACGTTAAATAACGATTTGCAAAGGGTTCCATCTTTCCTTAAAATGTACATGGATACTTACCCCTCTTTCCTAATTGATTCAAAAGGATTGTCCTATACTGGCTTCAGTCTCATTTATGCCGATGGTCTTCGTAACCTTGATCATGATTTCAATACCATTAATACCCCATCACTCGAAATTCAGACCCCAATTCAACACCAGGTATATATGTTAGACTATATATTAATTTTTTGTGAATCTTTTCACCAGAACTAGGTCAAATGATTTTAAGGTAATCCTTTACCTCATAGGGATTTGTAAAGTTATCTAGCTCAATTGGTTTTAATTTGGATTTGAGGCTCAACCTAGGTTTTATAAGGCTGCTCAAATTTTCTTGTATTGCTAATACCATAGTTAGCTGAAATTCCTATTAAACTAAGAACTATATAATAACACAGCTAATATATGTATCATTTTCTCTAATATATCCTGCCAAATACCCCTTACTATATTCTGACCTATTGGAGCATGTAATTAATCTATCAAATTATAAATATAAGTTGTCTGTAGAGTTGAACTACTCTTGGATTAATTCCTCAACCACAATAGAAAATTACAAAATATGACTCTAAAATCAAAAAGACTTATGATATGAGAACTTACATTGCATAATTTTGCAGGTGGAATCATTACAAGGATGCGCAGTTGTAGGACTTCAAGTACAACAAGAGCAACAACAACAAGTTGCAAGTCTAGCGGCAACTAATTACTCACATAATTCTATCGTGTCAAACAACAACCTCGTCGACAACATTTACAGTGCTAGGATGGTAAATAACTATAGAAACACACCGCAATAAGTTATACAAATATCTTGTCTTTGAGAACATTTTATAATATAAATTGATTTGTTTTATAAAAATTCTGTAGGAAGGAGGGATCAGCTCAAATGTGCAGGTGAGTAGTTACGGAACCACGGCACTATAAGAGATAGAAATACTTCATCTACCTTTAACACTCTTTGAGAACATTTAGCAATGTTTCTTTATAGGCCATCATCTAAACTCAAATCACAAATGATTTTACCAAATTCCAATCTTAAATAGCCTTTAAAACTATTGATATTTAGGCCATCATCTAGACTCAAATCATACTGCATTTTGCCAAACTTTAATGTTGGAATTCTACCCTCCTAATTTCCTCAAAGGAACACGTGCAGACAACGTGTTTCTGTTTGTTTGAAACTTTATGATAATCAATCCGAACAACACTTTGTATTATTTATAAATTTCAAACAATACAACGATTACAAAAGTCTGTAACCTAAGGAATTATAAACTCTAATTCCTAGAGGAATTAGAAACTCTAATTCCTAGCTAAGAAATTATAAACTCTAATTTCTAGCTTCCCAAAGACACGAAACCCCCCGTTTTATATCTTCTAATGTTCTTAAAGTTCTACAACTTGTCAAACAACTCCTACTTGTTATTCTTACAATAACTTGTATTTATAAAGTTAATAAACAGAAACAGAAACAGAAATAAGATGAAGCAGAAAATAATATAGAATACAAGAATTAATCCGAGTCCACAGAAACTACTGTGTGTCCTTAAGAAATTTAATCCCCTCACTGTACCCAAGGTTATGGATTAATTTCTCCCAAGATAAAACGGATTAAACCTGTTAAAGAAATAGCGGTACCTCAAACTTCTTTAACTTCAACGAACTTAAGAACAGCAACAAGTCACACAGACTCAGTCGATCGACACTTTGATTTTATTTGAGAGAAAAATAAATGCAGAGAAAGAAAAA
>NC_028647.1:8042404-8060389 GCF_001406875.1 Solanum pennellii
TTCAAGTATCTTTTGAATATAATGAGTTTGAGACAATGCTAGACCGTTAGGAGTTTTAAGAATTTTAATTCCTAATATCACATCAGCAACTCCTAAATCTTTCATATCAAACTTACTAGCAAGCATACGCTTTGTAGCTTTTATATTAGCAATGTCTTTGCTCATTATAAGCATATCATCTACATATAGGCATAAAATAACTTCCTGATTTGGAGTATCTTTAATGTAAACAACATTTATAACATTCATAAGAAATGACTTTTCATTTGCACTTTGCAAATGACTTTTCATTTTCCCTCCAAAGTAGTTCCCTCACTTTTCATATTCTCTCTTTTCTTTTCCCATTCACACTTGCTAATACCCAACACTAATCACATAACTCAGATTGTAAACAAGATTTTTGAATACAATCTTACAACTTCTCACTTAACTCCCAACACTCCCCAAGTTAATATCAAAACTCTTTCAAACCTCTTGATAGTGTTTCGATTTTCTCTTTATGTAAGTGTGCAATTTTTCTTCAAGCGAAATTATCGTCCTATTTAAAGATTTGGACTTGAATCCAAAACCTACTTCAACTAGAAATCCTACTTCATGTAGGATTCCTCTTTTGTGTGGAACTCCTAGTTCAACTCGAACTTGTCTTCGCCGCAACCTCTTCTTCTTTCTTCTTAAATTATGTCGCCTCAAGCTATTTCCTTAAACAAGTAGGAATAGTTCCTTTATCACTGCCGCCGCAAAGAAACCTTGTTTAATTGGAATCCTCGTCTATGTAGGACTCCTTCTCCTTCTCGACTTTAATAAACAACTTTTCACAAATTTTGTCCTTAATTAGATCACAAAGCAGATTGCATTAAATTTAATTAAGAAAACTTTGTCAATTAAGGAATCCTTCTACAACTTGGATTTCTTCTTGCGTTAGGACCTCTCTTTGCGCTTTGCTTCGAAATAAAGGTTTTCATGTAATTTTCCTTAATTAGATACAAAACTTTATTGATTTCTAATTCCTTCTTTTATGTGATTTATTTCCAAAAGCATTTTCCCATTTCAAACTTAGTTTAACGAGAACATGTCTGCAACTTTGGCATTCTTCAACATAATCAGCAGTACTCTAGCTTCAGACAAATTCCCCCTTTTTGAATGATGCCAAATTATTCAAGCCTTTGTAGCTACACTGTGTTGCATTTCATTGAATGTACTGACATTTATCATCAGCGGCCTTACTTACCTTGCTTCACTGTTTCTTGGCCGATGACTTCTTAGTGGACCTTGAAAGGATACCTTCATCTAGTTCTCTTTGTACCGCTCTAGTAACCCGAATAGGAGTTGCCATGAGATGAGACTGATCGGCAGAAGTACTTGATTTATCAGATGTTTGACCAACACAAAAAAATCGGAGTTCCTTAAGCATCATTCTTGCCAGTGATCTTCTTAACCACAGATCACGTCTGCTAAACTTGTTCCATGATGCAATTTTTGTCATTCTTCAAAATATACATATTCATGTATACCGAACAAATTCCCCTTTTTGATGATGAGAAATCATTGTTTCTTGTGTGAATAGATCAATCTGTGTTGTGTCAGTTTCTCAAAACTTAATACACAAAACAAACACATTAGAGGATCAAATTAGACCAATTGGGTTATAAATATTGCACAAGTATGCACTTCTCCCTTTTGACATCATAAAACACTGTGAAGGCATACACCACTCTAAGAGAAACAAATTCGATATCATGGCCACTAGGGCTATCACCTACACCCACACCTAAAAATCAAGAACTCAGTTAGCAATAGCAAAGTATTTGCAGAAACATAGGAGATAGACATGAACCTGAAACTCAAACCCAACATTAGCATTAATCAAAAAGCATATACACCACAAATGTAATCAAAATTTAATATAGAATCAAGCACTTGTGATGAGAAAAAATTGGAAGTCAAAGGCTAGAGTGGCTAGGTAATATCAAAAGATGAGAGGATAAATAAAAGTCATTTTTCAGCAGCAAAAATATCTTTTGGATTAACAAAATTAGCAGTCTTCTCAATTTCAAAGGTAACTTTGATCTATGCACGCTCAATCCTATTTTTTTCTTTTTATATCACTTTTAAGGAACTTGTTCAATCAATAATATACCCTCTGCAGAAACAATAGTTTACACATCTTTAATTTTAATTGAGTTAGTAAGAGGAACAAATTTTCTTGAATATCATTTGTAAAGGAACACGTTCTCTCAATCTGTTCCCTGGACGTGGTACTATCAGGTGCAGCACCAACTATAATACTTTTTGACATCAATCCAAAATCCCAGATTATATGGTTCCCAATAGAAAAACTAGGTTCGACAGATGGGTCTCCCATCGATTCCCCCTCACTATAGATGCACCCAAGTTGAGCCTAACAAGTGATTTTGTTCAAGTGTAGGGTCCAAAATATTCCCCTCACAAGGTAAATCCTCCAAAACTTTACTCAATACAAAATATTCCCCCTAAGAACCAGCACACTCTACTTTCTCAATCTATATTTTATAAGTCACTAAAGTAGAGGTGTCCTCCACCAAATTCATCTCAACAATAGACCATCACATTGGGATAAGGTTTTTAAGAAGATACTTGTTTTGGTAGTATTTAGGACATGAATATCTTTTGGGACAAGTGGAAGAAATAGGTTCAAATGCATTGACTTTATATTTAATCATGAATAATTGTAGTGCACATACCTTAGATCTCTGGATAATGCTGAATTTTGCTTCAATTTACTAAACCTCTCTCCTGTGTCATATACAAATACAATGGTATAGTGCATGAGTAGCATGACTTTAAGAGTGGTATAGAGACATACTACTTAATGTACAAAACTGAGCATAGAATTCAAGATTATAGGACATTATGCACAATGTTCATTAGTCATTGAGGGATACTCATGGGACTTTATTCATCCCCAAGTTCCAAATTGTTCCTTTTGAAAGTGT
Organism: Solanum pennellii; assembly: GCF_001406875.1. NCBI lineage: Eukaryota > Viridiplantae > Streptophyta > Magnoliopsida > Solanales > Solanaceae > Solanum > Solanum pennellii. The sequence goes on from NC_028647.1 coordinate 8,045,377, forward strand.
TTTCCTTGGATGATCATATTTTTGATTGATTAATCATCTGAGTGCGCATAACTGTTAGATACTGCATAGGTTGGACCTGTTTCTTTCATATTCTTCTTCAGTCTTTCCCTTCTTTTTTTTCAACCTTTTTTTTCCAGTCAATGTTATTCATCCATTCCTTTTTTTATTTTTTTCTCAAGTGAGAGGAATTTCTTCTAATTTCAATCATGCTTCTGAAGCAGCATGTTCAATTGGTGAATGTTGCATGCTTCCTCTCACTTTTCCTGCAAATTCAAAGGTTAGATTTAGGAACCCAAACTAGCTTGGGTCCTTTGTATTGATAAAAAGGATGAATAAGATCTCTATGAGCCCACTTGGGCAGATTAGTTTTCCTTTGAGTATACATGTTCCTTTGAACAATTTTATAAGTTCCTCTTGCTTTATTTTCTGCTGTAACACTGTATTTCGGACAATTTTCCTTAGAGTGGCCTGAGTTACCACCAATAATACATAACAAAGAATTTCCAATCATAGGTTGTTCATACCCTATTCCAGTTCTTATGTTCCTAGTATTGTTACCTAGATGTGTTACAATCATGGAAGATTTTGTTCATTTATTAGCTCATTCTAGATCAGTTTTTATCCTAGACAATTCAAGATTCATTCTCCTAGAATTTTTCCTTTCAGAATATAGTTCAGTGTTTAACCTCATTAGATCTTGGTCACATCTGATTTAGTCACAACTAATTTTTTCTTTTTCATTCCCAGTAACACTTTGTTTCAAAATTTCTAATTTGAGAGCCAAAGTGCAGGAATCAAGTTGTTGTACTTGTTCCTTTAGGAGATGATTTTCTTTCTTGAGATCAGAATTAACTTTTCCAAGATCAATATACTCAAACTTTAAACTAGTCATGGAAGCAAGCAATTGATTCTTGGTTTTAACTAGTTCTTGAATTGTATCTATGGAAGTGAGTAATAAGAAGAATAGTTTTTTCTTAGAGAACTTTGCTAGTTTATCTTTTAAATCAAAAAGATTTACCTCTATTCCTTTAGAGTCTGATTCAGGTTCAGTTTCTGATTCTTCTATTTCCATCAAAGCGAGGTCCTCACCATCTTCGTCATACATGTCCGAACCTGTTCCCCAAGCTGCATACATTGCTTGTTCCTTTTCTTTGTTTTTCTTTTTATTGAGAAGCTCCTTATTCTCTTTTTCGGCTCTTCCCTTTTTCCATTCTACTTCCCACATAGGAAAATTCTTAATCTAATGATCTATTTGACCAGATTTGAAACAACCTTCGCCGTGTGGTTTCTCACCAATTTTTTCTTTCGTAGGTGGTGTTTTCTTTTCAGAATTCAATCCCCTTTTGAAGAATTTCTTGAAGTTTCTTCTTATCAATGTCAAATCATCATAATCAATATATGATTCATCACTTTCAGTTGCTTTAAATCCAAGATTTTTCTCTTTGTTTCTTTCACCTCTTTTGTCAACATTCATCTCATAAATTTTGACATTTCCTACTAATTCATCCAAAGTCATATTAGTTAGATCCTTGGATTTGAAAAGTAAACTAGCTCAATTGGTTTTAATTTGGATTTGAGGCTCAATCTAGGTTTTATAAGGCTGCTCAAATTTTCTTAGTGTCTCGTACTTTATACATTCTGATAGACTTAACTGTTTGTTTTTGAAAAAAATGGTTTTTTCTTGTTATTTGATAATGAATGATGTAATTTTTGTAGAATATGAGGGGTGTTAATTGGTAGCATCAATGAGAATATACGAAATAGAGTTTATTAGTGATAATGTAATCGGTAATGCCTGAATTATTTCTTATCCACATTTTGATATATTGAGGATCGATAATGCTTGTATTGCTAATACCATAGTTAGCTGAAAATCCTATTAAACAAAGAACTATCAAAAACACAGCTAATATATGTATCATTTTCTCTAATACCCCTTACTATATTCTAACTTATTGGAGCATGTAATTAATCTATCAAATTATAAATATAAGTTATCTGTAGAATTGAACTACTCTTGGATTAATTCCTCAACCACAATAGAAAATTACAAAATATGACTCTAAAATGAAAGACTTATTTATATGAGAACTTACATTGCATAATTTTGCAGGTGGCATCAATACAAGGATGCGCAGTTATAGGACTTCAAGTACAACAAGAGCAACAACAACAACGTATGCTTCAACCGTACCAAGTACAACAAATACTACTACAGCTACGAGCACAACAACAAGTTGCAAGTCTAGCGGCAACTAATTACTCACATAATTCTATCGTGTCAAACAACAACCTCGTCGACAACATTTACAGTGCTAGCATGGTAAATAACTATAGAAACACACCCCAATAAGTAATACAAATATCTTGTCTTTGAGAACATTTTATAATATAAAGTTGATTTGTTTTATAAAAATTCTGTAGGAAGGAGGGATCAGCTCAAATGTGCAGGTGAGTAGTTACGGAACCACGGCACTACAAGAGATACAAATACTTCATCTACCTTTAAAACTCGTTGAGAACATTTAGCAATGTTTCTTTATAGGCCTATCATCTAAACTCAAATCACAAATGATTTTACTAAATTCCAATCTTAAATAGCCTTTAAAACTATTGATATTTAGGCCATCATCTAGACTCAAATCACAATGTATTTTGCCAAACTCCAATGTTGGAATTCTACCCTCCTAATTTCCTCAAAGGAACACGTACAGACAACGTGTTTTTGTTTCTTTGAAACTTAAGGATAACCAATCCGAACAACACTTTGTATTATTTATAAATTTCAAACAATGCAACGATTATAAAACTCTGTAACCTAAGGAATTATAAACTCTAATTCCTAGAGGAATTATAAACTCTAATTCCTAGTTAAGAAATTATAAACTCTAATTTCTAGCTTCCCAAAGACACAAAACTCCCCGTTTTATATCTTCTATTGTTCTTCAAGTTCTACAACTTGTCGAACAACTCCTACTCACAAAACTCGGATTGTAAACAAGACTTTTGAATACAATCTTAAAACTTCTCACGTAACTCGCAACACTCCCCAAGTTAATATCAAAACTCTTTCAAACCTCTTCATAGTGTTTTGATTTTCTCTCTACGTATGTGCAATTTTTCTTCAAGCGAAACTATCGCCCTATTTTTAGATTTGGACTTGAATCCAAAACCTACTTCAACTAGAAATCCTACTTCATGTAGGACTCCTCTTTTGTGTGGAACTCCTAGTTCAACTCGAACTTGTCTTCGCCGCAACCTCTTCTTCGTTCTTCTTAAACTATGTCGCCTCAAGCTATTTTCTTAAACAAGTAGGAATAGTTCCTTTATCACTGCCTCCGCAAAGAAACCTTGTTTAATTGAAATCCTCGTCTATGTAGGACTCTTCTCCTTCTCGACTTTATTAAACAACTTTTCACAAATTTTGTCCTTAATTAGATAACAAAGCAGATTGCATTAAATTTAATTAAGAAAACTTTGTCAATTAAGGCATCCTTCTACGACTTGGATTTCTTCTTGTGTTAGGACCTCTCTTTGCGATTTGCTTCGAAATAAAGCTTTTCATGTAATTTTCCTTAATTAGGTACAAAACTTTATTGATTTCTAATTCCTTCTTTTATTTGATTTATTTCCAAAAGCATTTTCCCATTTCAAACTTAGTTTAAATTGAATATATATGCAACTTTGGCGTTCTTCAACATAATCAGCAGTACTCTAGCTTCAGACAAAGTCCACTTTTTGAATGATGCCAAATTATTCAAGCCTTTGTAGATACACTGTGTTGCATTTCATTGAATGTACTAACATTTATCATCAGCAGTCTTGCTTGCCTTGCTTCACCGTTTCTTGGCAGATGACTTATTAGTGGACCTAGAAAGGAGACCTTCATCTAGTTCTCATTATACCTCTCTAGTAACCCGAATGGGAGTTGCCATGAGATAAGACTGATCGGCAGAAGTACTTGATTTTTCAGATTTTTGATCAAGACGAAATTGGAGTTTCTTAGGCGTCATTCTTGCCAGCTATCTTCGTAACCACAGATCACGTCTGCTAAACTTGTTCCATGATGCAATCTTTTTCATTCTTCAAAATATACATACACATGTGTACCTAACATCCAATTAAATAATCTTAATCTTTTCGTACAATGCCAAATTGATTATAGATGAGATTATAGATAAAGGTAGTGTATTTGATTGTTACATAAATATATCAAGTTACTATACCTTAAATTGATGCAATTTTCTTAGAGCAGTTGTTGTATCGACACTTCACAAAAGCTCCTTTACTTTTTTTGTACTAAGCTGAGACTTTATGTTCTTTATAATATTCTTATCATCCTCCTCTACAACTATCAGAATGCTGAAGAACGGATTGAGTCAACAGTATTGTACGATGGACCTCATCCTGAATTAGCTGCTAGGCTTGAAAAGGAAATACTGGAGACAAATCCAGGGGTTAAATGGGATGATATTGCCGGACTAAGTGAAGCAAAGAGGATTCTACAGGAAGCAATGGTATTGCCATTGTTGATGCCTGAGTATTTCCAGGTACGACCGATAATTTGTTGACTCTGAATAAGATTTTTCTAATGCACTAGGAGCGGGTGAATGTTTGGTATGACGGAAGTGATATTTCAGGAAATTATTTTTCATCATTTTTTGGTGTTTCAAAATGATTAAGAAAATAAGTTGGAAATAGTTTTTTCTGTTGAAACTGAATGATCTCAGAAATTTTTCGATCACGGAATTAACAAACGTGTAGTAGATACTTAACATGAAACTTTTTGTATTGAATATTATTTCCAGGGAATCCGGAGACCTTGGAGAGGAGTTCTTATGTTTGGTCCTCCGGGGACAGGGAAAACACTCTTGGCCAAAGCTGTTGCTACAGAGTGTGGGACAACATTTCTCAATATTTCTTGTAGTTCATTGTGTGGAGATTGGTACGGGGAGAGTGAGCGATTGACACGGTGCTTATTTGAGATTGCCCGTACTCATGCTCCAACTACAATTTTTATTGACGAGATTGATTATCTTTGCAGTGCCAAAGTGTAAGTAAACCTTAAAAATCTAAATAAATTGTCATGCTCCTCTTTACTTCACTTACCTCTTGCGTTCGCATCATTTATGCATCTGCTCAACAATATATTACATTAATTTGAGAATAAAAAATTATTTATTATCTTAAACTTATAATTTTTTAGTTTTACTTGTAATACTTTGAAGCCGTTTCTCAGGTCTGCTACAGAGCATGAAGCATCCCGAAGGGTAAAGGCTGAACTTCTAGTTCAGATCGATGGGTTAAACAACTCTAATAAAATGGTGACAGTGTTGGCAGCAACAAATTTCCCCGAGAGTCTTGACGAGGCACTAAGGTTAGCTTTACTACTTAAATTCGTAGTGAATATTCGGTTTTTTACTTTCATTTGTGCTCATTTTCATCTCTTGATCTTGTTTAATTGCTGATTCATTGTGCTACTATAGGAGACGGCTACAAAAGAGGATTTACATCCCACTTCCTGATTTTAAGAGTCGTAAGGAGCTTATAAACATAAACTTGAAATCAATCAAGGTAAGCTATCATTATTTCGCATATTATTGAAATGAAAGTGTTTTTTTTTTAATTCTAAAAATTGAATGCAGTTAGCTCCTGGGGTGAATATTGACCAAGTGGCACGAAGAACAGAAGGTTACAGTGGAGACGATCTAACAAACGTCTGCAGAGATGCTTCCTTTAATGGGATGAGACAGAAGATATCAGGGAAAACTACAGAGGAGATTAAGAACATATCCGAATCTGAATTTCTGAATATTCCAGTTACGATGGATGACTTTCTGGAAGCTTTAGATAAAATAAAGCCCACAGTTTCTGCAGGGGACATTCAACGATATGAGAAACTGCTTTCAGAGTTCGGATCATCATAGAAAGATCAACTAATTCAAGTTCAAAAGTGCTTCTTTATTTTATGAGGAGGTCGCATTGTGAAGACCAAATTGATCGTTGTGGACAAACGGTCAATAATGTTATAGCGTCTTCAAATTTTCACACCCATGGGCAGATATTTAAAGAATTATTTTTGTTAGATGATCTAATACTGGTGATACTACTATTGCTATATGGAGTCTAACACCTTGTTTGGATGGTTATTACCCATTGTGTTACATTGTATTGATAGCTTAAATATAATGATCTGATTGATGTGATTGTGTCATTACCTTAATACTTCTTTTCATTTTATTTTTACTTATTGAAGTTTACATAACTGAACTTCTTGTTTATTATATCAACATTACATGTATACTTACGCTAGAAAGAAGCATCATCAAATGTAAGAAAATATCCTACATGTCTCTTAGATTCCTACGGATCCCTCCTATCTATATAAGGTAATAGAATAAGGGGAAGGACAAGACTAAGAGTTTTATTGTGTTGTCGTCTTTTCTTTGACCTACTTTGTTCATAAAATTGATATCATATGGTCGGTATAGTGAATCTAATATTTCATGAGACAGCTGATGATCCTAACGACAGTAATCCGGGCTTCTTTCAACGTATTGTTTATGTGATCTGTTCTTTGCGCATCACCAGCTAGAAAAACTTTGCTAACTCAAGTTTGTGATGTTCGTCACCAACTAATATATGCCAGATGAATGCCGAATGGATAAATATATTCATTTCTTTTATTATTTTTTTTAGGGATAATGCACAAGTACCCCCTCAACCTATGCCCGAAATCTCAGAGACACACTTATACTATACTAAGGTCCTATTACCCCCTGAACTTATTTTATTAATAATTTTCTACCCCTTTTCGGTCTATGTGGCACTATCTTGTGGGCCCAACACTGGTTGACTTTTTATTTCAAGCTAGTGCCACGTAGGCTTAAAAGGGGTAGAAAATTACTTATAAAATAAGTTCAAGGGGGTAATAGGACCTTAGTATAGTATAAGTGTGTCTCTGGGATTTTCGGCACAGGTTGAGGGGGTACTTGTGCATTTTCCCATTATAAAAAAAGAAACATTTCTCAATCAACTATGAAAAGTCAGATAACTATCGTTGATTTATGTATACAGTCAATTGAAAAGTCAAATATGAGAGCCAACAAGACAGAGATTTGTTTTTTAAATTTCTGTGAACAAAATACACAGTTTTTTTTTCTAATTTTTATGAGGAAGGTATTCTCAAGTGACTGCGGTAGTGCACTAATTTCTTTCACTTCTTGTTGCAACATAAATTGTCAACTTCCTCCATAAATTTGATCGCTCGTTTTTTTAGGTCAACTTAATGTAAATTTTTAAAATTATTTTACTTAAAAGGGTTACCAAGGAGTCGGTTCTAAGTAAAATAGAATTTGCCTTTTTATTTTTCCTTAGAGTGTGTTTGGTATGAAGGAAAACATTTTCTGGAAAATATTTTCCAATTTTCCCATGTTTGATTGGTACAAAAGTTTTGGAAAATGTTTTCCAAATCAACTCATTTTCCTCAAAATTAAGGAAAATGACTTGGACCTTAGTATAGTATAAGTGTGTCTCTGGGATTTTCGGCATAGGTTGAGGGGGTACTTGTGCATTTTCCCTTTTTTTTATAACTGTGGTGTCCATGTAGTTTGGGCGTACCTCATTTAATTTCACTGGATATCTATCACCTCCCACCAATATCAAGTACCAGATAACTTTGTCAAATCACCTAGTATTTTTTGCTTCACTCATGCTAATTTTAGGTGGTTATTAGTGTTTTTTTATTTTTAGAAAAACTACTAGAAGTGTATCATCGTTGATATTTGCTGTTTTAAGCAACTTTTGAACTGCGAACAACAAAATCAGAAAGCTATAATAATGTTTAATGTGTATATACATACTAGATATCAGGTGCCCACGTCAGCGCACGCCCAACGTATGTTTTTTTTCTTTCTTTCAATTTATATGACACAAATGAAATTTGAAAAAGCGAACTAAATTTTTTATATATGTTTTTTTAAAAAAAATATTTTTAATTGTTAATATATATACCTTTTATGTCATTTTAGAATAATATATGTTACTCTATTTGTTTCATTTTATGTGATACAAGTAATTTTAGAAAAATCAACGAAATTTCTTATATGGTTCTCACATATTTTTAGTTCTCATTTTACTGTGATTCATACTATTTTTTAGTTCTTACGTTATTTTCAAATAATGTATGCAACCAATTTTTGTTTCGATAAAAATAAGAGAATCAACCAAATTTCATTATGTTTTTTAACTATGTTTTTCTAAAAATATCTTAAATTGTTACATTGTGTTTTTAAGCTTCTTTTTTATGTAAATTTTAAATATGTAACAAATTAGAAATTACAACGAAGAATTAAAGTTTTTAAATCATTATATTCATTTTAAATATATGATTCCCCCCTTTTCGATTTATATGAACTTATTTTTTAGTTTTATTTCAAAAAGAAAATAACTTTTGAATTTTAATTTTTTTATATATCATATTTAAGGTCGCAAAATAAAAAAATATTTCAATGCACCAAATTTAAATATACATATAAATTTTAGTTTTAATTTTGATTGATTTTACCTAATATTATACTTGATATATAATTATTAAGATCTAAGCGTAATCATAATTTATTTACTTTTATATAATAAATAAATATCACAATAACTCATAAAAAATGGAGAAATAACAAAAATGAGGTAAAACTTATAAGAATAATTAAAGATGTTTCTAGAACTATTTAATTTTCTTGTTATCACTCTTGGTAGATTTTTATTTGCATGAAGTTACATTTTTACCTTTGATCATCATTCACTTCATATATAGAAAAATGTTTCTAGAATTATTTATTCTTGATAGATTTTATTAGAATGAAATTACATTTTTATTATTGGTCGTCTTTAATACAAATATATCATATGATTCATTTTTATTTGTAAAGTTACTTTTTAATATTTTTTTCTTTAATTTCAATCTAGTATATATTATTAACTTTATCACATTTATTTATTTTCAAATATATTAATTAGAACCAAAATAAATATGAAAATAATTAATTCGTGATAATTTGTTCTATAAAAAGTAAACATTTTTTATAAGCATAATGAATTGAAAAAATATAAAGAATTAAATTAATGTAATAGTAAAATAGAGTAATAATAAAATAGATATCACAATAACTCACAAAAGAAAAGAAAGTGAAGTAATAACAAAATAAGTTAATGGTAATAACAATAACTTAAGATGTTTGTAGAACTATTTAATTTTCTTGTTATCATTCTTGATAGATATTTGTTAGTGTGAAATTACATTTTTGCCCTTAATCATTATTTACTTTATATATAAAAAGATGTTTCTAGAATTATTTATTATTTTTCTTAATAGATTTTTGTTAGCGTGAAATTATATTTTTGCCCTTGGTCATTCTCCCACTTCACTCTTCTATATAATAGACTAGATAACAGAAGGACCGTTTATGGGCCCAATATAATTTATTATCATTGTAATTTAAATTTAATTTTTTTAACCTGAATTCTTATTTGTTTTATTACGATTTCTAAAATTTTCTACCATTTAAAAAAATTACAAAAATCCCCTCAGATACATCCTTATTCTCGGTCAGATACATACTATCTCCTCTGGGGTACATCTCTATCCTCTCTCAGATACATCTTTATCCCCTCTTGAATACATCTCTCCTATCGGATACAACCATATTCCCTCTCGAATACACTCATCCCCTCTCGGATACACCCATATTCCCTCTCGAATACACTCCTTCCCTCTCGAATTCATTCGTGAGATATGTGTCTGCAAGTTTTTTTTGAATAGTGTCACGATCGATGTATCCACATTTCCGTTGATGTATCCAAAAATTTTAATTCTGTTTTTTTTGTACTTTGAAAAAGAGTATGGATATAATGTAATTAGCTCTTAACACTATGAAAATTAATGTAATTTTTATTTAATTTATGTGACATTTTTCTCTATAGTCAATTTCAAAAGAATTATATATTAATATATTCAAAACCGTTTTGACTTCAAAATATTCGTTTATTCTTAGTAAGATCATTTATAATCATATGAACATCTATGGTTTGTTTTAGACTACGAATTTTAAAAGTGTTTTTTTTTTAAAAAAAAGAACTTCATGATAAGTCAAATAAACATTATATAAATCGAAATGGAGTGATTACGAACTTTAGATCCATTTTATATTTATGAAATTTAAGTTTTTATAACTAATTTGCCTTTTCACATAACTAAAAATGAAAATACTAAAGCTTTTTCACTATTATTTTTAATAGTATAGTTTTATCATTATTCCGGCGATAATAACCCAAACTATAATGAAGTAACTCAATTTGAGATTCAAGTATTGATATCAATTGTGGAAACATTTATTTTTGAGTTATAAAACATTCATATGATTACATCTATGGTTTCTTTTAGACTACGAATTTTAAAAGTATTTTTGTAAAATAAAAAAAAACTTCATGTTAAGTCAAATATAAATCGAAATGGAGTGAGTACAAACTTTAGATCCATTTTATATTTTTGAAATTTAAGTTTTTATAACTTTTTTGCCTTTTAGCAAAATTAAAAATGATAACATAGCTTTTTCACTATTATTTTTAATAGTATATTTTTATCAATATTCCGACGATAATAACCCAAACTGTAATAAACTAAATTAATTTGAAATTCAAGTATTGATTTCAATTGTGGAAACATTTGTTTTTGAGTTATAAAACATTCATATGATTACATCTATGGTTTCTTTTAGACTACGAATTTTAAAATTGTTTTTAAAAAAACAAAAAATTCATGTTAAGTCAAATAAACATTACATAAATCGAAATGAAGTGAGTACAAACTTTAGATCCATTTTATATTTATGAAATTTAAGTTTTTTTATAACTATTTTGCCTTTTAGCAAAATTAAAAATGAAAATACTAAAGATTTTTCACTATTATTTTTAATAGTATATTTTTATCAATATTCCGACGATAATAACCCAAACTGTAATAAAGTAACTTAATTTGAAATTCAAGTATTCATATAAATTGTGGAAATATTTGTTTTTGAGTTATAAAACATTCATATGATTACATCTATGGTTTGTTTTAGACTACGAATTTTAAAAGTGTTCTTTAAAAAAAAAACTTCATGTTAAGTCAAATAAACATTACATAAATCGAAATGGAAATCAAGACTAAAAAGGGCAACTTACAATTATATGAAGATCCTTATGAGTTATTGTCACTCATTAGAGATATATATGTCATATGTTAATTGTCATAATGAAACACTATGAAAATTATAAGAGATAATTTATTTATAGTTGAAAATTATTTATGAAAAATGGAGTACAAATTATATATTTTAATATGTTTGTTTCATATACATATTAGTGTATGTAAAGAATTTTCACACTATAAATTCATTTACCTATATTAATATGTAATTTGTTTTTTAAAAAAATTACAAATTTGATGTTTTATGAAAAATTGTTATAAGTATTTTTACATGTCCTCGTGTAAGAAGTTCTTTACTTTATAATATAGAGGAATATTACTCAAAATAAGTTATCAAGTCAACTGATCATATTAGTTGTAACATATTAATATGATTTTTTTAGAAAAACATCACGTAAATCAATTTTTAGGTCTTAACAAATCATTAATTTAGAATTACCTTTAGAGCTATAAAAATCATTAATTTGCTACAAAAATAAAAATTTATCCTACATTTATTTAATAGATATTTTGGTTTGATGAAAATTTTACACTGTATAAAAAATAAATATATATGAAGTGTAATATCTCATTTAAATTAGTCTATATTAAGAAAAAAGTATGATTGAAAATATGGGTTCATATTAAATGTCACATCATTAGGATACACTTGGCATTTAGGAAAATATATTTGGTTGTTTTGTCATTACAAATCTATTACAAAACTTTCTTGATACCATATCATAGAAAGAAACATTCTAGAATCTTTAATATGAATTGACAAATTTGCCCTTAATCGTCCTTAACTTGACTCTTCTACATAATAGAAATAATAGAAAAAAAAAACAATATTTGTGATCAATTTTACGTATTTTCTTATACTCTCCGTAACTATGCTTTTGTGAAAAAGATTTTCGCCTTTATATTTTACTTTGAACAATACTAGTCCACACCATTGGGTGCATCAACCATACTTATTATATGCCTTCCAATAAAATAAAATGATTCAACAACATTGTCAATTATTATAGTTAAAACTTATTTGAAGTAAACAAGTAATGCAGGCCTCCTTTTCCCAAGAATACAGTGCAATATCTCAGTAGCGAAATTCAAATATAAAGAAGTAAAAAATACGAAGAAGTTAAGGCGATCAACATATGGAAAAATATGCATAAAAAAAAGTTGACGTATTGTAATTATCAGTGAAGGAGAAGCATGAGAAAGATGATTCTATATATTATAAGATCCATATTTATTCGCAATTACATTGAATTAAAGATGCAATTTTAGGTAACCTTATTAAAGCAACACATAATTAAAGTAGAGTTGAATTCGATCGAACAATCAAGCAAACAAGATGGTTCATCATGGATGTTTTATAAGCTGTAGATTCTTTTTGTGTGAGGAAATCTTGTTGATGGAAGACAACGGAATGTTATGAACACCGCTATCTTCGAAAGGACAACAATAAAACACAGGGGGGTGACAACATGGAGGTGGTACTAATCCTTGTGTTGTTGTCACTACAAGGAAAAACATGATGACAATTATGTTTATACCAATTTCTTTGGCCATAATTAAATTGTTTTTGTGTTGTGTGAGAAATTGATGGATTATGTATCACCTATATATAGAAAGATAGAATGAGTAGGAAATTAATTAATTTATTAATCCTATGCATTTTTCTTGGCTTTGGGATTTCCACTTTACCTTGATTCTATCTTCAACACCAAATAAAGATGTAAAAGGAAGTTGAAGATCTTACAATATTATTGTTGATGAAGAAAATGAGTGTTGACAAAAACTCCTCTGCCATATTGATAGACCAGTTGAAATTTTAATAATACAAAGATGGAGATTTTATAAACAGTTTCTATTTCTAGAAGCGTACATTGTACCCTTCGCAGAACCCATTTATGAAATTTGGACAACCCGAGGCAAGCATCATATATCATATTAAGCTCCAAATCAATTATTTCCGCTTCACCAGCCTTTTAAAAATATACATATTAATCTCGTCATCTTAAAAAAATTGATGATAAATTAATTGCTAAATTAATAAATTTGACATAATCTATGGAAAGTCATTTTAAATTATTGCACAAAAATGTTTAAAGATTAAATTTCTTGAGGATAAACCACAAATGCGAATTCTCCAACGTAATCGGAATACTTTTTCAAAGAAAATCATCGATTCCTTGCGTTCAACCTGGTTCTTCTTTGGACACATTTTTTCCTCCGATATCATTAGACAGCTTTGATCAAATCTAAATAAATGAAACGTCGAAATCTCCAACTCTGTGAGAAACGACTCACTCTCAATCAAAGTTATAACATACATGGTTATTGTTACCCACTGCACATTCTTATTCGAAATTTGAGTTTTGAAAGTAGGTAAATACAAAATATATATCTTTATATTTGGGTCATTTGCTACTTGGTCACGAAGACACAAGTATCTCGGCCTTTTAAATTACTTCTTGAGTTTTTCTTTGTCAAATTTTAATAGCTTTCATCGATTTGTTTTAGTTTTATATTCAATCTCATGTCTTCAATATGTTTTAGTTTTATAGCAGTTCGTAACAAAAGGGGGTTGAGGGTCCAATTTCATCATAACTAATTCGTAACAGAAGGGAGTTGAGGGATGGTTCTTTTGTTTTCAGTCATTCAACTTTAAAATACCTCTTGTGTATAGGTTATAGGTTAAACATAGATTACATGGTGTGATATAATAATAAACAAAAACAAACATTCCTTATTTTTCATAATATAAGTTGCAGTTTTGATCATTCTGTTAGTTTTTTTGTCAAAAACTTAGCAGCTACCGTGAAAACGTATGCTAAGTTCGTGATTTTCAACTCACTCCTAGAGATTGAAATCTCTCCTAATCTTTGACAACCTTAAGTGAAGTAAACAATTCATGAAAATAACTAGATGTTTCTTTCTTTCTGAATAGAGTATTGGGAAAACAAATTAAATCATCTGCTTCGATTCTTCTAAACTTTTAGATCTTTTGTGATTCCAAATGTATTATAGATTCCGAGAGGTAAGAGAAATGAAATACAACATAATAGTTCAATCAATTCATTAAAAAAGATAAAAATTCAATGAACTAGTTTTTAGTTGAAATATATATATAGAAACATAATTACGAGAAAGTGGTTTAATTTTTATTTTTTTGGTTAAATTTTTTTATTATCTATGGAATTCTAAAAGAAGCTCGAGCGATACTAATGACTTCTCATTCAAAAAAGTGTCCTAATAAAAATAAAGTAGATTATATTTTAAGATAAATAACAAATAATGTAAAAAAATTACTTGACAATCTTTAGGATCTACTAGATAAGTTTCCCTAATAATAATGTGGAGATTAGAATATCTAGTGACTTGAAATTTTTGATGTGTGCATACATGATATGATGTATAAAAGATCGAAAGAAATTTTGTAAAGAAATGCAAGAGAAATAAAATATTTTGGAACTTTTCTTATGGTAATGTACATAGATATGGTAATTTTATAAAGTTTAAATTATTTATGGGTAGCCCTACCCAAGTCCTTAAGGATGAGTCCTTCCAATTTCAGATCCTGTTGGGCTAATTTTTGTCACGACCCAAAACCGAGCCGCGACTGGCACCCACACTTACCCTCCTATGTGAGCGAACCAACCAATCTAAACCTTAACATTTCAATTTAATATCAACAGAAAGTAATGCGGAAGACTTAAACTCATTAATAAAAAGACAATTCAATAACTTCTAAAATTCAACATCTATTATTCCCCAAAATCT
>NC_028647.1:8068007-8068219 GCF_001406875.1 Solanum pennellii
AAAACGCCCCTTAAATAACTAACAGAAATCCGACCCAGCCTGGGATTACGCAGCCTGTGACGGGCCGTCGTGCCTGCGACGGTCCGTCCTGCTGCTCCGTCACAAGTTCAGAGACTAGATTTTTACCAAGAGTCTGTGACGGCCCGTCACTCCTGTGACGGTCCGTCCTGCAATTCCGTCGCCAAGTTCAGAGAGTCGATTTCAGTACCCAA
>NC_028647.1:8069737-8084850 GCF_001406875.1 Solanum pennellii
AAGTTCAGAGAGTCGATTTCAGTACCCAAATTTCAGAAGTCTAAGTCTTTTGGAACGAGACCCCCTCGACGGCCCGTCGTGCCCATGACGGTCCGTCGTGGGTTCCGTCGACTCACACAGTTTTTCCAGAAATAAAATCTGCTGCTCAAAACGACTAAACAAGTCGTTACAATTTTCTTTTGAAAAAATAATAAAAGCTTTCTGATATTGCTTAGTTACTAAATTTTGCATGAGCTATGAAAAGTCATTTTACAATTGAACTTTGATTTGTTGCAAGTGTTTATATATTGGAAGATTAAATCTTTTGCTATGAAAGTGATTGTCTTCCTCAAAATTGACTATGTTTTAAATTTTAAATTAAATTTGGCTAAGACGCTAATATATATTTAAAATAATAGTTAATCGGGTTGGGCTAGTAACCTAACAGGTCGAACATAGGCTAGCACCAACACCGATCCACCAAGATTAGTACCTTGTTCCTCCTAGCTTGGTACTCTCCAACACAGGCCTCGGTAATACTTGGGGCTAGATATGGGCTAACTTGACCCATTTGTCAAGTTTAATGGATTTAACGAGACAGTAGCAACCAATAAATAGTACAACAAAACTATCAAAATAATGTCATAACCTAATATTGACCTACTCTTTTTTCAATAGAAAAATAAATTTAAAAAAAATTGACGGGGATGGCATAAAAATATAAAATTTAAAATTTAAAATTTAAAATATTTTTTAAAAATATTTTTTTTTTGGGGGGTAGGGTAAAAATACATTTGAAATCTAAAAAATAAGAAAATTTAAATTTTCTATTTTGGATGGAGAGGATCAAGTCTGGGGTCCAAGGTAGGGTAAGAAAAAAATTTTGAAGGATAAATACAGGGGCCTAGTTATCCTATAGTGAGGGTGTACAACTGGTGTAGCTACCCTATAGTGAAGGTTCCCTTCATCATAAAATAATATCTCATATAAATATAAAATGATATATGAAGTGATTGCATAATATATTTTGTATACTTTTGACAAAAAAAAAAGTATTGTAGCCTAGTGATTTTGGATGAAGAACCCTAAGTGCTCATGTGTTCGAATCTCATTGGTAAAAAGATTTTCCTTGTTACAAATTACTCTTTTAATCGTAAAGACTCTTTGCTTTTGATTTTATCGATAGTAAATTTACATCTCAGGTCCTTGGTCGTTTGTTTTTGAAAAAAAAAAAGTTGAATAATGGCACAAAAATGATAGCTTGTCAAACCCGTCCAAATAAGTAGGATAGTGTTGGGCTAAATTGGAATCTAAAAATGAAATTTACTTTGATATTTTATATAGACTAGATTTTGACTTGTAATTACTACAAAATGTATGCATACTTAAATTGAATTTCAGAATAGAAAATATATTTGTATTGCACGCTACTTAGTATAAATATTCGTAAATTATTTAAATACAGTTACAATATGTATAAATAGTTATTCATAAAATTAAGTAATCAAAAGAGAAAGAGTGTAACACCAAATTAGCTAATGAATTCGAAAATAAAATAAAATAGAGTAGACTAAAAACAATAAAATAGCTAATGAATTCTAAAACTTTTAAATAACAAAAATTAAAGAGAGAAATAGTTCTAGTTTATAAGAATAAAGGAACTTTCTCAATAACTAACAAAAGTATAATCAGATCTATCTCTTTTATATTGCATATGTGATGAACAATTACATTCATCAACAATATCCATACATTAGAATAACAAGGCGTATGCATCAACAAAAAGTAATTGTGTTGAACAATGTGTCAGTGTAATTACATCCACCAATAATCATTCATCAACAATTATACATCGGAATAACTAAGTGTATTCATAAATATAAAGTGATTTTGAAGATAATTTTTTGGTATTTATAGTTACAAGTTTGGAATTGTAAAAGTCATTTAAAAATTGATGATATACATAACGTCTATGAGAATTAGATTGTTTAAAGTTGGGAATATGTAAAGTTTCTTACTAAAATTTAAATATGTGTCATATTAAGATGTATGGTAATTCAAAGGACATTTTTGTTATTTAATGTTAAAGGATATTTCGGATATAATTTACCGTCTTTTGTTGTTACGAAACACTTCATCTACCGAACTCTATTTTAGAATAAAAAACAAATTAAACATTTCTTTAATTAATCCTACTTAGAAACATAATGGATTAATACCATATAAGTATTATTTAAGTAATATATTATTATTTATTTCATTAATAATATTTAAATTAGTAAAGGGGTAAAATCGTAATCCTATTTTAAAGTTAAGATCTTGTCACTTATAATAAAAATATAATAATTTCTGGATTCGCCCTCTGCTCGTGTGCCTATATCAGTCAATACACAATTTTTTTTAAAAAAAAGTATAAAGATTATTAATAATATCGTTTTATGTTTAAAAATTAAAAGGAGTATATACTCCTTAAAATGAGTATAAAGAATCAATGAGATTTTTTATCCAAATATTCTTTTTTTCTAGATGGAATAAATGAAATAATAAGTTCTAAATTTAATCAATAAAAACATAAAGTTGCAGAATATAAAAATATTTAGCAATACCGTTTTTCTTCTTCAACGCTTCCTCTTCTTTCTTTATTAGGGGTATATGAAATCACACAATGATTTTATTTTCATATAAGTAGTAAATCATTTATACATTCTAAAAAAGCACATTAAATATAATGCGTGCTAATTTTGTAGATTTAATTATGAGAAAAAACTAATTACATGAATTATTCAATTCTCTTATCCAATAACCTAGAGTGTTCACTACATGATAATCAACTTGTTATAACAAACATAATCTTAAAAAGAAGATTTGTACATCAGACATGTAAATGAAAATTTTTATTTTCTTTTTCATTGTCATTATTCAAGAAAAAGTAGTCAATTTATCTTCCTTCAACCGAAAAATTGAATGTAACAAACAATGAACTAAGTAAAAATATGCAACATTGAAATGAAAAATACTACTTACCAAACAACAAATAAATGTCCATGACGCCTTTAACCTTCTTGAAGAATGCATCGAATGCACTGAAATGATTAAATTCTAATTCAGATACTATATTCTCCAAGAATTCACCGTCAATAAATTAACGAAACAACATACATATTCTTTCTCACACAAGTAGGTTTGTTTTACCTCATGAATGTTGAGCAGACTTTTTGTCCAAATGAAAAACTCTCTAGAATTATTTATCACCTGTTCCGTTAAAA
Source organism: Solanum pennellii (assembly GCF_001406875.1). NCBI lineage: Eukaryota > Viridiplantae > Streptophyta > Magnoliopsida > Solanales > Solanaceae > Solanum > Solanum pennellii. The sequence continues at coordinate 8,072,983 of NC_028647.1, forward strand.
ACATAATTTTTTGATGAAAAGAATGAAACAAAACATGTTCTATCTATATACATATATTCCTAAAATTTATTGATCAAAAGAAACATGAAAAATTTGAAGAAGAATTTTGTGAGATAAATCAATTCACATGCTATTGTCATGAGAAGACATCAAAATAATGTATTTTGTTGGAAAAATCATGCATATAATTTTATCAATGGAACTCTTCAAATTCTTTAAGTCAAAATTAAATAAGAGATGTTTTGAAATATTTGAACTTCATTTGTTTGAATGACTATTTATCTTTCATTATATTTTTATTACTTTAATATGTATTATCTAATTATTTATTAAAATACTTTTACATTTTAAAAAATAGAAAAAATATTTAAGTAAAGGGTAAAATGGTAATTCAACTTTGAAGTTATAAGCTTCCCACTTATAATAATATATGATTAGGGCTTGGGTCTTGAGTCAAGATCAAGTCTCAGGTCTCGAACTCAAGTTCCTGCTAAAGCTATGTTCTCAAGTCTTGAGTCTCTAGTGAAAGTTGAGTCTTTGATCCAGTTGGTTCTCAAGTCCCAAGTCAGGTTTGGATCTCAAGTTAGAGTCGAGTCGTGGTTTTGGGCTTGGGTCTAGAGTCAAGGTCGAGTTGAGGTCAAGTCTCGAAGGCTTGAGCCTCAATGGTGGCAAAGGAAAGGTGGGTAGGAGGGGGTTTGTAGAAGGTGGACCACTCAAAAAAAAAATTAGGCCAACTTGAGTGGGTCATGACTCAATCCATGTACTAACTCAATTCATTTTAACAAAAAATTTTACAATGGTAGAGGCCCAACCAACAATAGTTGTGTGAGGCTCCATTCTTTTTTTACACGGGGATAGTAAATCCATTTTGTTAATATCATCATCACATTACGTCATATCATACACATCATCTTATACTTTAAATATTAAATAACTTTTGACTCCTTCAAATAAATAATATACAATGGAGTAATATTTTGGTACAATGATGGAATGTACATAGCCAAATAATAATGTACAAAAAAGTGAATGGAAAAAAGAAGACATTCGAATGGTTAGCATGTTGTTATGGTAGTATATTTAATGAATAATGATGGCTTCTACAATAAAGTATGTTTCTTAATAATATTCATATTCATATTCATATTCATAGTACTTACGAGGAAAAGAGAAATACATAAACAGTACTTAGTCTGTCTATTAACCAACTTATAGCAAACTCCTACAAAACTAAAAGGAGAGGAGAAGATGACTTCCTTCTTATTACTGAACTTCATTTCGCCAAAGAATCTGCAAGTTGATTATGTTAGGATCGAATTCACGCACACACACTAGATGAATGAAGAACACAAGAACTTTCAAGAGGAAGAGATGAGAGATCTAGAGAGAGAAAGAGAAAACCCACTGTTTCGTGGTAAAACCCCGTGAGTAAACTTCCACGGCGGTGAGGTATATTTATATTAATAAATCAGAGTATTTTTGGTTACAGAGAAATAAATAGGAAAACCTAAAATAGAGAATAACTAGGAAAGCCTAAAATAGAAAATAAACAGGAAAACCTAAAATTAATCAGGCTCCACTACCTAACAATTCTCCCACTTGGAGACTGACTCAGTCATCCAAAAAATACATTCTCAAAAAAAAATCTCTTCATCATCAACATCTTTACCGCACCGCAACATCTGTAGCAACAACTACAGAAGACCAATCGAGGTTTTACATAACCTCAGTTTCCCAACATTAACACAATTCGTCAACATGTCTGCCGGGTTCTTTGCACCCTCTATCTTCTCCAAGCACATATCACCATCCTCCACTTCCCTGCGAGTGAAATGGTATCGCCTTCTGATGTGCTTTGTCTTCGAATGATAGACTGGATTTTTCACCAACTGTATGGCACTCTGGCTATCTGAGTAAAGAATTTTCTCGCTCTGCTTCTTGCCCAATTCCTCAAGATAATCTGCCAGCCATATCATCTCTTTCCCAGCTTCAGCTATTGCCACATACTCAGCTTCAGTAGATGAAAGAGAAACACACTTCTGAAGCCTGGACATCCAACTCACTGCTGTTCCACCTATGGTGTAAATGTACCCGGATGTACTCTTGCTCGAGTCAACATCCCCACTAAGATCAGCATCCACAAAACCCTGTAGAGTCACCTTGCCTTTGCCAAAACAAAGTGAAGTACTGGATGTACCTCTCAGATATCTCAGAAGCCACTTCACAGCTTCCCAATGCTCTTTCCCAGGGTTCGCCATGTACCTGCTAACAACTCCCACTGCATGTGCTATATCAGGTCTAGTGCAGACCATAGCATACATCAAACTACCAACTGCTGAAGCATATGGAACAAGTGCCATGTGATCACGCTCCTCGGCAGTCTTGGGTGACTGCTCCTTTGACAATTTAAAGTGATTTGCCAATGGAGTAGTCCTGGGTTTAGCATCATTAACCCTGAATCTGCTCAGCACCTTCTCAATGTACAACTCCTGAGATAGATTTAAAGTGCCAGCAGATCTATCCCGAGAAATCTTCATCCCCAAAATCTGCTTTGCTGGACCCAAATCTTTCATCTCAAACGCTGCAGACAACCTTGTCTTCAGATTGTTAATCTCCCTCATACTAGATCCTGCAATCAACATATCATCCACATACAAGAGTAGAAAGACATATGAATCAGTGTATTTCTTGAAGTAACAACAAGGATCCTTTTCAGCTTTGCAGAATCCACTCTTGGTCATGAAGGAGTCAAACTTCTTGTACCACTGCCTTGGTGCTTGCTTTAGTCCATACAAGCTCCTGGTGAGCTTGCACACCATGTGTTCCTTGCCTGGAACCACAAATCCTTCTGGTTGCTGCATATAGATCTCTTTGTCCAGATCTCCATGTAAAAACGCTGTTTTTACATCCATTTGCTCTAGATGCAAATTCTCCGATGCAACAACACTCAACAGAATTCGAATAGAGGTTAACTTCACAACAGGAGAGAATATTTCAGCATAATCAATACCTTTCCTTTGTGAATATCCTTTAACCACTAAACGAGCCTTGAACCTTCTTTTGCCATCTGGTTCAGTCTTGATTCTGAACACCCACTTGTTCAGCAAAGCTCTCTTCCCTGCAGGTAACTCAGTCAACACCCATGTGTCGTTCTTCTCAAGTGACCTCATCTCATCATCCATGGCTTGCTCCCACTTGATCGAATCCTCCACCTGTAGGGCCTCATCAAAAGACTCTGGTTCCCCCTCATCAGTCAGCAATAGATAGTGTAATGAAGGTGAATACCTATCTGGTGCCCTGATGGATCTGGATGATCTCCTTAACACCTGCTCAGGTGTAACTTGCTCCACTTCAGATTCTTCAGTAGGAGTTGGTTGAGTATCTGCTTCGACATCTCTGGGGTTACTCTTCTCCAACTCAACCTCAACTCCCACTTGCTTTGTAATCTCTAGAACCTTCTGCTCTCTGTCCTTGTACAGGACAGACTCATCAAATGTCACGTCACAATGTCTCAGGATCTTTCTGTTCTTGTCATCCCAAAACCTGTAACCAAACAAATCAGAACCATAGCCTATGAAGTAACACTTCACAGCCTTGGCATCAAGCTTGTCTCTCTTTTCTGGATCAACATGAACATAAGCAGTGCAACCAAAAGTCCTCAAGTGTGAGTACTTGAGTTCTTTTCCTGTCCACACCTCCTCTGGAATCTTGAACCCTAAAGGAACTGATGGTCCCCTGTTGATCAAGTATGCAGCTGTGCTCACAGCATCCGCCCAAAGTGTTTTGGGCAGCCCACAGTGTATCCTCATACTCCTTGCACGCTCATTCAATGTTCTGTTCATCCTCTCAGCAATTCCATTCTGCCTTGCCTTACCAGGAACTGTTCTCATCAATCTGATTCCCTCAGCTGCACAGAATGCCTTGAACTCTGATTTGTCATACTCTCCTCCATTGTCAGACCTTAGGCATTTGACTTTCAAACCGGTCTGATTCTCAACTTCAGCTTTCCACTTCTTGAAAGTTGCAAACACATCTGACTTATGCTTCAAGAAGTAAACCCATACCTTCCTGCTGAAATCATCAATGAAGGTAACATAGAATCTGGATCCTCCAAGTGATGATACTGGAGATGGTCCCCAAACATCTGTATGGACCATTTCCAACCGCACTTTCTTTGGCTCTCTAGGAGTCTTTGTGAAGCTTACTCTTTTCTGTTTGCCCATAACACAGCTCTCGCAAAGACCCATATCAACAGACTTCAGACCCTCTAATGCTCCTTTTGCAACCAGCATCTTCATTCCTTTAGTACTCATGTGTCCAAGTCTGTTGTGTCACAGACATGAACCGGAAGCACCTTCAGCAGCAGCGGCCATGTTTATACACCCTGCAGTGGTGTACAAGGTTCCAGATTTGGTGCCACGAGCTACTACCATAGCACCTTTCACGATCTTCCACGAACCTTTCCCAAACTCTGCTGCATATCCCGTGCTATCCAACTGACCAACAGAGATCAGATTTTTCTTGATCCCAGGAATATATCTGACATCCTCCAATGTCCACTGGTTTCCCGAGGTGGTCTTTATGCAAACATCCCCCTTTCCTTCAATCTCTAAGGCTTTATTGTCAGCAAGATATACTTTTCCAAAATTTCCAGATTTGAAATTTTGGAACAACTCCTTGCTTGGAGACGAATGGAAAGATGCACCAGAATCCAAAATCCATGATTCAACCGGGCTGTTCACACTAAGGATTAGAGCATCCCCAATGTCCTCTGCTGAATTTACAGAATCATTGTCATCTCCAAATTTCTGATTCTGTTTCTTCTTTGGCTTTGTACAGTTCGTCCGAAAGTGCCCTTTTTCTCCACAGTTCCAACAAGTCACGTTTGATCTGTTCAGGGATTTTCCTCGATTCTTTGATTTTGATCGACCATGTTGATTTTGGCCTTTCGTCTTACTTCTCCCCCTTCGATCAACGCTGAGAGCACTGCCCGATGAATCTCCCACTTCTCGTTTGCGAATACTTTCGCTAAGAACAACATCACGGATTTCATCAAACTTCAGTTTCTCAGATCCACGGGAACTGCTAATCGCAGCAACAACAGTATCCCAAGACTCGGGCAGAGATGACATCAAAATCAACGCCTTAATTTCATCTTCGAAATTAATATCCACAGAATTGAGTTGACTCACAATCATATTGAACTCGTTTATATGATCAGAAACGGATCCATTCTCAGACATCTGTAAATTGAACAATCTACGCATCAAATATACCTTGTTCATAGCCGATGGTTTTTCATACATGTTTGACAGTGCCTTCAACAGACCGGACGTAGTCTTCTCCTTCACGATGTTGAACGCCACGTTTCTTGACAAAGTCAACCGGATCAACCCTAGAGCCTGGCGATCCTTGAGTTTCCACTTCTCCTCCGTCATGGATTCCGGCCTCACCCCGGTCAACGGTTCGTGAAGATCTTTCTGGTACAGATACTCTTCGATCTGCATCTTCCAGAAACTGAAATCGGATCCATCAAACTTCTCGATTCCAAGCTTTGAACTATCCATCTTCAGTGATCTTGTTGAATCTCCTTAGCTCTGATACCAGTTGTTAGGATCGAATTCACGCACACACACTAGATGAATGAAGAACACAAGAACTTTCAAGAGGAAGAGATGAGAGATCTAGAGAGAGAAAGAGAAAACCCAATGTTTCGTGGTAAAACCCCGTGAGTAAACTTCCACGGCGGGGAGGTATATTTATATTAATAAATCAGAGTATTTTTGGTTACAGAGAAATAAATAGGAAAACCTAAAATAGAGAATAATTAGGAAAGCCTAAAATAGAGAATACATAGGAAAACCTAAAATTAATCAGGCTCCACTACCTAACAGATTATCCTAACACTAGTCATTTCTCTTATAGGAAAAGATAAGTTTTGCTAGTATTTACGTAACATTTGATTATTTCGATCTTAACAATAACCTCCTTGAAATCTCAAAAAGATTGCTGAGATATATGTAGCCCATGAAAACATGATCCGCTTAATTCAACCCATCAAAAAAACTAATAGGTAGTTCAAATTAGCTTATGACGAAAAACCTTATCAAAGTATTTATAAAAATAAATATATTTTTTATTTTTAGTTTAAAAAGATCACTTGTTTAACCTTCTTAATCATATTATGTGAAAATTTACTCTAGTTTTATACAGGTAATCTCTTCTAGTTTTTTTGGTGTTACTCAGGGAGGTTTTTGGTTTTTTGTCCCTCTTTTGTAATTATTTCAGATAAAAACAAGGCAGGGTCAATGTTGAACCCCATTTTAATTTATTTTTCTGTCAAAAAAGCATGACACTGCCCAATGGGGTTAAAAATTGGTTGAAGAAAGACCAACATTCAAGATTCAAGCTAAAAGAATTTTTTTTTTTGATAATGATGTATTATTCTTAGAATTTTAGATTACTACATTTGTTGCATATATGAAATTTTCACATAACCTAACAAACATAACTATTATATCTACTATATTTAGCTATAGTTTTAAAATATCATCAACTATAATTAAAATTTTATCAAAAATCTCTCTCCTCCGTCTCCCCCCCCCCCCTTCACATTTCTATCTCGCTCTCTTATTGTATCAATTGTATTTACAAATATGAATACATAGGAAAAACAAGAAGATTACCAATTGTATCAATTGATAGAAGTTAATGAATACAATTGCATCACTCTAATGGTTATGTCAAACATGTATATATTAGCCTTTATTAGTTTGTGTATCAAATATAACTTGTACCAATGAATATTTGAGTTCTTCACACTTACAATAAGAATGCTCCCTATGGATATTACTTTTATACCACTTTCATTTTGCAAGTTACTCAGTATACCAACAAGAAAATCATAATAAATTGAAATCAAAACTTTATGAAGCATCACAAAAGGAAGAGTCTTTTGTAGAACAAGTTGACACCATAATCAACTCTTGAAAAACAAAAAACAAGCACTATGAAATTGTACTTAAAACAGTTAAATGATTAGGTCATATATCCTCTGTTGTACTCGTTTAAAAGATCAATCAATGGTCCAGCTCTTCATACTCTTGTTACTAAGTTCTCCTTATAATAAGAAACCCCACAACTATCAAATATTGCATGTATACGCAAGCCCGAATGTTGAAATCAAAGATACCTCATCTTGTCAGTCCGAATATTATAAGAGACCAGTTGAGAAGCTTTAACTACTGAAATCAATGAGCTACCATAACAAGACTTAATCGGTGTGAAGAGTTCAAAGGTCACAATTTTGTTCCAGACCCCTGGTTGGATCAAAGCCCAAGTATCATAAGCAAGCATACTACATGTGTTATAGTTCAAGATGGCAATGGAATCATCAATCAACATCCAACCCAACGCAGAAGTATATACAATGTTTCCATCTCTTCAAACATCTTACTTCCAAATTCAAATGAAAGATTACAATGGTTATCCCCTCTTAGCAGCCAGTAATACGATCCATTCGAATAAGCAGTACCAAATGTGTTTTTCACGTCTTTGTAAAAGGGGAGTGATTCTTTAGGTTTAAAAATTCTGCATGAGTCCCTAGAACAGGAATAGACTGATGTTGTATATTTATGCCAATAATCGCAATAAACCACACAATCATCCATTTTTAAAAATTCTGCATGAGTCACTGAACATCTCAACAGAATATCCTTTTGTATATCTTTAGGGAAATAAACCACACAATCATCCATTTTTAGGTTTAAACAAAAGCATAGAACTTCTTCTTTAAATAGACAAGGATGAAATTCTGTCATTCTTATCCTTCATTTTTGTTACCATAGTTCATTTTACCACCATTAAATGTTATTCTACATTTAGGTATGGAAATCTATTTACTACTTCCCTTCTTACTCAATTTAAATTTTATGTTCCAAAATCTAAAAACTTTGACTACTTTCTAATATAACTTTGACTACTTCCCTTTAGCAGTCATTTAAGAAATCATAAACCAGAATTAATATTTGTACTAGTTTTATCTATATATGTACCTTTTTTACTAAGAGTTTATTTGGATTGACTTCAATGTTAATCACATTTATGTTTAAAGCAGGACTATCCTACTTAAATGTCTTTTAAGTTTAATTTTATTTTTTGACTTAAAAGTTATTTTATTACGTCAATCCAAACGGGTCTAAATGCATACGTGGAAAAAGTAATGGAGGAATTCTTTTGAAACTTCACAGTGTGATGCACTTGGTCAATACGGTGTACACATTAAAAATAACTAATTTTAAAGGCAAAACAGAAAAAATAATATTTAATTGTTTATGTCTTGATTTTACAAATTGATAAATAAAAAATTTTAGTAATCTCAAAAATAATATTGAACAGAGGGAGTAAGAAAAAGATAATACAAATTGTGACGAATATTTTTAGTAACCTTGACAAATAATTTAGATCGTGCAAGCTAAAAAGGAAGTTATTAGAAGTGTACAACATTTTATTGTAACATGAATTTGTTGAAGCTCATTTATAAAATTAAGACTACACTGAAGAATAAAAGACATTATCTTGATAGTACTATAAACAAATACCGATAGATGTCTTCAATTAATATAGTAGAAAGGAACATCGTAGTCGAAGGAACAGAATTGTAATAGAAATTTGAATTCGAGCATTAGGTGTGAAAAATATATTGGTAGGAATGCATTCTCTTCTTGAATGAGATTTACTCGATATAAATTGAGATCATGTGTGATCATTGGACACTATATAGATAATAGAATACATAGGGTATATAAACCAAATCTTGCCTATTCAGGGAAAATTAGGAATTAAATTTCGTGTGAGAGAATTTTATTTTAATCGAGCTTACGCCTATCAGGCTAAAGAAAAAGTCAAGTCCATCAGCAACCGAAGAGAAGAAGGAAATGTCTCTTGTTCAAATTAAAGGATGAGGTTGACTGTCACTTTATTCATAAGAAGATTCAAGAAAACGTGATTTTTATTTATTATATGAAGACAAAAGGGAAATTAGGCGACGTATTCACGAAGCTTTAAATGAAATTCGAGCTAAATATCTTTAATTATAATAAGTTGGACAAAACTAATCGTATATATGCTTCAACTTGAAAGGAAAAAGAATTTTAATGAAATGTGATAAATATCATCTGCTCAAGTAACTTTGTATACTTATAATCTCAATAACAAACACTTAATGCATACAATGGAGTTATAACATTATGTAAACATGATTATACTTTACAAATAAATGATTAGGCCGCATATCATTTGATCTTCTGAACTAGTTTGGAGGATCGATTAATGGTCAAATTCTCCCGATTAATGGTCCAGTTCTCCATCATGATTCCAGCCGAGAAGACTAGTAAAAGGAAGGATTAATTGTAACATCCCGTAGTCAAAACAGACCAACTTTACAGAAAAAAATTTGCAGGTGCAACCAACGGTGGAATCGACGGATCATAGCCTAACCCATGGCCCGTCCTGCACAACCGTTGATGGGATCAGAAACTCCCAAAAGTTTCAGCCCAGAAAAATTGGTTAAGTCTTGGACGACGGACGGACTTACGGTCCGTAGGTCAGACGACGGTCCGTAGTCCGTGACCGTCGATAATTAATCCTTTCACCCACTCTCTGACAAGAGCTACGGATGACCAACACGGTCCGCAGGTGGACCTACGGTCCGTAGGTCTGACCGTAGGTGGAAAATTTGCACACAGTTAAGGGAAAATGCAGTTGGGTCAACTTCAAATGGTCATAAATCTTAGCACAAAATGAATTAGGTGTCCCATGACCTACCCACATGCAGATAATTGAATTATCTTTCCATAGCATTTGACCTTGCTAAAATCAAACCTCCGAGTAAAAAGTTATTCCCATTTTAGTAAAGACCTATCGAACAGGCCCAGCCGACGGACCCAACGACGGGGCGTCGGTCAGACGACGGATCGTCAGTCCTGGTCGTCGTTTGGTCCAACGGCAACTTACTCAGGGGTATTTTGGTCTTTTTCCACTTCATTTAAACCCTAAGTTACATCATTTTGACCCTAAATCATCACATTTTAGTCAGTTTAAGCCTAGAAACATAATTAAAACATATCTAAGTCAAATCATTAAATCAAAACTTAGAAAATTAGAAGCAAGAGAGGAGAAAAAGCTCAAGAACCCTAGTTCAAGAACGCCACAAGTTCCAGCAGTTTCAGCCCAGAAACTTAAGTATTTTTCCATTGATTTCATCACCAGGTATGTGGGATTTCACTAGTGGGTTCCTTTCACCCATTGGGTCCCTAGTTTTCAATCAGATTCTTGATTCCATTATCATGATCAAACCTAGGGTTCCTAGAATTACAACAGAACTTCATGAATTTATTAAATATATGTTCCAAATAAAATTATCATGTTATTACTCAGATTATCGCATGTATTTCAGAACCCTAGCTTTGTATTTCTTTAGTTCTTGAATTACACATGTTAGGTCAGATATTTCAGACACTTCAGATATACATACCTCAGTTATAAATGCATAATTACCAGATTAATTGTTGCATTCTCAATTTGCATGTTCAGTTGCGAGCTATCCAGTATTTACAGAAACTCAGACATAATCAGTAAATTTACAAAATTCATTGGGAGTAGCATAATACCGAGTTGGACTAGGGTTTAGCGTATCCAATAGGCCCAGAACTACTAGCCAAGTAGGTTGTAAGTCCCGTCTGTGGGCAATCAGTTTAGTGATCACGCCAACATGTCTTTATACCTTTGACAGGGTATATTGGGTCATCTCGATGGGGCGTATACATCAGACTCCGCATTTAGCTCATGTGGTTTTATTATCGGTTATTAGTAGCTCCCACTGTTCAGTCAGACTCTCTGCATTGACCATTTATTAGTATATTCAGTATTTAGTTTCAGCATGTTATAAATTGGTCATTGCATCCAGTTAGCTCAGAATACAGTTTATCATGTCAGATTATTATACTTGCTTTTATGCTTATTCAGTTATGTTTTATTTCAGCTTTACTCTATCCTACATGCTCAGTACCTTTCAAATACTGACGCTTACATGTGCTACATCTTCTCGTGATGTAGGTTCAAGTTCTCAGCATCTAGATCACGCATAGATCGATTTCCAATCTCCAGTTCAGCAGATTCAGTGGTGAACCTGATTCTCCAAGGACAACAGTCATGAGTGTAATTTCAGTCTTTAGTCATTTAGTTTCAGTTTTTGCTAGATTTAGTTTAGGACTTGTCCCAGTATTTCTAGTCTAGTTTAGAGGCTTATTTCAGACATAGTTAGTTTCAGCTTAGTGTTGAGTTAGTAACTTGATTATATTAAACTCATCAGTCTTCATATATATCACTTTTAGCATATGGGTATTCCCCATCTTTTCATTATAAATTATCATTTAACTTCCGCATCAGTTTATTATCTTTAGTATGCTCATGATCATGTCAGCAGGGTTAGCTTGGGATCACTTGTGGTCCTAGGTTTCGTGTCCGCGTCTCGGGGATAGCTCAGGGTGTGACATTAATAATGTTATATATTTCAAGAACAAGATTAGTAGGCGATAAGCAAGTAAGAATTGTCTCAACCAAATCTCGTTGTTTAATTGTGACTAAACTTTCATTATAATAAAATACTCCGCAACCACTAGCTTTTACATGCTTTCTCAAGTCTCGACGTTGAAATGCAAGATCCTTCAGTGTCACGACCCAAAACCGAGCCGCGACTGGCACCCACACTTACCCTCCTATGTGAGCGAACCAACCAATCTAAACCCTAACATTTCAATATAATATCAACAGAAAGTAATGCGGAAGACTTAAACTCATTAATAAAAA
>NC_028647.1:8091696-8104538 GCF_001406875.1 Solanum pennellii
CCAAGTTCAGAGAGTCGATTTCAGTACCCAAATTTCAGAAGTCCAAGTCTTTTGGAACGAGACACCCTCGACGGCCCGTCGTGCCCACGACGGTCCGTCGTGGGTTCCGTCGGCTCACACAGCAGCAGATTTTTTTTCCAGAAATAAAATCTGCTGCTCAAAACGACTAAACAGGTCGTTACAATCAGTTTGTTAGTTCGAACATTATAGGAGAGTGGTCTAGTTGCCAAAATGAGAGAGCTATCATAACAAGACTTATCATGCTAGAGGCTCAACCAACAAAGTTCTGTGAGGCTCCATTTATTTTTTGACACATGGACAACTGAGCCATTTATGTACTTTTCTACTTTAAAGCAAGAACTTTCTACAACTAACAAGAGAGAGAAAATATATTTACAGATAAATTTTGAACAAATATAAAAAAATACAAGAAAAGTTATGTATATTTGCTACTTTTTTTAATCATTATTAATGTTATATTAATTTGTGGGGTTATAGCGGACATATTAATGTTGTTGTAGTTGTATGTTAGCTTGACAAATTTATTTTGATGTGATATTTTTTTTTTGTGTATTCATATTGTGTTTTCTTTAAAAAAAATCTTTCATAATTATTTTGATTAAAAATGTAGTCATTTTATTTTAGTTGTTACAATCTGAAATATAGATTGTTACATTATTTTTAAATTAGAACTTTTGAAGGTGTTACGTCCTGAACCTGCACCCCGAACGTGGCTGGCACTTGAGAACCATTGCTAGCCCCATGCGAACCATTGGTCTGTCTTACTTACTCAGCAGAAAACTTAACATTACAAGATAATCTCAAAACATAACTTTAAAGAGATATAAAACTTAGCCAGAACGGCAACTAAAGTCTTTACATAACATTTGAATGATAATGTAAAGACAACTAAACTACTAACTGTCTATGAAGCCTCTTAAACAAGGAGGGATGTAGGGACAAGACCCCCGATCATCCTAACAATAAAATATTGAAAACTAAGTAAAAGGAGTCCTCTAGAATGCAAGGAGGCTCACCAACAGACTCCGAATGCTTAACTGGATTAACGAGGCGTTACGTGTTGATTCTAGTTACTTGTGTCTGCATCATAATACGATGCAAGCCAACTGACAGTATATTGAATGTACGAGTATGTGAGTTGGAATGCTAAACAATACATAGGCTTGAAAAGATTTTGAAAGAAACACTTAACTTGGCTCTTCTCAACTTATGAATAAATTACTCAAAATAAAGCAATGAGACACATGCAATACATAAAAAGCTTTATAAAACAGTAAAAACAACTTAGTTCGTTAATGAAAATGCAATATAAAGATCAACTTAACTCATATAATAAAGTAATATTAATTTCTATGGGAGTTTCTCTAACTCGAAACTTAAGTCTTAAAACAAAGTTAAAAGGTTTGTGAAAGACTTTTGAAAACTTTATAAACTTCTCTTAACCTGACTCTTAACTTCACTTCACTTGACTTTTAACTTTCCTTGAATTGAAGTATGGAATCAAGGATTGTGATTTGTGATATGATAGACCCCGTGATGTTTATGAATGTTTTTAGATAGCAAAATGTGAATAAATATCACGAAATCACCGTCTTGGAACAAGTCCACGATGCGGAGTTGCATTAAAATATTTGCTCGCGAAATTAAATTTTGAGATAGAGGAGTCATCGTCTTAACCGCGGCGTGGAGCCAATGTTTGTTAACTTGGGGGAGCAAATCCACGACGCGCACTTGCGTGTCCAATCCCACTCGACTTTTTTCCTCAACGTTTACCAGTCTCCATTCGCCTAATCTTGACTATTGTTCTCAAATTCATTTTAGATTCCGACACCCAGCTAGCATACATACTCAAGAACTTAACTGAAAACAACTCTAGAACTCAACATAAGGATCTCAGAAACTCCTCAATTCAAAAACGACATTCAAATCCAAGGATACATGTCAAGAACATCAACTTTTAAACTATTTTAGGATGAATTTTGTTGAACTAAACATGTTTAGCGCGTGGTAAACGAATCCAACTCTTTGAAAGACTCAAATACCTTGTCAATTCTTTTCTGAAATCCATAATCAAAATCGATCGTTCTTGGCTACTCTTGTTTTTCCTCTTCTCCTTTCTCTTGTGTTCTTTATCCAAAAATCCTAACTCTATTTTTCAAAGCGTAAAATGACTAAGTTCAGTTTACACCCTTAACTAATTACCAAAAACAAATTAAAATAAAAGGGTAAGAATAAGACCAAACTATCCTTCTAAAATCCGATTTTCAAACTTTTCTTATATTAACAGCACAACTTCCAAAGGGCATAACTTACTTATACGTACTCAGAATCGCACAAACTTGGCGGCGTTGGAAAATTTATTCCAAAAGCTTTCCAACCATATCTAGAAATACGTATAATTCATCCTGAGCTAAGAGTTATGGACGTTTGAAGTTGATCAAACTCAACTTATTCTAACTTAACAAAATATCAATATTTTCATTCTTTCCAGAAATGACTATTTTCAATTATTAACTTCTTCCTAGTTATTTCAAATTGCGAGATATTACACAAGGAAAGTAAAAAATAAAAATAAGTTAATTATCTCCCTACTCAAAGAAATAAGTTTTAAAAAGTTAAACTTTAAACCTAAACTAAAATAACAAAAAGTAAAATAATATTTATAACTAATATAATAAAAAATGATTGTAGGGTCCACGTTTCATACTTGTTGAAGCTCATTTAATCAAATATTTTTTTTGAATTTTCTTTGTAACGTTGTTTCTTAAATCATAGCATGGTCTTGTTAATTTTATTAAAAATTAAATTATATATTTTGATATTCAAACTAAATGCGTATTTTTTAATAAAATATAAAGTTTCGTTGATGTTTGAAAAAAATTGACATCCTCGTTGATGTTGAAAAGAAATAAAAAATTTATTTTTCAAATCTTGATTCTCTTTTTATATCTAGCCATCTTTAATTAAAATTAATTACTATTTCACAAATCTAATAACATAACTCTTTATTGATCGAGAGAAAACTCCAAGACATTTAACTCAAATTTCAGAAAAAGAAAACTTACGATAACTTTTTTCAACTTTTATTTTGCCACTTATTTAACTTCAAAAACTTGAGATACACTTAAAATAGAACATACCACATTATTATTAATTTATTACCTACTATACGAGTAATTTTAAACGTTTTAAAAAGCCAGGTGTTGGCACAATAATCATACTAATGACGTTATAACTAATCATCCAAAAATATAAAAATCATTTTCAGTGGACCTCTGTTGTTGACACTAATTGACTCCGATCTCCATCTGCCGGTGTCTCTCTGTGAAATGGGCATAATTTCTAATTGAATCGAACTTTTTTACATGTAAATGGAGAATCCATCATCTTCATCTGTATTGTTGAGTTACAGAGCAGAAGACACTGCTACAGCTTTCACTGATCACCTTTATACTGCTTTAATTCAAGCTGGAATACAAACCTTCAAACAGGGCATCGATAGAAATTGGAAGGTATCGGTGATTATACTGACGGAAGGATATGCTTTGTGTCAATCGTGTCTTGAGCAGCTTAATGTGATTTTAAAGTGTAAAGAGAAATTAGATCGATCAATTTTACCTGTGTTTTATGATGTGGATCCTTCTGATATTAGGAAGCACAAGGGGAAAATTGGTGAAGCATTAGGTTTACATGAACAAAGCAGTGGAACGGAAAGTGTAGAAAGATGGAGACAGGCACTTGCTGAAATTGCTGACTTTGGGGGAATGGTATTGCAGAATCAAGCTGATGGGTAAACTTCTCTCTTCTTCTTCCTCAATTTTGTTTAGTATTCGAAACCTTGTGGTCCGACCAATCTGGATTCTCAAGGCTCAAACTCGAAACCTGTGGCGAAGGAGCTAAGTTAAATTTTGTTTTAATAATGTGAATGAGCCCATAGTAGTTTTGGCTCAGACTTTATATATGTGTTGTAAAACCAAAAAAAATTAGGATTCGGACACAGTAAATCCGAACCCATAAAGTTAAAATCCTTGATCCGACTCAATAGAGGAAACCTTTGTTAGTTATGTTAGGTTTGCAACATGCACCAACATGTGACTATTTCGTCTAATAGTTTGAATTATTAAATACGAGACAATTTATTAATTTAATGCGGGTTTCAAAGCACCCAAGACCTGCAGCTACATTTTCGTTGATGGTTGGGGTGAGAGTTGAACGATCGAGGATGATCTATATGTGCTTTGATACCATATCGAACTATGTGAACCACTTCATCTAAAATCTTAACGTTAGAGAAGAAAGGAACTGAGTATTGCTTGCAACCAAAAGCTGAGTCATCCATCATTCATGGCCTAAAGTATTTTACACTCAATTCGGTTATATCTCACTTTTCTTGTTGCTTGTCATTGAAATTTGCAGGCATGAGTCAAAATTTATTCGAAAGATTGTTAATGTGGTTACAAATAGAATAAGTCGGTCAGGTTTGTACGTTGCACCTCACCTAATTGGCATAGAACGCCGGACTAGGCATATTAACTCATGGATGCGAGATGGGTCAAGTGATGTAGGCCTATTGGTTGTTTGCGGGATGGGTGGCATAGGGAAGACTACACTGGCCAAATTCATCTACATGTCTAACTTTTATGTTTTTGAAGGCAGTAGTTGTGTGCTTAACATTCGAGAAGCTTCCAAGCAACCTAATGGCTTAGTTAAGTTGCAGAAGCAAATACTTTCTGAAATTCTGAAGAAGGACAATGAAAGAGTATCGTGTGTTGATGAAGGAATTGTAAAGATTTCAGATGCTGTAAGTGGAAAAAAAGTCCTACTTGTTCTTGATGATGTCGATGACTCTAATCAAGTTAATGCAGTTTTGGGGATGAAAAGTTTGTTTTACCCGGGAAGTAAAATAGTCATAACAACCCGACAGAAGCGTATTCTAAATCCTCACCTAGTTGACAAGGTTTATAGAGTTGAGACACTTGACAGAGATGAATCCTTAGAGCTCTTCAGTTGGCATACATTTGGAAAACCACATCCTATAGAAGGTTTTCTTGATTGTTCAAATGAAGTCGTGAAACGGTGTGGAGGAAATCCACTTGCACTAAGAGTTTTGGGTTCTTCCCTGGCAGGAAAAAATCTGGATGTATGGCAAAGTACAATAAATAAGTTGAAAGTTGTTCCTAATAATCGGATTATTGAACTTCTCAAAATCAGTTATGAATCTCTAGAAGATAATGATGATAGGAGTTTATTCCTTCATATAGCCTGTTTCTTTCTCGGGAAGGATAAAGATTTTGCTGTCAAAATACTAGATAAATGTGAATTCTTCACTGTAGTGGGAATTCAGAACCTTATCGATAAGGATCTCTTGTCAGTACCAAATGGTCATCTCGTCATGCATGAATTGATTCAAGATATGGGAAGAGAAATTGTTCGCCAGGAGTCACTTGAGGAGCCAGGGAGGCGTAGTAGACTGTGGCGTCATGGAGAATCTTTTTATGTATTGAAAAACAAAACTGTAAGAATCATATACACTGGGGTTCTTTTTTTCCGTTCTTTAAACCGTGTGTATATTTTTTTCTTAGATGTCTTTTCATTTTCTATCAGGGTACAGAAACAATTGAAGGCATCATTCTTGACGGAAATATGCTTAAGGATCACGAAAAAATCAGGATAACATCTAGAGAATTTCTGCATAATTCTCAACCGGAACGAAGCTGGATGTCCATTTTCTCAAGTCATACCATGGACAACTTGGGAGTTCCAAATGAAGATTTGGTAACTGACGCATTTATAAAAATGCAGAAGCTAAAATTTTTATTGCTTAGCAATGTACAACTTTGTGGATGTTACAAGAAATTTCCCAAGAAGTTAAGATGGTTGTCATGGCATAGCCTCTGGTTAGAATCCCTACCAAGTGACATGCCATTGGAAAACCTCATTGCATTAGACCTACAATACAGCAGCTTGAAACAGCTTTGGAAAGGACCAAAGGTACTTTATCCAATCACCTTGTCATTATCTATTCCAGCATCGTTAGTTTTTGAAGTCATAAATTGTCCGTTTAACATGTCTTTTCATTTCTTTGTTCTGTTCATAGTTAATCAGATGTCTAAAGTTTCTCAATCTCAGCCACTCTTATCAGCTTGAAAGAACACCTGATTTTTCCGAACTTCCGAATCTTGAACAATTAATCCTTGAACGCTGTATAAATCTAACAGAGGTAGATGACTCTATCGGATATCTAGAGGGACTCACTCTGTTAAATCTTAATGGTTGTACAAAGTTGAGGAGGATTCCAGAAAGTATTTGCATGTTAAAATTACTGGAGACTCTTGATGTTTCTGGTTGCTGTAATCTTGAATATGCGGCCATGGATTTGCCAGCCAAGATTGCTGATGGAATTGGAATGAATCAAATAGAAACTAGCAAGCATGTAAGACCATGGAATCCTGTCCTGTGGTTGTGGCTGTGGAAGGACAAAGTATGTCGGAGAATTTCCTCAATCAGTTTTCCAGCCTCTCTAGTTACTTTGGGACTTTCGGAATGCAATTTAGGTGATAATGCATTTCTCCATGTTGATTTAAGCAAGCTCAATGCTCTGAAAGACTTGAATTTGAGCGGAAATCCAATTTCCTATCCCCCAGAGAGCATTATACATCTTAGCAAACTTGAAAAACTGTCACTAACTGCGTGTACAAGGCTAAAATCAATCAGTCAATTGCCAAATGGTGTCGACACTGTGGATGCAAATGATTGTATATCCTTGGAGAAAGTATGTGGCCTACCTAGTTCATGTGGCGTACTTTACATAAATTGTGCTAATCTGATTGAGATGGATCCTTATTTCAAGTTAGAACCTCTTGAAAATGTAAATGAAGAAATTCTCAGATATTTGAGTCTGTCGAACTTGGAAATGATTAGAAATGTTGCTTTTAGATTAAGATTCGACATTGAGACATTGTATTCCAACCCAATGGTACTTCCGAAATTCGTCCAAAATGATATCACAAACATACGGTGTCTCCCACCTAAAAGGCTTCCAGCTCAGGTATAGTACTTGTATTTGTTTCTATGTATGTAGACTGACTGAAGCATATATAATAAATATGCTAATATACTGCAACTGCTTAATTTTATCGTCTCAGGGATTTTACTGCAACAGCATCTTCTCCACATTTTTATTGAGTGAACACATGCCAAGTTGGTTTAACACAAAGTTAAGTGAGCCTTTTCATTCATCATTTATGGTGCCGGTTAATCATCAAATTCGTGGCTTAAGTTTTTGCTTTGTGTATACATGTTCAGAGAGTAAGGAAATTGTATGTGAGGGATTTTTACCATGCATTTCAATCTCTAACTTGTCGCGAACAATGAATTGGAAGCAAGATCCTTTGTTCATAGGTATTCCTGAAGGTGATCAAGAGCGGATGATGTGGTTAAGTTATTGGGATATCGGAAACTCATTGCAACCCGGTGATGTTATAGAGGTTTCAGCCAGTGTGGGACAAGCTAAAACGCGTTTCAGTATCAAGGAGGTTGGGATGAGAATTATATTCCTGGAAGAACAACAAGAATCAGCTAATTTTGACATCGAAGAATTTCCAAGTCCACGTCATCAGAATTTGCTCATTGTTAGAGTCTTCCCAAAATGATGTGAAAGGCAAGTAAATGACCAGTAAGATGTTTGAATAATATATGTTTTGGTGTCTGATTTCAGCTTATTAATATTTGTTCATATTGATCTTAGTAGAAAGAATAATAGCATTTGGTCTTCTTCACTGGATAGTGAGATGGAAGTACAGATTTTCATCCTCTTTTAGTTAATATAATACTACCTTTTCTTCTAACAAGAATAATTCAAACATGAAACACCAACATATCCGGTGTAGTCCGCACTGTGGGGTCCGGAGGGTAGTACAAAGTGTTGTTAATTTCCGATTAGACCTACCTCAGATGTGATATGTAGACAAGCCGTTTCCGATAAGACATGTTATGTAGAGAGATTGTTTAGGATAAGACCTATAGCTCAAACAAGAATAATATCATTTTTTGAATTTATTTGTGCCCCTACCCCACCCTACCCTGTTATGCTAAATGATTACCTTCTTATAGTGCAAAAGTGTTGTTTTACACTTGTGAAACTATGTTCTTTAAGAGGCCCAAAACTATTTTACCATTATATTAACTTAATTAATTGGCATTCCTTTCTCTCTGAAGGTACATTTTAGGATTGTCAAATGAGAGAGATGTGTGAAGATATTAAAATGAGTGGACATAGAAATTGGGTTGGATCCTTACTCATTCAAGTTTACTTTGGGCTCAAATGGGTTGGGCTCATATGCTTTAAAATGGGTTGGATCTTGATCCGTCCAATTTAATTCGCTTAATCTCAATAATATTAGAATATTGTTATTTAAGTTTTATAACCATAATTTTAATTTCTACTCAAGAAATTTTTTTTAAAAAAAAATTGCAAATAGATAGATAAATTCTAAAAGATATAAAATAGATAGTAATTCATACCAATATAGAAGTATATATTACATCAATGCAAATAAAGAGCCTTAAAACGGGTTGATATTAAAGATTAAATTGGGCTCAATTGAGAATTCTCTTAAAATGGGTTAAGGCTTGAAAGAGTTGAGATTGAACGCAAGTCAAATTATCTTTTGATCGAGCGCAACCCTTGAAATTCTGAGTGAGTTACCTATAGTTGGACTCATTTTTGACACCCATAACAGCAACAATTTAGTCTTCAAAGATTAATATGACTAAACTCTTTTGTAGAAAGCACTTGCACGTGCATCAAAGTAAGTTATTTTAACCTGGGAAAAGGGTAAAATATTTGTATCGTTATAAAAATAGATTACATATATTCATATCGCTACAAAAATACCTCATACATATTTTACCATTACAAAAGTAGCTTATACATACCTTTTCATCTAATGGAAGTAAAAATTACAATTTTAAATTTATCTATTCTTATTATTTTTATAATTCCATGTACGATTATATATGAATGATGATTTTTCAAGCAAAGTTCAGAATATATTCGATCTTTCTTACATGTGATTTTTCTTTTGATTTTTTTTATTCAACAGTGAATGTGAGTTTTAAATGTCTCTCATATAGACCTATTTGTTTATTATTATTTGAGCTTTTTATTCTTATTTAATTATTTCTTTCATTTGTTAGTGTAAAAATATGAGAAATAAAAAGAAAAAGGTGAAAATAGAGAAAAGAAAACTAAATTAATCAAAACAAAATATTTTGCGGCTATATTGTAGATTATTTTTTGTATACGTAAACAAATAATTGGGGCATCTATGATAAATTTTGTGAGAAAATGAATAAAAAAAATTTGACTATCAAAATAATAAATTCAGAAACTACTATTATTATTATTATTTTAAAAAATAATTAATGTATTCAATTCCTTAGATCAAAAGGGTTATCTGAGTCATTTGAGTAATACTAAGAATATACGTGAGTCATGTTTATAATAAGTGGTATATTAACTTTAAATCGAAAAATTGAGAGATATATTAGGCATTCTTCCCATTTAAATTTAGCTGGAAAATTATTCACGAATTGATGTGAGTTAAATTTGTGTTGTTTCGTTTTCTTTTTCTTACATGGATATTGAATATTTGCTATGAAAACTATTCAAGAATTAAAATAAAATATGAGTGATAAGATCTTATAATTCCAAAATTAAAATGGCATCATGCTCTTTGGAATAAAATAGGGAAAGTGTGCCAGGTAAATGGTACAAATAGAGTAATATATGTCTTATTTGAAACTAACACCAAATACATTGTTATTTTATTTTTGTTTCTGTTTTCGCCTATAATTTTATATTATCTTATTACTGAAGTTAACTTAAGTTCATTAATACAACTTTATTTCTTACAATGGTTATTTTTAATATCATGTTTATTAAGTTTCTACCTTTGCATTTCATTGTGTGTGTTCATGTGTGTCAATGTCTGTTATGTATATCTTATTTTTATTAGTGAAATGTTATCAATATTTAATTTTAAAATTTATTTGAAAAAAAAAATAATATTGAGAACTTTATTACTATAAAATTAACTTCTATTTTTTATAATCATAACAATTTTTTGTTGGATATGTGTTTACAAGGTTCTCAATTTTTTTTTAAAAAAATGTATAAATAATATTTTCAATTTTAATTCTTATATATATATATATATATATATATATATATATATATATATTGAAAGAGAGGAAAAACTATTGATTTTTATTATTTATGGGAAACGTTGTATTTGTGCATTTTTTGGAATTTTACATACATTGGAATACCTAAAATTAAATTACTACAGCAACAACATAAATTCAATAAAAATTCACTTAAATGAGTCCGGGGAGAATAGAGTGTATATAAAATTTATCACTATCTCGTGTTATGGAGAGGTTATTTTCAAGATGTTTCTAAAAGATCATCTGCTCAAATGGACCGAAAGCAAGTATAATAAAAATAAAGTAATGCCCAAAGCATGGCAATCAACAAGAAAAATAGTGTTAAGTCTACAAGTAAAAGACAATAGCAACACAAACTAGTATGATAATTGAAATGGATACAATAAAAAAATCTATCACAAGAACTATCAAGGTACGACTAGTACTATGGTCGACACTAACAAGCCTACACTTGTGCAAGGCAAGATAACACTTTACCTCTGCTAACATTATATACTAATACGCGAACTCCACTCCTTGTTATCTAGAGTCATGTCCTCGACAATGTGAAGTTGTGTTATGTCATGTCTAATCACCCCTTCCCAATATTTTTACTATCTACTTCTACCCCTTTGCGTACCCTTTACAACCAACCTTTCACACCTCTTCATTGAAGCATCAATACATCTTCTTTGCATATACTTAAACCATCTCAATCTCGCTTTGCTGAGTTTGTCAGCCATAAAATTCACTCTCACCTTATCCCGGATAACCTCATTCCTAATCTTGTCACTCTTAGTATAATCACACATCTTTCTCAACATCTTCATCTCTGCAACATGTATCTTTTGAGCGAGTGAGTTTTTGACTAGCCACCAATCTAACCTATGCAACAATGACGATCTAACTACCATTCTATAAAAATTACCTTTAAGTTTTTAGTGGTACTTTTTTTTTTATCACACAAGGCTCTGGAGACAAGCATCTATTTCATCCTAGTAAGAACATATTTAACCTACTCAATCTTAAAACACCTATAATATCCAAAGTTCTGAAGTCTTTTACAGTGAGTCATTCCCCAACACAATGTGTGTACTCTGTCACGTTCGAGCATACACCCGGGACGGGACTGGAACTCGAGAATCATTGACGGCCCCATGCGAACCCTTGATCTGACTAGACTCTTGGTGGAAGAATTTACGCATTAATAAAGAAATCAAATGTATTTAAATCAACTGTCTCAAAAATAACTTAGGATGTTCTAGAGTAGCAAACCAAGTCTTAATATTAACAATTGAAATTGAAAGACTAGTGACTATAATTATTTGTCTATGAAGCCTCTAAAAATAATGAGGGATGTCGGGACAAAATTCCTAATCATCCTAATAACTGAACTAAACAAGCAATAAAGGGGGAATTATCCAGAAAGCAAGGAAGCTCACCAACTGACTCTAGGTGCTCAATTAGGTCAACGAGGCACTGGATGTTGATTTTGATTACTTGTATCTCCATCATAAAATAATTCAGGCCAATTGACATCATTACATTGCATTTACAAGCATGCAAGGGGAATTTTAAACAATACATAAGCTTGAACTGGAATTTGAAAGAAACACTAACCTCAACTTTACACAACTCATGGGTAATCAACTCAATGCTGAAATAAACAACAATAAAGTTGCATTTTATATAAAGCATTTAAAACAATTAGTAAAACTCATTATACATATGTCATAAAGTAATTTAATTTTGTGGAGTTTCTCTAAGTGATAACCATCAATATGAGTTATGTGATGATGCAGTGTCTCATCCAAGCTCCTAGAATTGTCTTATAACTTGTCGGGATATATATATCCTCAACTAAGTGGATTCACTAGTCTATGCTAAAAAGCACTATGAAATCATTTAAAAAGTATGACCCTTTTCTTATCACGTTGACTACATAGTTTATAGAGACATTGAGTTGTTTTGAACTCGTCCCCACATCGGTGCTCAATAATACTCCCAAAATACTCAGCTCATATGTTAAAAACAAAAAATCTTTCTGTGGTTTGAGATAATTACTCAAAAACTAGCTCAAAGGCTCTCTTGGAAATCATTGTTTCATTTCTTGTTTATATGTGAAAACATTTGCTCTTTGGGAACACCTAGTCCCGATATACACTTTTGAAAAAATGAACTTCAATCTTTACTCTTTACTCTTCAGTCAACTCAAAACTCAAGTCTTCAAACAAAGTTAAAACGTTTATAAAAAACTTTTGGAAGACTCTATGAACTTCTCTTGATTTGACTCTTGACTTTCCTTGAATTGAATTATGGACTCAAGGATCATGATTTCATGTTATGGATGATTTCATGTTGCTTAGACGTACCTTAGAGTGTAAATTTCAACTAATTAACATAGGTACGTTTCAAAGGAATTCGAACGAAAAGAAGTAGGAAAGGGTAGAAGACCTAATGTCCATGGCACTTTGAGTGGCGCGGGGCACCAGACCCAAAACTTCAGACATTGGCTTGGGGCGCACGGGCTGGAGCGACGCCCCAGTGGCCAAACTTCAGAATCCAAATTGGGGCTCTCTGGCTATGTGGCGTCCCGTCCCCCCCCCCCCCCC
>NC_028647.1:8105141-8117966 GCF_001406875.1 Solanum pennellii
CCCTCCCCCCCCCCCCCCAAGACCCCTGCTCAGAATATGTCCATTTTTTCTTGCTCGTTTTTTAACTCTAAATCCTCTTACATTTAATTGATTTTTTCCCAAAACACTTATATTCGACTACATAACCAAAATATGCAAGAATCTACTCAAAAGGACATCTAATTTCCTGAATTTTAATTAAGAACTTCTCAACACCTTCAACAATCAAGAACCCAATAGAAACTTCAAACAAATCCATCAAGAACTCAATTTCTATATTTTCAAGAACATAATTTTGCTGAGTAAAATCATGATTTGAGCGTGGGTGAACTAACAACACTATGTGATCTCACATACCTCGTAGGGATCAACCCTTGGCGAAATCAATGAGCTTAACTTCAAGAACGCGACAAATCCTTGCTTTTTCTCCTCTTTTGTCCTCTTCTTTTCTCTTTTCTTTAAACCCTAACTTAATTTTGTAAAGCATAAACTGAATTCTATCAGTTTAGACCCAACTAAATTATAAAAAATGAATTTAATTAATTGGCTAGTGAAAAGACCATAATACCCTTCAAAGTCTGGTTTTGACTTTCCTTATCTAGACAATCCAACTTTGAATGGCTATATCTCCCTCGTATGAACTGAAAATCAAGCAAATTTGGCATTGTTGGAAAGATACTTCAAAGATATTTTCTACGGTATCTAGTAGTACACCTATCTCTGGTCATTTGAAGTTGACCCAAAACTTATCCTTAACTTAACTTTGCCAAACTTTCCAATTTTAATTATTTTCAAAAACAGTTTTTTCCAAATTCTAGTTCTTTCAAATAGAGAGGTGTTACATATTCCCTCTTATTTAATAGTTGGTGGAAGTATGCTTGACATCTTTGCTTGATGGGGTCTTTTCTTCCACCAACATTTTGTCTTCCTCATCCTTGATACACTTTACTTGATCCTCCCGTAGGTGGTGTATAAGCTTTCCTTGTTGTTTCCTCTATTCATTCCTTCTTTTGTAGTCTTTCTCAGCCTCGTTTCTCCATCATAATGAAGCTTGGTGCAATGGAGCTAAACATGCGCCAAGAGTATTCTCTTGTTCATATATAGATAGAGAGAGATTAATCTTCATTTATTAGTTATCTTCTTTAAGCATGATATCTAGTTATTCAAGTGCTAGTTCTTTATTTTATCTTGTGGCTATGTCGCTATGTGATCAAATAAATAAGTGCGACTATACTATGATAAATTATTCTCATTTATCACACATGACAAACATATCATATGACTTTTATAATTTCAAATAAAGACACTTGCGGCTATGATAACATTATGAATACTTGAATTGAATCATTAATATAAAAATCTATAAGTTTTATCAATAAGATATATAAAGCACACATAGTTATCGAGAATTCTATGTGAATGTATCATATAAGATAGATATGACTTTTAAGAATTTCAAACATTATGAAAACTTGACTTGAATGATTAATATACAAAACTATAAATAAAGTACAGATAGTTATCGAGAATTCTATGTTAATGTATCATTTAAGTAGTGTTAGGCCTTTATAGGAGAAACATGTGACGTAGAATTGTACCATGTTTTAACTTTGTATATCTTACTTTCCTATGCACAATATACCATTTATGTCTTCTTAGTGTCTCAACTTCCATCTATATTAAACTCTAATATATAAGCAATATAAATCGCTAACGAGAAGCACAACTTAATTAGCAACACAAGAATAACTCACAGAGCGATAAATTTGACAAATAAAATAAATAAGTAATTGTAATGATCTATTCTATCGTTATTCAATGCATCTCGTGTGAAAATTTCAGAATTTTTAATATACGTTTTTAATTTGAAATTGGGGCGACATGATAAAATTTTAGAATATGAAATTAACCCGAATTGGCGCCAATCATCTATAGAGAGAATATTTATGCTATGGCAGTGTCACTGTGATGATGTGTCAACCGCTATAGCGAGTCAGACAGGACAAAAGCTCAAAAATATGTGTTCTTTTAATATTTCTCCCCTTTTTCAGTGGTAAAATAGACTAAGATTACTCCTGAAAATTCTCCTAAATTGCTTCAAGCTTTGAGATAGCGGAGAGGAGGAAGTTTTATGTAAGGAAGACTAAAATTTATGAAATTTTGGTCTACGCCCGTTACAATTCGCCCCAAAGAGCTAAAAGCTCATGTTTAGAAATCTTTAACAAACAACTGGGCATCTAAATATATTAGGCTTAACGGGTATTTTGACCTATCTTTAATTACATAATAACTTGTGAATTGTCAGAAAGTTGCATATATAGGCCTTCATACACGGAGTTTGGATAGTAAATGTGCAGTTGGTTGTTGTTAGATTGATAATTGACTTGATTAGATAATTTTGACCTTATGACGTAAGTTCTGTTTTATCCTGGAAAAGGTGAATTGTGGGTAACCAATTGTTTAGCAAAAAATGTTTGGGAAAAGAATCTTTTTGGGTAAGTGTTGGTTGTTTGACTTCCATTTGTGTTACATGTATGTTTTGCAGCTACTTCATTAGTATTATCTGTATAACGCGTGTCTAGGGAAATGGAAAGAGTATAAAATTGAAAAGTATTACTACTATCAATCGCATGTTATGAATGTGTTTACTTGGTATACAAATATGATTTGTAGTCATTATGATTGTGGTTGTTGATCGGCTCTGATACCACATTTGATATATACTAATGGTTGGCTCAGGTACCACATTTGGTACAAAATATCTATATGGTTGACTTAGGTACCATGTCGGTACATATTAATGGTTGACTTGAATATCACACCTGGTACATGGTATTTCTGTTGTCTTGGATATTACATCTGATATATATTAACAGTTGGCTCAGGTATCATGTTTGGTAAAGAATATCTATATATGGTTGTCTCAAGTATCACGCTGGCACATTTTAACGGTTGACTCAGATACCACACCTGATACATTAAATGTAACGACTCAAATAATGATAGGTTGAACTAGAGCCTAACGTATAACCTTATAAGTTTACGTATAAATTGGAGATATAGAACGATCCAAATTTTGGCTAAGTCCATATGTGGAAGGGCATTTCCGTAAATATTATTTTTAAGTTAAATTAGAAAGTAGTTATATTTTATATTATTTCTAAATAACTATATAAGGAATTTTATATTAAATATCCCCAAAATAAATCACTTTCACAAAGACCCACTTTAAATCAGAAAGTTCATCTTTCTCCAATATTTCTCTCTCTAAACTCAAGAAAGAAGAAGAAGTCATAGAAGCTTGGAACTGGGGATTTCAAAAGAGATTCTTCATCAATTTTCTTCAAGATTTCTTAATAAAGGGATGGTGATCCTTTATCATTGATCAATCTTTCTTTCAAGGAGTCCAATAAAAAAGAGTTCCAAAATCTTTCAAAGATCAAAATCCTATTTTCTAATCTAAGCATGGGTTCAATGCTAAAATATTTTCAAAGCATTTATATTGATGAATTAAGGTTTACTTGATGATTATAAGTTGATTTTATATTGAATTCCTTCAAGAAGCCATGACTTTTCCTAAACTCTTTTATTTTTGAAATTGATTAGAAATAGGTTAATTATGGAAGTATAATGGATAGTAATTGATTATATGAAGTTAGTTTATGAAGTCATGACATTAATTATATCTTATTATGGTGAATTATTGATATATTGGTAAGATGAATTGCTTATGTGGATGATGGAGGACGTCAATTGTCTTACCTCTTGTAGTATCTTGAATTTACGTATTGAGATTGATCCTTAATTATATAGAATTGTGATAGATTGATGTGTGATCCACTTATATATGGTGGAGGTGTTTAGTTAGTGAGTGTGAATGGATAGATCCACTTATGGTGGAGGAGCTAACATTATGGTATATGTTGAATTGTATGTAGTGCTATTGTGAAAGGGTTATACCCACATCACTTGCAATATGATTATATGAGTATACACATGCAATGAATGAATGAACTAATTGACTTACGATTATGTATATGTCTAGTATATTGAATGTGGATGTGTTGAGTAGCATGGTCTATAAATAATATATGAAGATTATGCATGGTTATGATAGTATGTACTTTTTATGAACACTTTGAGAGGGAAGTGTCTATGATGATAATGTTGTTGTTTTTTTGTCATAGTAGGAGAATTAAACAGACACTCCATGCATAAATATAATTATGGTGTATCTATGGTGTCGATTGAAAGCATAGTTCTCATATGCACCTTTACACATTATGAAATATGAAATTTACATGTCTATGACTATGATGATCCTACTGTGTTGATTGAAAGACAGTTCTCATGAAAACACAATGAATGTATGTAAAAGAACTTTTCACATGTATATTAGGATTCTAAAGGTGAAAGGTAGTTCTCACCTTATTGAATCAATGAGCTATGTTATGAATTTTATTGAATGAAGGCTAAAGTATTCCTTCACACATGTAGATACAATCTAAAGACTATTAATGTATAAGTCTGGGAATAATGTTTAGCACCGAGTGGATATGACAAATGAGGTAGAGACTCTCCCGCTAGTTAGGTCGGGTCTTCTACATATGCTCTCATGAGATGAAAACTCTCCCGCTAGTAATTAGGCCGGGTTTCTAGAAGCAATCTCCCTGTTCCATAACTATGTGCCCGCATAGGTATTAGCTAGTGGATCCACACTAAAGCTAAATATGTTAGTTCTACCTTAGGCAAGTAGGACGCCTTTTCTCGGTGTGGGCTCATACAACACCGGATTCTATGTAGCTCACATGGTCTATGTCGGTTAAGGCTATATTCCCTCTAATAAACAAGAATATGAATTATGAATATGAAAGTGAGTTATATGCTATGATTCCTCAAAGGGTTTACTTAGTATGAGTGGTAGTATGGGGTGTTATTAATACATTGCACGAGTGAACTTTGAGAGTAGTCATGGTGTGTTCCTCTTATGTTTATATACTATGAATATGCATTATGTTTATATACTATGAATATGCATTATGTTTATGCACTATGAATATGCATCATATTATGTGCTATGAATATGATGTATGTCTATGTGCTGTGAATATGAAGGATGTTTATGAATTATGAACATGAACATGATTATGAATGTCTCTTTACTATTTGTATAAACTATGGATGAGACTAATGTATAATAGGTATGAGCATGGTAGTTCAAAGATAGTACTTAGTGCAGGTAGGGCTATGGGACCTTATCTACACATGGCAAAAGTGCAATCTAGGGTTAGTAATGTGGTTATGCAATTATGTCTTTTGAGTATGCTATTAAAGATGTTGACTTAATGTCTAATGAATGATGTACTCTTTATTAAGTTAATATAAAATGTTGACTTATGTATTTTATGTAATAGTGTATATCTTGCTTGGGCTGTATTACGAGTTATTTCCTTGACTTGACACGATGAATATGAAATGCTTAGTCTAGGGTGGCTTTGAGGAATACTTAGTGTGAGTAGTATTATGGGATGTTACTCATACATTGCACAAGCATGACTTGAGTTGTCTTAGGGGATGGTCTTAATGTTTATGTGAAGTATGTAATGCTTATGTTCCTTATGAATATGTATTTTCTAAAGCTTGTATGTTGAATATATCCTAATGTGAAGATATGATTTGTATGTTGAATAGTTTTGGAGATTATGCCTAATATGCTCTTAATCATGAAGTTTTACCAAAATGACATATGTATGACTTTCGAACGAAATGTCCCTTTCTAAGCATGTTTTTGCATGGTCATCATACTTAGTACTTAATTGTGCTAACCCATATTTCTTCTACTTTTTACTACAAGTGTAGGTTTCGACAAGAGATAGAGTTCTCTAGATTCAAGGGCTTGGGAAGAGTTCTCCAAGACCAAGTGTATGTCCTCATGATTCGGGAATAAGTATTTAGAAGTTTTTTGTATTTAATTCGTAACAGATTATGTCTAGTTTTGTTTACGTCTTTCGATTGTGAAGGGCCGTGACCCTATCTTTAAGTTCCATGACTTGGTTAGATGACCATGTGAGATATAGGCTTTTGCAATGATTTTAAATGTCGTATTCTTGAAGTGAAAGGTTTTTAAATGAAAAGTTTTACTTCCTTGTCATTTTTTCCTTATGATCGAATGTTATGAATGCTATGAGGTTTGTATAAGACCTCTTCGAAGTCGAGTACCCCGTGTTACGATTTGGGAGTGCTCTTGAATCGTAACATTAACTGTTTGTGTGTGGATTTCATGAGTGAACCAGGTTTACTTTTTTGTAATGTAATTGTTACATGTTGGTCCATGAGTGACCGAATTGATGTACTTAATGGTTGGGGTGATTCCTATGTGGACCGAAATTGCATGTGAAATACCATGATCGATGTTTTAGGAATCCTTAGGTGATCTAAGTCATGTACAATAGTATTATAACATTTCAAAATGTCTTTATTTGTAAGGTGATATAAATAATTCATTTCTTATATCAACAATCATATATCTAATGATTTCTTTAAATCGTATTGCACTTTATTTTGGAAAACAATTAATATAAATACAAACCTTTTGGCCATTCATATTTTGTTATTAGAGATGAATATTAAGCAACACGTGTCACATATCTAAAGTAGCTTTACATTATCTCTGTCCTTTTTTTGTGTTCTTTCCTACTTATAGTCGTAGGAACTTGTTACATTTGTTCTTTCAAGTTATCAAGACTTAATTATCTTGATAGTTTATTTTATTTCTTATCAAAAATGTTACATAGACAATAGTTATTGTTTTAATTTGTAAATTGTGGTTACTCATATGTCACATATGAATGAACCTTTATTACTTTCATGATTGTTCGTTTAAAATGAAATGTGTTGATTTAAATATTATTGGGATGTTTATTGTTAATATATACTTAAATGAGGGGATTTTCTAGGGCTTCCACATTTATGATTCAGGATAAATGGATGAGATTTGTGTATATTTCCCTATGAATTTAATTTACTCTACTACATTGACTACTAGTCACGTAAATTTAGGTTATGCATATGGTATACCAATTATGTTTTTTTTATCAATAACTTTTTATAACAATTTAAAATTGCTAATATTATTTTATTGATAACACTATTATTCTACATAACTTTAATACTCCAGCTTTTATCTGTTTACTTTTATTTGTTCACTATTAAAAATATTTTATTTTTTATTTTTACTTGTCACTGTTAACATTTCAAGAAAAAAATCATTTTCATATTTTATCCTTAGCATTAATTACTTATTTATCGAAACAATTAAACAAATAAGTAATTTCTTTCTTTTTCCGTTTCTCTTTTACACATTATTTTATATTGTTATTGCTATTGTTTTGCAAGAATATTCTATTTCTATATATATAACATAATTAGCCAGCCATGAGATATGATATGCTATTATTATTGTTATATATGATGAAAAGAATTATTTTATGTATAATAATAACTAATTTACTGTTTTCGTATTGTTGGTTCATTATTCTGTCAATTATTTATGTTTTTATTTATTATATAATCTAATTGTATTTTATTTTTTACCCTATAGTTTTACCTAGGTACATCATTCTTTTATAAGTTTATCCTCTAAGATTATTGATGTGATGGCATTATCTAAATAATATATTGGGAAAATGACAAATATATTTTCGAGCTATCGTAAATGGTATGCAGATACCAACCGTCATATTTTGGGGACATTGATTCTCCTGTCGTCTAAAACCTAGAACATATATACCCTTTATACTAACAGACATACACATGTCATAATCTTATCCACAAATTTGACATTTATTAATTATCGGGTCGACGGATAAGATTGTGTCACATGTCCTTGTTTAGTCTTTTGTTAGTATGAAGGGCATATATGTTTTAGTTTTTGGACGGCAGGGACACCAATATTTCAAAAGTATAATAGAGGGTATCCTTATACTATTTATGATAGTTTGAGGGTATATTATCCTTTTTTCCTAATTTATTTATCAAACAATATAGTATAATATAGGGGTGTGCAAAAGTCGAATCGACCAATAAACCGAACCGAAAAAAATGTTATTGGGTTATGGGTTTATAAAAAAAAAGTTATTGGATTATTTGTTCGATACCGATTTTTACTATTGGGTTATTGGATAGACCGATAACTTAATAAGACAATAATAATTTACAACTTTACCCTTCCGAAATATTAGATATTAGTAATTCAATATATAACTAGACATTATAACTATATCAAATTGTTAGTACTTTACCCACTTCACACTAGGTCCCCAATTATAGGTATTCGATTTTAGTTTTAGTTTGAGTCTTGCTAGACTTGATTTTAGCTTTAGTTTGTAATTGTACGTTGTAGCTTTTGCAAGTTTGTAAAGGTATGTAATTTGATTAACATAAGAAATTTCATTTCATATTTTGGAGGCCATGACATATAATTATAGCTTTTAAACTATGTATATCTTTCTTGTTTCACTATATCAGAGTATTTTGAAAAGTGAGAAGTCATATAATATTTTACGGACATTTTCTTATTGGGTAAAACGAAAACCGAAGCGATAATGACCAAAACCCGATAAAAGAATATCTTATTGATTTGTTATTGGGTTAGCATATTTAAAAAGCGAAAATTAATAAACTAAACTGGTAATACATAAAATCGAATCGAATCGACCTATGCACACACCTAGTATAATATAACACATTAAAATTGATACACCATACTACCTTTATCGTTCTTTTCCTTTCCAAATAAATCATGTTTCTTTCAAACTTTTCTTGAGAGAATCCCTCACTTATAAAACTACCCACACTTAAACATCTAAATACTCTTCTATAATATAATATAAAATACAAGAATTACTCCTACTAACAACCATCTAGTATTGCCTCATCTATCTAGAAAATTCTAGAATAAAGAATATTAAAATAGTATAAACATCAAAAGCACAGATACTATAAAAAAACACAAATAGCCTAATGGCAAAAAGAGAACTCATCACCTAACAATATCAAAATAGGTTAGACTATTTAGATATTTTGAGTTCGAGCCAAAATTTTGTATTAACGCCAATTTTATAACGCGTTAAATTTAAACGGGATGCACAATTTGAATTTAATCAAAAATGGAAGGGTCAAAAAAGTCAAAAATAGGATTAAACCATTTTAATGAGGAATTGCATTTATTTTTCAATTTAATAGCATTTGAAGTTTTTCCCCTGACCCTCTCCTTCCCAATCTTGAACACACACAACACATACATACACACACGGCACTATAATCTATATTTGCCCTAATATACACACACACACACAAAGTCTCTATTTGTTTTGCCCCAGTCTCGTCTCTCTTGAACCACTCTCTCCGTTTCTTCGCTGTTTTCTCTCTCGCCTTCTCCGTCTTTTTCTCTCTCTGTTTACTGCGGTTTCATATTGAGAAAAAGAAATTTTATATATTGTTAAGAATTTGGTACTTTTAGCCTGTCCCTTGGGCAAAAACGGATATATATAGCGTTATATATATAAATATTTAGAGGGAGTTTTGGGGTTATTTAGAGCGGTTAGGGTTTTGTTGGGGATCTTATTGTGATTCTAATCGCTTGTTGGTTTTGTGTTTTTTTATATAATCATCGTTTATAATCAGTTTGTTTGTGTTCTATTTGTGATTTTGTGGGCAATATCTAGTTTTTATTATCTGGGTTGGGGTAGAAACACTAAGTTTTGTGGGGGAAGTTATTGTGGGTCTATGGTTTGTGGATTTGTGGATTTTTACTCACAATTGGCATGGTAGGTCGGTGAGTTTAGGTTTTGTTTGGTTGATTACTCGTTGAAATCTTGTTGGGTAACGGAAAAGAGGGGCATTTTTTTTGTAACTACTCCTGAAGTAATAATGATAGTCTGATTATTGCACCAATTGTTTCGTCTTCCATCTTTTTTGGGGGGTTAAAAGAGATGGAGTAACGGAAGACTTTTTCATTCCTTGGTGTAGTTATTAACTGTTGGAAAAACCTCCATTTTTTCTGGTGTTTATTTGGTTGGGTTTAAATTTGTGAAGAGTACGAAGGAAGGATTAAGACAAAGGTTAATTTGCCTCAAAGATAAAGAGGAAAAGGAAGGTGCATGGTTGATTTTTTGCCGAGCAAACCTGTTTTGGACTAAAATCTGTGGGAGGGAAATTGATTTTGTTTTTGGGAAACTTTTAGATAGAGTAATGTGGTTGGTTACTACAAATTATTGGATAGATAGGTAAAAATCTAGACATATTGGTTCAGATAGGAAAAGTTGGTTGAATAAAAGTATTCTTGTAGAATAAGTTGATCATGTTCTGTGCCAATGGTAAGGAGTGAACCAGCGTTAGTTCCAGAATGGTTGAGAAACACTGGAAGTGTTACTGGGGGTGGCTCTTCAAGTCCCCACATTGCAACCTCTTCTTTTCATTCAGGTACACACTCTGCCCTGCTTGAATTCCTTTCAGTCATATTCATTTAAGTACATGTTTAAGTCAAGCATAATGCATATTGAGGATTTATATAGTGATTCTGGTTATTTTAGTACTTCAAAACTTCAAGCATGATGAAATTGTACTTTTGTGTTTCCTGCTGCAGATGTTACTTTATCCACACAGTCTTCTCCCAATAGATCTCCTAGGAGTGTTGGTGACAAAGATAGCCTACGCTCTGTGCTTTTGGATCGCAGTTCATCATCGAATTCTAGGCGTAGCTTTAGTGCTACTAGTTTAAAGCATCCGTACAGTAGTTTTAATAGAAATCATCGTGATAAAAATCGGGAACGAGAGAAAGAAAGACCAGTTACTGTTGATCTATGGGATCATGACACATCTGATCCTTTGGGGAACATCTTAGCTGGTAGAGTCGATAAGAACAACTTGAGGCGCTCTCAGTCTCTGGTGTCCAGGAAACCTGGTGAGTTCTTGCCCCACTCGAAAGGTGGCATTAGTAGCACCCATAATAGTGGCAATGGTATTCATTCTGGGGGAAGTAGTAGTTTTAACGGTAACCAGAAGGCAACATTTGAGAAAGATTTTCCTTCTCTTGGGATTGAAGAGAGGCAGGTAACCAGAGTTTCATCACCTGGTTTGAGCTCAGCAGTCGAAAGTTTGCCAATTGGGAACTCGGCTTTGCTTGGTGCTGATAAATGGACCTCAGCATTGGCAGAGGTGCCTCCTATAATTGGCAGCATCGGTATGGGGAGCTCAGCTTCTCAACAAAGTGTTTCTGTAGCTCCAACACCTAGCACTTCAAGTGGGACAGCTAGTCTTAACATGGCGGAAGCATTGTCGCAAGCACCACCCAGTGCTCGTTCTACCATGCAGGTAATTTTCTTTTTTATTGTTAGTTACTGGTTCATTCTGATAGTTTCAGAGAGATGCTCATCTGTGTGAATTTTGCATGTGTAGATCCCTGATAAGACACAGAGGCTTGAGGAATTAGCTATAAAGCAATCCAGACAGTTGATACCTGTGATACCTTCAATGCCTAAAGTTTCGGTATGTTTGATCATGTTATATGCACATATGCAAAGGCATCTTTTTTTTTTTTTGCAATTTACAGCGTATTAGTTTTTTTACTTGGAATTTTATCTAAATGGTCATCATTTGTTGGTTTATTTTTATGTAGCAATAGAAGTTCTAGTCATTTTGTGTTTTTTTCCCTTTGTAGTTGGGCTATGGATTGTATGCTAATAATCTTTTATAGTTGTAATTAATTTGGTTAATAAGTAGCATAAAATGCGCATACGAATTGAGAAGATTAGCATGATCTCTGTGCAAGAATGATACTCCCAAATTGAGAAGATTAGCATGATCATTTGTCAAGCTTATTGTTCCGTAATATGAACTAATAATATAGTCAATATTATTATGAACAAGTTTGTTTAACAAATGATCATGATAGCTGGGGGTTTGCTCATTTCATGTGTGAATAGAAGTATAACTAACTTGTTCTGGTTATTGATCTTTGATGTGTCCCAGGGGATTATGAACCCTCTTTTTATGACGTATTGTTAGTACTGGAGCCATGGTGTGGTAGTCGGGCGTTGTTGACATTTCCTATTTCCATGTTCTGAATTTTGTTAACTTGTATTTGTATAACAAGATTGAAACTCAGTTGGTTACAGATATCCATGGGGTTTGCAAATTTTAAGGGACATTAGGCTATTCAAAATTTCCTCATAATGAAATAATTGCAGCGTGTGGCTGCACCTGAATAAAAAATGTGATAATTTCATTTTACTAGATAAATCATCTTTATGTTGTGTTTATGAATTGTTGTATATACTCACGAATCATTGGATGTGTGGATTTTTGTGGTAACTTTAATTTATTCACTTTTTTTTGATATATTTGGGGTTGTCTCCTCTATTCTTGTTTCCAAGGACTTCCGTCCTTCCAGCTTCTGAATTCTGCTGAACTCACAAACTATGTTAATCCTTATGATCCTGATATTTCCCTTATTGAGACATTTATATTGCTTTGTAGACCTTGTCTTTCTTTAATTTTTTATTTGAAGTATTTTGAACCTTTGATCAAGCGAGTCAACTTTAATGTTGTTTGAACTTCTGCATTGCCTTTAATATCTTTAAATCCACATATTGTTGTATCGCTAGTCATTGAGTAGAATCAATGTAGAATCACCTTTTTTTCTATCCACCCGCTGATATGCTTGTACGTATACATGATTATACTGGTGAAGCTAGAGACCTAGCTTTTACTTGAGAAAAAATGGCAATTATATGATGCTCTGCAGGAATCCAAATCTCTGAAAGGTTAATTGGGGGGGGGGGGGAG
>NC_028647.1:8118601-8127252 GCF_001406875.1 Solanum pennellii
CCCCCCCCCCCCCAAATGTATTTTTGTAGTTTTGTGGTTGATCACATTCATTGATTGGTGAATTATGTAGTATCATTAATGTTCTTTCAAAAGATAGAAGTATTAGAAATTAAATGGTTACTTGATAATGTTTGACACATTTATGTGACATTATCCTCTCTCTCCTTCTCTCTCTAAGGGAGTAGGTAATCGTGAATATGTTTAACTTATTTATAGAAGCTTGTGACATAAGTGTTTCTTTTGTTGGGAGCTCTTCTCCTCGTTATACTTCACTGGAAAATCAATACTAGAGGACAAACAGAAAGGAATTGAATCTTCAGCTAAATACTGTTACCTAAATTATGTTTGCCCTCCTCTAAAGTTCAACACACTAAAACATATTTAAGGGCATAATACCTGATGACATTTCTCTGTGAATCTCTCTTGGCCAATGGTTTTGTATTTCCTTCCCTTTGTTTGTTTTCCACAACTTGTTTGTTCTTTCGTTGGCTCTAAAGGAATCACATTACTGAGCTAGACTTTAGCCTTTTTTATTTCCTGAGCACACATTGCATTTTAGTTTTTGTGTCTTCATGTAGAAAAGAGAAAGCAGGATGTCTACTTAAAATAAGATAGGCTGAAAATCATCTCTCATATTAATTCTATTGGGGAAGCTATTTAATTTCAATTTTAGTTGTATTATCCTCTAGTATTTTGGATATAGAATTTACATACAAAGGGTTAGGCTTGATGGATGGTTGATGTCCATATTAATGGGAAGCAATTATTTCCAGGTATCTAGTTCTGCTGATAAATCAAAGCAACCAAAATCCATAGCTAGGACAAATGAGATTGTTGGAATAGCTAAGAGTATGCAACAACCTTCTTCCTCTCAACTTGCTAATCAGGCTTGTAATGGACAAGTGAGAGCTGAGGCTCCAGCTACCTCTCATAGCAAAACTCTTCTGGTTCTGAAGTTAGGACGAGAAAATGGTGTCACCTCTCTGTCAAAAGAAGCATCAACTCCAGCTAACAACACTGGCAATCGACTAGCTAATTGCCCTCCTGCTGTGACCAGTCCAACTTCAAGGGTAAATTCCCTTGAAACCAAGGTTGTCGCATTGTCACTGAAACCACAGTCTACTGCAGAGAAGAGATCTTCTCTTTCTCAAGCCCAAAGTAGGAGTGATTTTTTCAATTTAATGAGGAAGAAGACTTCAAATTCTTCTACTGCCCTTCCAGATTCTGGTATGGCTCCATCTAACAGTAGGGAGCAGTCTTGTCTCAAAACTAAAGATGAGGATAGTGCCTCTTTGAGTCCTTGTGTTTCCGAAAATGGAAGTGAGGGAACCAGCAACGGAGACCCTCATGAAGCTCAAAACCATGTTCAAAGACATAATGATGTTGAAGAGAAAAACTCGCCCATAAATGGATCGGTATATCTAGATGAAAAAGAGGTTGCTTTCCTACGTTCTCTTGGTTGGGATGAAAATGCTGCGGAAGAGGAAAGCCTGACAGAGGAAGAAATTAATGCTTTTTATCAGGAGGTAATTAACTCTAACTGCTATTTTTGTATGTTATATATTACTTGCAAAGTGACATTAGTTAGGTTAAAGATATTTCCATGATTAAGTTTGAAACACGAGTGTTTGATACTAGTGAGGTTTCTTGGAGATGATTCATTGCATGATGTACCTTTACATGACCGTAGAAAGTTAGTTGTCTGCAGTTCTTAATAGATGCTATCCTTTTATGTTGTTCTGCTGCGGGACTTGCAATCTATTTCTGAAATTAGACATGCTTTCTTTGACTTAATTTTGAAGCAGTGTTAAGTAACCTTTTGGGGGGTAAGGGGGGTCTCAATTTAAAGTCAAAATTTACATTGAAAAGAAAGATCTTTTTTGGCTGACTCTGTTTGACTAATTTTGTAATACAACCCCTGCAATTGCAGTACATGAAACTGAAGTCATCCTTGAAGGCTTACAAAGGTGCCCCGCCAAAGTGTTTGATGCTTCCTGAGTTGCACTTTGCTACTAATCTTGGAAATGCCTCTTCCAATTCGACTTCATCTAAATCTGATGCTTGAATATAGTGATTTCTCACCTATATGGGGGATGCATACAGTTTGGTGTGTCAAGAGATACATGTCCTTTTCTTTTCTTTTTTTTAATGGTCTCTTTTTGTTTGGAGGATCTGTGATGTATCTGTTCACAAGTGGAGGGTGGCTTTTGGAATCTTGAAGGTGCAGAGAAGAGAAATAAGTTAGTCTCCTGCTGTCTTGCTGGCTCAAAAGAAAGATAAGGTAGCGTTTTATAATTAGAAAGTTAGGAAAATGTTAGTCTGGAGTGGATGAGGTTGGGCAAATTGCTTCTTTTTGAAATTCTTTTTTTGTGCTTTTCCTTTCCCGTGCTTGATTGAAAAGAGAAGAGAAGGTTTTAAGTTGTTTTGGTCAATTTTACAAGGAAGAAGGAAAATTGCAAAGTTCATTATAGAATTTTCTTTTCAGCCAAAATCTCATAATCTCATAGGTCATGTTGATATCATTCTAGCTATTATTTATATTTTTATTTACTTTTTAGCTATGTTTCTTTTTTGTCATATTGATATTTTCAATTGCAATAGGCTCAGTAGTTTTAATGGATTTGAGGGTATTTACTGCATGCATCATTTCTGTGTTGCTTTGACTCTCTGTTGTTGGGAGCATGTATTTTCCCCCTCAGTGTTTCTTTGAGTTGTAGTAGGGGTACAAAATGGGTTGTTGAATGTCAAAGTTCAGCAGGTAATGTTTTGGAAGAAAATAACTCCAAGTTTATGTTTGGGCCACAACAGATTTGTTAGTGATCGAAAACTATTGCTTAAGCTTTTTGCATTTCCTTTCTCAATTCCTGAAAGAGAGATTTATTGTTGATGCTGTTTGATTTTAGCTTTTAGTAAAATGAGTCGTTTTTGCTTCTGGCAATAGTTTTTCTTTTGAAAACATCTGATTTTGAATACAAGTAATAGATTTGGCCTCTATTTTCTCTTCTCTCGTATTTGTTCATCTTTAATGACGAAGGAAGAAATTATGAATAGATGAACCCTCACTATTTAGGCACAATGACACAATTATTAAGGGTGCGCTACACCACTGAGCTAGTAGCCTCAAACAATTGTCGACCATCAGATCCTCTGGTCTATAATATTCACTCCGGCATAGGGGTACTCGAAATTGAACCGTAACCGATAAGCCAACAATATAACTGTCTTATTGGCTTATTGATATTGAATTATCGAATTAATGATCGGTGAACGGATTAGAATTTTTATAATCAACGATTTATTGGTGTAAGGGTGGCTATTTTATTTCCTTATAGGATAAACGGTAACCCATCCAGATTTACCATCTATACATGCATACAATTTTAAATTTAAGTATTTATTAATATATAATTATATATTGTTATTTCAAAAGTCTTAAAAGCCAAAAATTTGAATACCTATTTACCTTTTTATTATTAATTATTACATTACTATAATATTTTTTTTGTAATATGGAAGAATTTTATAATTTTATTGCATTTAAAATAAGAAGTCATCATTTTTTTAAGGTACAATGCATACAAAAAAGGGTAGAGGTTGACTGATACACTCCGGTAACCGCCTTTAAGTGCTAACCCAATCGATATCTTATAAATTGAGTAATGAATTAATAAATTTAAAAATTCAATAGGTCAAATAGTTAATTAAAAATTAATCGCTCGATCCATCCGATAAACACCCTACCTAGTAGGATGATTTCCTTGTTTGTTTTAAGAAGTTGATGGTTTAAATCATATTTTAAAATAAATTCTTTTTTTATTATTATTATTTTCAGCCTCACTGGTTTGTACTTTTAGTTGTGCATTGGGTAAAGTGAATTACAGGGTATTATAGTCATTTTTTCTTGTGGATATATAGTCATCATGACCTTTTTAAGATCGAACACTATTTCTCCATTTTAAGATCTGATTTTCCTCATCCTCAATGTAGCAACTCAAACCCGAGCTCAATCAATACTACAATCCAATCCATGGCATCTTCTTCTTTTCCCAGTATTTCACAAGTTCCTCCATGTAAATACGATCTGGATCCATCAAAAATGGCTAATCTAAAAGGCTTTGACATACCCAATCGGTGAGTTAAAAAATAGTAACACTAGAACTAGTATTATATATCGATTTGCTTGTTGGAACTTGAAAGCAGTTTGAAAACAGAATCAGCACTAAATCATGTTAGAATCGAGAGATTATATATGTATTATCAGTTGGAAATCATGCTTTCATTCATTTTAATTCGATTTTGTCCTTTTTATCATATTGATGTGCTTAGGACTTTGTTAGATTTATGGACGCCAATTGTAGGGAAGTAGTTCTAAATCTTGTTAACAATCTTGTTGTTCTTGTAGGGTTGAATCAGGGAGCATTAACTCGATTGTTGGTCAAATTTCTTCATTACGTAAGCTTCTCTTATCATCTTCTCGAGATGTTGGGGGTATAAATGTTGATTTACCGCGAGCGAAATCCTTGTTATGGATGAGTATTAATGATATTCGAATTGTTGGTATGTGGGGGTATGGAAGGAATAGGAAAGATAATGATTTTTGTTTTCTTGTGGATGTTAAAGAATGCAAAAATAAAATGCGTTCTTTGCAAGGAATGCTGGATGGTCTGGTAATGGCGGTAGAATTACTGCAACAACTAGAGACAAACATTTGATGGTAAAAAATGTCGTAGTATATGAAGTGACTATACTTACATTAAAAATCACTTTGAGTGTACTCATGGATTATTTGATAAGAGTTCAAATGTGAGATCTCGATAGTTGAATAGGAGAAGCTCCAATCAGAGCGAAACGTAGGTTTGTTTCTTGGAGCATTTTTATCCTCTCATGGTTGACCGGTTGGTTTGGTAATGGCAGCAGAATTATTGCAACAACTAGAGACAACCATTTGATAGAGGAAAAATGTGGTAGTATATGAAGTGACTATACTTAGATTAAAAAACACTATGTGTGTAGCAATGGATTCTTTGATAAGAGTTCAAATGTGAAATCTCACTACTAGAGAAGGAGAAACTCCAATTAGAGCAAAAACCAGGTTGTTCTGGGAGCATTTGTATCCTATCGAGCTTGTGTTACATTTGCTCCCTAAATTAATTCAGAATTCATAGAAAGAGTAATGCGATCAATTTAGGATTGCGTTTATGGTTTGGAAGACCGGTGTAACAAATATGATGTGAGAGGATCGATTGCTCACAAAGATTGACCATGAAGTTATTCTATTGCTCAATCAATATGCTTTCAAAAAGAAATTCTAGTAAGAGTTTTGAGAAACTCTTATTGGAAACCGTAAATTATGCTATAGACCTTCCTTTTAGCCTTGAAAGTGTAGGGTTCTTTCTTGCATAGGAAAGGTGTAACTACACGGAGAAATGCTAAAGAGAGAACGAAGAAAACTTTGGGATAAGTAATTGTTGGACAACTCTAAATAAGCTATGGTGGAGTGGAGTCCATAGAGCAAGAGATATTTCTAAAATATAGTATATTTCTTTCGGGTATGATGAATCTTACATCATAAAAGATTAATATCCTTGTGAGTCTTGGATTTGAATCTACTATTGGGTTGACTGTCGTAATGGAAAAATCTCGTGGTTGTTTTTCTTGTATTCATCTCAGTGGAATATACAATTGAATGAAAAGTCTCGTTTTCTTCGCCGGAGAATACACAATTGAAATGTAGATTTGATACAAGATATGGGTAGATATGTAGTTACTATGAAAATGATCTTGGTGAATGGAGAACATCGGAGACCATGGTGCGGTGATGATCAACAATACAAGTAAGTAAGATAAGCTAAATAATGCAATATTACTTGGTTCTTAACTCTCTAACAATCCAAGGGCCTATAGAATAAATGGAAATCATTTGTTCTTCTAGTATCTTGCTCTTGCAATGAATCATTTTGGTTTTATTATAATAGAAGCAGAAGCAACATTCATTTCCTAGTGCTATCATACTTGTTTTTCTTGTGTTTTTGAACCATGATTTAGGCAAGTTTCTACTTAGTTTCTTTATTTACTTAATTATTTGATCTACTTTACATTTGTATGACAATTTTTAAATCATTAATTCTAGAATCCTACCGTTGAATTAAAATGAAAGTGCATGGCAAATTTATAGTTCATGTCTTTAGAAAACAAAAAATATGAAATAAATTGTTTATTAAACAAAGTTTCATTTACTTGCAACATTTTTCTTTGAAACGACGTAACCTGAATAGTACCTTAAATTTGACAGTGACTTATGTGCTACTTTCGAGGTGCTACTGAAAAAAATCAATAAA
Source organism: Solanum pennellii (assembly GCF_001406875.1). Lineage (NCBI taxonomy): Eukaryota > Viridiplantae > Streptophyta > Magnoliopsida > Solanales > Solanaceae > Solanum > Solanum pennellii. The sequence continues at coordinate 8,124,940 of NC_028647.1, forward strand.
GAAAAAATCAGGAAGACAATTTTTTTTAGACAGATCTAGTTTGGTTTCTATATTAAAAAATGTTCAAACTTGATCTTATGGAGTAAATAAAACTAATGAAAGTTAAGAAGAATTTGGCATTGCAAGGAGAGAGGAATCTGTTCATATTTGCGGAGGGATGTTTATTGAGCATTTGAAATTATACTTTGTAGACTAATTAATGATCTTTTAACCAGAGGGATGTTTATTGAGCATTTGAAATTATACTTTGTAGACTAATTAATGATCTTTTAACCAGGTGACTAAAGCAGTAGAGGCAATCTGGATTCCTCTATTCATTATGTTGGTTTGTCAGGGATGGCTATCCTTCGGGATCACTTCCATCTTATTGGAACCAAAGACTTGTTCGTCTTTGATTCACAGTTTCACACAGAGTTGACTACATTAATGTTAACTACGAAGAGAGGAATAAAGGTACTGAGAATGCGAGCTATTTGTTGGTGCATTGTCCAGTAGAGTTGCTAGAGACGTCTTGGCGTATGTTCTTAAACCCTTTTGGTCTGCAGTGGGTTATTCCATGCAGCTTGACGGAAACTTTTCATTAGTTGTAGCCATCCAAGAAGACCTGATTCAATAGCAGCTCCTACATACGTTCATTTTGCACTTCCTAACATCTAGCTATCGCTATCTAGCAGACCCTATGGAGCTGAATCCAAGATACTTTGGTGGGGGTGCAACAGGTATCGCTATCTACACGAGGTATCTTATGAATCTGCTTTCTTGTGTTATTGCAGTGTTTGCTCCATTTGAACCTTACTGAGAGATAAGTAGTTGCAACACAAGCTATCCCTATCTAAAGTTTTGGTGTCTTGTGTGTAAATCTTATTTTTGACTTTTATCGTTTCTCTCAAGTTTTAAGCATGAACCAAATATGTTGTTTCTGTAACTTCATACTTCCAGTGTATGCAACGAAACAATAAAATCCCATGTTGTTCGTTTAATATACTTATAATAAGAACCACCACAAACCCCTTTGGCTCGGATATGAGCCGGTTAACAATGGTTTCAATAAAAATGGATAACATTTTTACTATGCTATTACTCTTCCTAGTTTCATTCAATTCTTTACAATATTGTTGAATGTTGATCCCATTACTCTGTTGTATTATATGACTGTTTTTCCAAACAATAATTTTGACAATTTGAGTGGTTTTATTTCAGCAACTTACTCTATATAATTATCCTTGTGTAGACAAGAGCCCAATAAAATGAATTTACCAAACATATACATTTGGGGAAAATAACAAGCATTCAAGTGTATTAAATTATACAATACATATCATATTCTTATAATATATAGATTTTTGTATAACTTGTGCACAATGGAAATGAAAACAAATTTACGCAGAATTTGAAGAAGATAGGACGTTTTGGTTTGAAGTAAAAGACAGTTGAATTCGACAGGGAAAACAATCACCACAATACATATATATTACGTGTATATGATATGTATATCAAACGCGAATTTTAATTGATATATACAAGATATATATATATATGGGAGGTAGAAAAATATGCAAGCAACATTCATATGATGGAACCCCCACCCCAACCTAGTAGCCAAAGAAGGCCACAATCATTACTTTTATAAATTATAATACTTATATTTTTCCTATGCTATAACTATTATGAGTAAAATTAGCATTTGATTTTTCATATCCAATAATTACGCTATATATCATACAAAAACATAACAACAAGAAAGTACAAAAAATGACAAATATACCTCAGACTATCGTAAATGACATGAACATAAACATAACGACAAGAAAGTAGGAAAAATGACAAACATACCTCAGACTATCGTAAATGACATGAACATACTCACTGTCATATTTTTGGGATATCTTTAACCATGTCAGGTCGGTGGATAAAATTATGACACGTTTCCCTATTTAGTCTTTCGTTAGTATAAACGGCACATATGCTTTACTTTTTGGACGACGGGGCACCAATATCTCAAAAATATTACGAGGTATCAACATACTATTTATGATAGTTTATATTTATATTTGTCCTTTCTCCTAATAAAAATTATATATGTAAGTTTATGCATTATTCTTCTTTTCTGAATTAAAATTTGGACTCCATAACGCTACAACTTATAAGTAAGATTAAAACAAGAGCTTTCTTAGTTGACATTTTAATTACAATTTGATTAAATTATACTCTAAAGAAGAAGAAAAAAAAGTGCTTTTGGAAAATATTCATGTGCCCTCCAAATAAGTGATTCATTATTTACTTCTGTAATTGGGATATATATATATATATATA
>NC_028647.1:8127887-8133612 GCF_001406875.1 Solanum pennellii
ATATATATATCCCTTTCTCCTCCGTTCATTTTGACCTTTTTATATTTAATTTGACATGACATTTTTTAAAATAACATAAATATAAACAGATAAATTATGTCTTAATTTTCAAACTAAATATTTCTAATTGATATAACGTACAAGTAAAAATAAACAGATAAAATACTATTCTTGATACTCGCCAAATAATAAAGTACATATTAGTTATTAACTTATGCTTCCCACGAATTAAATAAGGAAAATTTCCTCAGAGTCATGACCTACTACTATGATCTATTAATTTTAATTCAAGAAATAGAGTTGATCAAGTTTCTAAAGAAAAAAAAAGGACTATAGATTGGACCTCTAAAAAAATATAAATAAATATTTATAAAAGAAAATGACAGCACAAATAAATTTGTCATTGTCCTAAAGACAGCTTTGCATACATTATGTTCCAAAGACATTGTAAGATATTTTTAATAAATATTTGAGTATTAATATTAATATTAATAATTATATTAATATAACACCCAATGTTTAGGGATGAGTCCCCCTTTCCCAAACTCTATGGAGCTTTGTAGGGATGGTGATGCGGAGGGACGAAAATAGGAGATATTATATTTTTTTTTTAAAAAAAAAAAATTATTATTCGGCGTTTCACGATAAATTTCAAATATTTTTTTATTTTATTTGAAATTTATAGAGTTCGAATTAAAAATAAAGTTATGTTTAGAACAATATTTGTCGAAGCTTTCGATAGAGGTTCGATAAAAGTAAGTCACATATTTAAGTTTTGTTTTAAGTCTAAATCCACAAAATAGCTCGAAAGTCTTCGGCCCGCGTTAAAGGTCTTTCAAAGACCAAACTTGACGTTTCAAAACTAAGAGAACCGTCATAATTGCATTCTTTTCTTTAGGTTGTTTAGCTGAAGTTTTCACCAAAGTCTATCGGTCAAATTTCAAAAGCTTCAAAACATGAAACACGTATAAATCAAAAGAACGATTAGGAGATCGAACTATCAATCTCAACAAGTCATAAATGACTCGAAATCACTAAAAAAACGATCTAAGCGACGAATATAATGTAATACAAGAAAATAATATAAAATATAAAATATCTATTAGTCAAGAATATAATCCAACTTGCATTTATTCAATACAATATAATATAAAATATGTATTAGTCAATTTGTTGAATCATTAATGCACAAGTGATGTTGGATTAGAAGAGTCAATTTTTTGTACGGCAATCATAGTCTATTTCAGCCGTTAAAATTTGTATTACATATATTTATTTAATAATAATCTAACGAATGAGAGAGTTTTGGATGGAATCTTTTAATTAAATAGGGTTTTATAAAATGCAAATATATTATTTATGTACTATACTATATATTTGGAAGCTGATGTCAGGTCAAATATTATGAAAAAAATTTAGATGAGCTGTTAGCAATAAAAATTAATTCCTATTAAATCTTGGAATTTTCTTTCAATGATGGAAGAAAATCCACATGAAAATGAAGCAATTAGTTTTCAATTGAGGTAGACATTGTCCCAAATAAATTGTGAAAGGCCAAAAATATCTAGAGTGGATCTCAGAATTTTATTGTATAAATTTGACATTAATTAATTTTTGAGTTTTAATACTAATAAAATTTGATCTCTCTTAGTACTAATATTCTCAGCACACAAGTGGTAGGCGTTTTTGATCATGTGATGCCATATCACGATATGATATCGTGAGATGGAATCAGCATTTGGATATGTTATTTTACGTTGATGAGATGTGATATCATATTCTTCAAAAATCATGATATGGAATTATATGACAATACCATATCATGATTTGAGTTGTTTTAATACAAAAATTGATCCACAAGTTTATATTTTGTTAAAATAACCCCATATTTATATCTACTAACCATTTATTTCACATTTAAATAAAATTTATGATAACATCATTACTTTTTAAAATTTCTTATTCTCGCCGACATAAAATTTATTATTCTCACTAAAATATAGTCACTTTAACTCACACTTCGCGATTGTTAAGTAATAAAATCTTGAAGAGTCCGTGAAAGGTGTTTCATTTTTACTCAAATATATTGATGAAACAATTACTTAAGTGGAGGACAAATATCTTTTTTTGTTTATTTGATAATATTAAATAAATAATTGGGGTTATTTTAATAAATTTAGAACTTATGAAATTTTTATGTTTATGAGAAAATATACAACATTAAAATTCATATCGCATATCCAAATTAATTTTATCTCATGATTTCATATCATGATATCATATGATGATTTTATATCGTGATAACATATCGCATTGTTAAACGAACCCTTATAAAATTATTGATAAAAAAATTAAATCTAGATTTGGATTATCTTTTGGACATATATTGTCTACATTGGTTCAGTAGATATATTTTTAAGGCAATTATTAGTGATAACTGATAATTATGTTTTTTTTTTGAATTTTTAAAAAAGTATTTCTAAAGTTTATAGTGATACTAAAATTAATAAAAAAATAGATAACAATGAAAATTTTAACAATATTCTTTATTAATGTACATATTTATAATTGTTTAAAACTTTTTTATTATTATAAATTAAGTTATTTCAGAAAATGATGATAATAAATATGTGTAACATAGACAGGTGTGTTGATTGTTGATTTGTTCATTGTTGAAATAACTAATAATTATAGCATGACATAAAATTGTTGATTGTTGATTTGTTCATTGTTGAAATAACTAATAATTATAGCATGACATAAAATTAAACAATTGAAGAATCTTTGGACCAACTCCTTGGATCTCTGAAAGTGAAATGTGTAGCTATTTATTTTAATTTTTATAATATACTATCCTATATTCTATTAAAAAAAGTGCACAAATATAGGAAAAAACGAATCTTGTCGGTTGGCAATTGTAAATATTATTAAAAACATATTTTGGATGTTTGGACTTTAGATTAGTTTAATTTTAATTATAAAATTAAAATTTAGAGAGTTGAAACTAATCATGTTTAAGAAATAGATATGACGTAAATTAGACTATTTAATTTGTACACAATTAATTTCATTTCGTTTTCAAGACTAATCATTAATTTTGTTAAGTAATCCCTACTATTCATTAGTCACTTGTGTATATAAAATTAAAAGGTCTTTGTTAATAATATGAGTTCTTATTTTATCTGAAATTAAAGTTTTTTTTAAAAAGTATTAGTGTATTTAACCTATTGAATATATATTATTACAAACCAAAGTTTGGTCATTAGTCTTCAGAGAATTCAATTCCATCATATCCATAATAAAGAATTATCGAGACCTTTTTTTTTTATATCCTCTAGACTTATTGAATTTTGAAAGTCGATATATTTAGGCCTAATCTGAAACAATCTATCTATCTTTATTAGTCTCTTTGTAAAATTACACTAAGTATGATATGATTATTGTTGTTGTTGCAATATGTAATAAATATGGTTTTATCTTTTAGGTTCATATTCTTTTTTTTTTCAGATAGGTGGACCTATAATTATTTAAGGGATTAATTCTGAAAAAAAAATTAACTATGAGAATAAAAGTTAAAAACTTATTTGTAATACACAAACTACATGCATGAAATATTCACTGCAAGCATTTTGGGAAACAAAAAAATATATGTAGTTAGTTTTGTAGTGAAGCTTCAATATATATATCTTAGCACTTAATCCAATCTTTTTGGCCCATGATTATGTTTGGCCTTAACTAATATTAGCATGGTAAGAGAACAACTATGCAACTAGGGTTGAACATGATTGGATTAATTCAGGTTTTTCAAATATCAAACAAAATTACTTATGTTGGATTTTTAAATTTACAAATCAAATCAAACTAATAAAACTCAAATTTTTCAACTTCGAGTTTTTTCAGATTTTCGGATTTTCTCGGTAAAGAATTCATACAAACATATCATGTACTTGTACTTCAAATATTTTTTTACTCCTACCAAAATGCAACTATCTAAGTTATTTCTCAAGAAAAAAAGACAAAATATGATATGATTAATGACACTAAAATATCCAACAAAAAAATAAATAACAAAATCGCATAAAACAAATGTTGCAAATTAATAAGTCATAATGAAATTGATCATAATTTAAAATGCTAAATCATGCTAAAATAAATTAAGTATTAGTATTATGAGTAAATATTAAAAGAAAGTAAAATTAGATCATGTATTTTAATTGTCTAAATCTATGCAAAACAAAAAAACAAACATTCAATATTATTGTCATTCTTAGTGTTGAATTGATTTTCTTTTTGCAGTAGTATTAATTTGATTTTTATTTAAACTTTATTATAATTACCAACATGTATGAACTATCATCTTTATTAGATCATTAGGAATTCTGACTTCCAAACACGAAATAAATATATTAAAAGATAATAACTATGAAAAAGTATAACATATATTTAAATTTTTTATCAAAGTAAGTATTTTTACGTATAAAATAAAATTTTAAAATTATATATATAATGTCGGATTGGTTTGGTTTCGAGTTGATTTTTTTTAATTGAACCAAATCAACCCAGATATAGTCGGGTTTTTTTTTCCGACACTAAATCAAATCAAACCAAACCACTAGTCGAATTTTATTTTCCAATTTGCAGTTTGATTTGGTTATCTGTTCGATTTTGTACACCCCTATATGCAACGTTATAGCATATAAAAAAAAAGAGAGAAGGTTGACCATTAGATGCACATGGGACTCTTAGATGAATGTTGTGTCAAAATGTTAAAAAAAGTGAAAGAGATTTATAAGGTATATGCGGATTTGAGCTATTAAGTTTGAACCAACGAGCCAGACGATTCGACTTACCATTCGCATCCTTCTAGAAGCAATCATAGGAAGCTTCATTAGTGAATGCAATTCCCCTGTTCAATGACAGAGTTAGAATTTCAACTAAGGAATTTCAAAATCTAAAGAAGTAAAATCATGTAAAAGACGAGGAGTATGAATATATATATATATATATACATATATATATACATATATATATATATATATATATCATGCTACACAATATAATTTTTCAACGACGAAATATTGATCGACACCTCTCAAGTACATATGACTCCACCATTGCCCCCACCTCCCACCCCACGATAAGACTGATCATTCCCCGATGCTTGCTTGGAATCGAATTAGCTTATCATGCCATTTATTCGTTTCCATGTTCTTCCAAATGTTAACTATATTACCGAAATTCCTATTCCAACTTGGTGCGGTACGGAACGAACTTATAATCGTGAAATCGACTCGGTCATTAGATTATAAGTTTATACCTTAGTTCATTCTCATTTTAAGCGAAGCAACTACACTATAATTCTTTAACTCCAATGGTATAAAACAAGTCTACAAGGTTTAGTGTATGTTTGGATTAGCTTAGTTTTACCCTTTTAGGTGTTTTTGACTTTTAAGAATTTCTTTTTAGTTTGGAGGTGTTTGGAAAGGGTTAAAAAGTGCTTTTAAGCACTCACTTTTAGGCCAGTATTTTTTAAAATAACAATAGTAAAAAATAGAGTATCCTCTACTTATGACTTTTAGCTTTTGACTTATAAGTTATTTTTTATAAGTCCATTCAAATATGCTCTTAATCTGTAACAAATATGATATTAAAGCCTAAGGCTCCCTTAGAATAGTAGCGCGAGGTGGGGACAAACTTTAGTGAGGACAGAGGAGGAGGGGGGGGG
>NC_028647.1:8133690-8168286 GCF_001406875.1 Solanum pennellii
GGGGGGGGGGGGGGGGGGGGAACACCCGCGATCAAAGGATGGGCTGACGAGGGAATAGAAGATATAAAAAGAAGGTATGTCAGGCTTCTCGGCTAGTAATTTTTTATTCCAAAAAAGGAATGAACATGACGATTTTGGTGAATCTCACATCTTGAGAGACGAAATTAAAGTTAAAGGCTTTATAAATGCATAACACAAGTTCACATGACACACACATTTTTGTACTTAATGATAACATACATAGCTAGAAGGTCAAATCCCTATATTAGACCATAATAAACAATACACGTCATGAAATTGATCAACCGTACTGACAAATTCACATATAATAAATATCCAGATTCAAATGAGATTAATAAATTTCAAAAATTATGATAAAATAGAGAGGTAGAGCTAGCAAAAAAGAATTTGGATATAGGAAGTAATAATATTAGTCTTGTTTGTGGGAAGAAGACAAATGAATTATAGAAAAAAAGTAGGGGTCAAGGTAGTTGGGAGCCGCGGAGACATGTTGTAATGCCCTTTCCAAAGAATGAGGGCTAAAACAATGCAAATGTTTGTGTGCTTCTTCCTTTTGCCCTTCCAATTCCTTCACTAGCCAATACTCTCTTCTAAATTTTATATTTATTTAGTGGGACCCTTAGACCACTTGTTTTGATATTTTTCTTGAGTCGTATGGCATGCACATTTGCTATCTCCCAAAAATCTACTACTCTCACCTCACCACCTCACGTTCACGAGTATATGAATCGAACTCTCACCAAAAAAATAAAAATTTAGTGATCAATCGTTTAAACTATTAAGATTATTTTGATAGATGAAACTAGATATATTGGATATTGACTTTTATCAAAGTTTATTAGTATTGTATTTGATAATTTGATAATGACATATTGAAGTTGTAGATATTTTGAAAAATTTGTATGTAATTTATTCAATGTTTGATATGTTACTTTTTAGAGAAATTAATCACGTATAAGTTATAACAATTAGATTTTGCTCTCAATTCCTAACATTATGATTGAATTCGTCGGTATAGATCAAATCAACACATGCATCTAAACTAGTTGTTAGTGTTACTCATATATATATGATTAATAATTCATTAGGGATTGACGTTCGGTATTTGATTCAGTATTGCTAAATAAATAAGTATATATTATGAGTTGAGACATTTCATGAGATTATTTCGTTTTAATTTTTATATGAAAGCACTTATGGCCTCCATTTATATTAAAATGGTAAACAATTTGTGCATATATAATATTGAGTATTAAGAGCAGAATAAAATAATTTGATAAAATATTTTAAAATTATTATTCTTATCCAACCAATCAAATTACCCTAAAAATTGTTACTAAGATTTGTATGAGAAGGTTAATAAATAATTTGTTACATTGTGAATTTGATGTAATGGTTTATATTTACCATCTCTTTCTTCTCATTCTTTTGACTTCTATTCTTTCACACAACCAATGTATTATCACTTGCTAGTAGCTAGTTCAACTTTTAATAATTTATTTTGATTGCATACATATAAGATGTTTTTGCTCAAATATTTAAATCATCAGTTATAGTCACAAAAAAGATGGGAAAGAGACAATTTATTAATAAGAAAATAAAAAGTAATGCTAGACTTTACTTTTCCCATTTTCTTTGAGTATATAAAATTAGAGTAATATATTTGATGGAGAAATATCTTAAGTAAAATATATTTAATTACAACATTTAAAAAATGTAAATATCTTTAAAGTCTTCTCAATTGATTATACTTTTCCTACCTACTTGAGTGTGTGTGTGTGTGTGTATATATATATATATATATATATATATATATAAAAGAAACAATAGGAATTAGTCTTATTGATCAAAATTAAGAAATTCATTGTGTTATTATGACTTCTTTTCTTGCAAAATATACTGTTTTCTAGTGGATCTTTAGCTTATTTAAAAAATAAATTAAATACATGTTTTGATAACACAATCTTTTTATAAAATTCAAAATGAGGAAAATATAACTTAAATCCTTATTCATGACGACCAAACAAAAAAAAGGTTAATATAAAATTGCTTTTATTTTATATCACGAAATAATATATATGTTTATAAAAAAGTTAGAGAAATATCTAAATCATACATAAAGTCAAATGGAAATATCATTTTCATCTTAATAATCATGTTTTTGTTTTTCCCCCAACTTATATCGTTTTTCAAGTAATCAATTGCTTGGTTATATATTGTATTCAATTTTTTTAATTCAACTTGGAGTTGAGTTTTTTAAGTTTGAAAATGTAATCCTAACCACTTTTTCAAACCCTGGCGGATGGAATTAGAAAAACACATTTTCTGTAAAAAAAATAATTATAACTTTCTCTATTTCAAATTACGTGGCATTTTCTATTTTTCAAGAGTCAAACAGTTTGATCAGAAATTTTCCCATGGAATCTTTAAAAAAAAATTGAAATGAAATTTATATATTTGTAGACTACATAAAAAGTATTATAAGTCACAATTAATTGACAATTTAAAATAATTAGAAAATATATGAAATTTACGGATAAAGATAGACTTGTGTAAATCTCGAGATTTGAAAAATATCAGATAAATTAGAACGAAGGGAGTATATATTTACAAAACTTTTGAAATATTTTTCAAAGTGAGACGCATGTTAATATATAATTTTAGTTTTTAAATAATGTACCCTTTTATACAAGAATACTATTATTTCTCAAATATCACTACATTCGTGTCCAAATTAACGCCTACTTAGAACAAAAAACGTAGTGTTTTCTCTATCTCAATTTATGTGACATATTTCGAATTTTAAAATTTAAATAAATCTATTTTATATCGTAAATTTTTTATATATCATTTAAATATTTTGTATTGGGACATTAAATATTTTTATATAGTTTACAAATATATAAATTTCATTTTAAAAATTTTGAAGATTCCATGAGCAAATTCTCAGTCAAACATGAATTGTTTGACTCTCGAAAAGCGAAATGTATCACATATACTAAGACAGAGAAAGTAATAAACAAAATATTGTTATGAAATTGAACTATATATACGTAAGAAGTCTAATAATTATAAGTAATATTTAGGAAAGTGACAAGAATACATAGAGGACGAAATATAAAATCTCTTCTTCTTTATCTAGTGTGTACAACATGGTATATCTATATATAGTATATCTTATGCCCATCTCTTTATAGGATAAAAAGAACATGTTATATTAAACATATTTGCAATGTCACACTTCGATCACAGAGAAGTCGAGATAAAATGTCTTTTCGTGAAGTTTAACACTAGAGAGTATATATAATATATGCAAAATAAGGTTACTCAACTAAACTGATAATTCGATCTCAACACCTCTGTCAGCTGTGATACCATATTGAATTGTGTGACCATCTGATCTAAAGGCTTAAACTTTAAAAAAACACATTTTTATTATTTAATTATATTTTCAACGATATACCAATGTCGATTCTTATTCCATATTAGAGCCATAGATGATCCACTATCCTTTACTCTTTAGGTTTGTAATGGAGTGCTAATGACAACATTAATATTGAATGAAGAGCAAAAAAAAAAATTGTAGTTTTAGAGTTGAGAGGAAAATAAATAAACTCACGCACAAATGTTTCAATTTACTATATATACACATTAATTTGGTAAAAATCTCTACAACAAGACTTGTGACAACAAAGTTACTATAATTCCATGATGAATACAATCTTAACTTTGACATACACATACTCGTACACAGTACAACATTTTATACCTAAAGTTGAGTAGAAAATTAAAATGTAAGAACTACAAGAAGTAGTACATTTTGATGATAAACAAAAACACAATATGTACAACTGAAAATACAAAAGAATTTATTCCTCCAAAGAGATATATCATCTATCATCATCACCATCCAATTTAGAACACCAATAGTTGCTCCTTAATGTCATATCCCATTTTCTCCAAGTTTGGATTAATAGCAAATTGTATCATTGGAGGTGGTCCACATGCTAATGCCAATGTTGTATGAGATGGTTCAGGTATATGTTCTCTAAGAATCGATTCTGTAACGAATCCTGTACTATACTTCCATCCTTGTGTAATGGATTCTTGAACGACATACCATACTTTAACCCTATTTGGAACTTGCTCTGCCCATGCATCAAGTTCGTCTTTGAGCAAAATATCATCCTCCGTTCTGTTTGCATACACCACATACATCTCTGTATCGTCTTCAGGATCTTTCAATATTGATTGCATTACTTGATATACTGGAGTTATACCTGTTCCACCCGCTATCATAGCTAACTTCTTGGCAAACTTTTGTTTACCATGGACTAAGAAATTACCCTTACCTTGGTATTCAATGTGACCTAATGGACCTTTAACGTCGAGGAATGCACCTATTGGGAGAGAATCAAGATGTTGTGACATTTGACCTCCATTAGGGAATTTAGGGTGAACACCTTTGAAGTAGATCTTGACAACCAACTCGAAGAACCCTACTTCATCGACTGTGCTAGTAGGCGTGTAGGCACGCATACAGAGTTTGTCATCAACTGTGGCACAGAGGAATATGTGTTTGCCAACAGGTAACCCTAAGACTTGATCCTCAGAGGGTAGTGCAAATTTGAATTTTCTAACATCATGGGAGATGGATTGCTTGTCGACGAGTTTGCAAGGGATTTTTTCCCTTGGGATGAGAGCTACACTCCTTGTTGGTGTTTGAACAAGCTCCTTAATAGGTGCTAAGAAGCTACTGATCGAAGAGGATCCGTGGACAGAACTGTTTGGAGACGAATCAGACGTGTAACCAGTAGTTATGAGTTCACCAATCCTAAAGTCCTCCAATAGCTTCTTAGCCTTATCAGAATGAATTGCATCAAATTCCTCAGTACAATCAGTTCCAGCATTGATCAGAATGCTGTCAACACCACCGGGGTGGTCTTTCAAGAAACGTGAGGCATCGTAGATATGTCCATGGACTATGATCCAAGCAGAGTCTGAAGAGTTGTGTTTCCTCACCTCGGACATGGAATACATCTTCGAAGCTGTGTTCATGAAAGGAGTTGATATACTCTTCTTTAGTGTTGGAGGAGCCACTGCTGATATCTCCAAGTGTCTCTCCTTTGCCATCCATCCACCCGATTGATTTCCAGGTTGAGTCGGATGCTCAAACACTATACCGATCTCTCCCTTGTGAGGTTTGCACACATTCATCTTCACTCGAAACCAACAATTGTTCATCATTCCCTGAACATTACAACACATCCATCACCATAAACTTAGACAAATGTATAACAACATTACCAGTTACTTACTAGTAACCGTCCTCCATCAGTAACACTATCAAGTTATATTATAATAAGAGGCCTAGCACGTGACATATTCATGTGATCACGCTGCTGCTTACGTATAATAGGAATCTTCATGACTTTCTGTGGTTTAAATTAATCATCCATGGACCACATAGATCAGAAAAAAAGAATTCTGAAACTTAAACCAATGAAAAATATTTGTTTTCTAGTTTTTTTGTTTTGGTATGTGAAATCACATGCTCTATCAATCTGCATATGGTAAAGTAATCATAAATAAAAGAAAAGTTGAAAAGGACTGAAAATTACTTTTCATCAAGGACTAGTTACATGTATATATATTTGACTTTACGCCATCAATTTTAAAGAAGTTGTAAAAAAGTTAAATGTGAATTTACCATGACGTTCCAAATAAGCTTCTCGGGTTGAGTGTTGAGGGTCTCATCGATAGCTCGTACAGCAATTTCTTTAGCACTAAGCAAGTCAAGCACCTCAACCTCGAGTGACCAAAAGCACCAACACCAGTACTTGCCATACTTTGTTGGCTTCTCTGGGTGATCAAGTGTACACACACTCCATGTCTCTCCTCCATCCAAAGTCACTTCCACTCGAGTTACTTTTTTACCTCCACCTATTACACAATCACCATCTCGTTAATTCATAAATTCAACCGTAACCGTATCTAATAGCTTAATTTAAACATATAACTGACTTTTCAAGATAAAATTATACTTTAAAAGTTCTTATTCAATCAAAAATGTAACGCTTTCCCCACTTGAAGGGTCAAACTTGTATTTGAATCAAAATTGCAACAAGTTAGGCACGTTGATTAGAAAAAGATAAAGTCCTTATACCTAGGCTTAGATTAAAATAATATTGACTAGATCTATATAAAGTGACCACTTGAAAGTTTTCAAATTGAATACAAACACAGTATATATTATATAATAACAATTTAACTTATTATAATGTTCTTGAGGCAGCCTAAGATGCAGGAACTAAAGCAGTCAAAAAGATTCTGTCTTTTTAGGCAATTAAATTTTTGTTACCTATATATATTTTTAGACCGACTCTTCAGAACTAGGAAAGCTCCCCAGGTTTTTCTGTAAACCATTAAATAAATCCAACTATATTGTCTTTTTCTTGCTATTCTGTTTCACATAACCAAACAAGTTGATGACACCATCACAAAGTTCATGCATCCACCTCCACTCACCCCCCTATTTTTCCTTTACTATCCTAAATCGTACCTGTTGCGGATTCTTAAAAAATACAGTATTTTTGACAAATTCAATATATATTTATTGATATTTTTAAAAGTTTGAACAACACAAATATTTGTATTATTACACTTTTATCACCGTTTTAAAAAAATAAAATCTTAGAATTTGTATGATAATATGAGATAAGAGGGTGAGGTTGAAATTAGCCGAAAACAAGAGGTATTGGACGAAATAATTAAAAAAAAACAGTTGATGAAATTCGACAATGCTAAGAAAATTCAGCAAATCAGAGAGAAAAATAACTAACCAGAATAAGCATAGCCTCTCAACGTGTAAGGTCTCTGAGTAGTCCACGCATTGATCGGCAAAATTTCTTCATGGCACGGAGTTGTAATGACAGAGTTGATGTTGAGCTCATTGATGATGTACTCTGGTTTGTACCACCACGCTAAGATAAAATGACGAACTTCAGTACAATAAATAAACTTTGATTCTAAAATAGATGCTAATTATTATCGATACCTTCCGCGTTGGCGAGTTCAGCGTCAACGTGTGGAGGGAGAACTCTATTATCCTTGTAATGATAATAGCTTTCCGATTCTTGTGTAGTGACCACAATCCTCTTTAACCATTTCACCATTCTTCCACCGATGAATCCGGGGATAATCATCCTTACCGGAAAACCATGATCCGGTGACAACATTTCTCCGTTTTGCATGTAAGCTACAATAATATCACGAGATGGATCCATGGCGAATTCCTTCTTTATACTCGTTCCGTACTTTGAACCACCACCTCCGGGCAAAACATCTGAACCTTCGAAACAGACATTAAGCGCGCCTTTTTTCTTACTCCGAACACCGCACCGTTTCAACAAGGCGCGGAGAGGTACTCCGCGCCATACGGTGGTTGAAACGGCAGCAGCACCCCAATTGAAACCGATTGTCTGCTTCACCATATTCTGCTCTTTACGACGATTGCCTGCACATACAAGTGTGACAGGCAATTCACGTGAAGGGAATTCGTTAACTAATTGATCCATTGTGAATTTCATTGGTCGTTTTACCAGCCCTGTAACTTCCACAGTCCAGTCAGACCAGGATGCTTTGGGGACAGGGCCGTGGTTACGGACGTAATGAAGTGGGACGGGAGTGATGAACCCGTGATGCATAAGGCGAGATAAAGGTGGTTCGGAGTTGAATGGGTGTTTACCGGTGAGACGTATTAAGGAAAAGTTCCGTTCGATCCAATTATCAGCGGTACCTTCATCTCTAGTATCATGAATTGATGGTTCTAATTCAGTTTTACCTTTTTTGATCATTTGAACGTATTCATTTTTTTCGTCATCGTCATCCTCGTCTTCACTAGACGAATAATCAAGGTAAGTTGGGGGATTTTGTTGTTTTTGGAAAGGGAGTTCGTGTTTGGATGAAGGAGGGAAGTTGCAACCACGAACCGGGGAATCAGGCCTAGGCTTGAAAGTACGGCCTACGCCTGATAAACCCGGTTCAAGGTGAGTATACTGTCTGTTTTCCACAGATGCCGCCATTGATTTACAAAAAAAAATTATGAATGAGGGAATTTGGAAGAAGAAAAAAGAGATTTCTAATTAGATTTTGATTGTTCTTTGTATGGTTTTGGAACGAATATTGTGAGTGCGGAGAGTTGTGTTTATATAGAAACGTTACGAACTATCTCAACCCCATATTTTTACTGTACATAAGTAGGACCCAAAAAATCGACACCAAAATTGAATTTTGATTGCAAAAGTTTGTGACATCATCCGCAAAAATAATAAAAATTGGTCTATATGATTTACAATTTTATCGTCCAAATATTAAAAACAAACTCTAAATTCGATGAAAACTATTTTCTTCATTTATTTTTATTTGTCATTTTTCGAAAGTCAGTTTGACTAACTTTTAAAGTTAAAAATTTTAGATATTCAAAAACTATATATGAAAAGTACTACTAAATTACTAGACGTTGATCAAAATTCTTATAGTTTGACTCTAAAAATAGAAATTATTCAATTACTCTCTCCACTCACTATTAATTGTCGTGGTTTCTATTTTTAGAGTCAAATTACAAGAATTTTGACTAACATTTTAAGTTGTATTTTTCATTGTATTGATATGCAAAAGATTATAATTTTATAGCACTTCCATATGCTTATTGAATATTTATATTTTTTTATTTAAAATATTGAATTAATGTAATCTGATTTAATTTTGAAAATTAATCAAATTAACTTTTGAAAAATGCAATATCACAAATAAAAATGGACGGAGGTAACAAAAGTGGACAGATGAAGTATTAGTTTCAATCTTTTACTTGACCAATTAAACATAGACACATTCTCAATCTGCCACATGAATATTGTAAGAGGTCTCAAACAAACTCACGTATAAACATGAAACTATTAATAAAAAGTTGAAAAAAATATTTAAAAATTCTAAACTTTACGAAAATTAAAGATGTATTTAAATATAATAAGTCAAATAAATAATATTTTTAAAATTATCAATAATTCAATAAATTAAAAATTAATAATTTACGTTGTTAAATTTAAGAGTGTTTTCACTACTTTTAACACGGCTGGGGTCAGCAGTGAGAAATAGGGGGTGTTGTTTCTGAAAAGGCTTAAATATATGCAGCTGTTGGTTAGGGCTAACAGCTGTTTCTTGTTTGGTTGTGTTTTTTTTTGCCGTAGTTTTGAGTCACAATAAACATTATTAACGGCTCCACAGCTACTACCACAACATTCTAAAATTGTTTGGGTAAAAATGGTACTCATCACTATGTATGTAAAAAAGCCTTGCATTTTTTTTTTATTAACTATACCTTCATTTTATTTATTTTTTTGTAAAAAATTTAATTGAAAGTGTCTATGGTATTATGTGTTTAATTTAAAAAAATTAAATTGCAATGTGTTGGATTGTTAATTTGGATATCGAATTATTAATAATAAGGTAAAAGCTTAGCTAGCTAGACAATTAACTATCTGATATTTAGATTAAAATTTAATTAATTTAAATTTGTGTCGAATAAATTTATGTAAAATTAATGTTTTTTATCAAAAAATTTTTGTTACATATAATTTATAATTTAAAAATTTAACTAAGAGTGGAAGAATTTTATCCACACCACACCACATTCTTTTACCACATTCCTATTTTCTGAAACATAATTAATGCTGCAATTTTCAAAAATGTCAAAACTGCCGAAAATTATTTGAAATATAATTTCACGCATTTTTTTAAATTTAATTAAAAATATCATTTTCTTCATGAGATATTTCCCTTATCCATTCGATATTTTTTGATGTTTTCTTAGCTCACATATGAGTTAGCTTGAGTTCTAAGATGACTTGAAAAATAAAAATAATAAAATAATATTATAGTCATATTCAAATCATGGTCTCGTAGGTGATTTTTTTTACTTATATTAATAGCACATTGACAAATTTATATTTTCAAGAATGCACAGTTAATTATATCATAATTTATGTCAATTTCTCATGATTAATATATACCTATATATTTTTTTTTAAAAAAATTAACGCATCCACGTGTATCGAATAGATCTGCCTCTATATATGTATGCATATATATGTGTGTCATCAATAATTATTTATCCATAGATAGCACTATTATTTTTCTTAAACCTTGCAAATTAGGCAGCCCTCAAAACTTGGAAAATACTCAATCTATTTTGAATTATGGGTTAATTATCCCCATTAAGATTAGTCCGTGTGCAAATGCGTATAATTAGCAGATGTAATGAAACTTCGTTGGATTATTATGTCTTCGTAAATATTAAACCACATGATGCCTCCACTAGTTAGTTACCTACCTAAATGTACGTATAATTATACTTTCTCTATTTGTTCACTATATTAAAAATATATTTTTATTATGTCTTATTATCTTTATTTTGAGTGTTACTTCAATTTTTATTGTATTGCATCATTAATTATGTAATTAGATAATGATGATGACAAGTTTTATTTCGTGTAACGATTGATTTGATCAGGCCACTTTCAAGGAGTGACTTACTACGAATACAATAATTTCATGAATGTTCACTCAATAATGTATGGTATCATTGACGAATGAGTAATTTCTAAACAAGAAGCCTTAATGGTACATACATTATATATATACTGATTTAGTATCAGTTAAGCGAAATTATCAGCCTTTATGATACCAATACAAATATATGATACTTATTTAGTATCAGAAGTATGAGATGTAATTATTTGTGAGAACAAGTATTTTTTGGATTCTTTTTAATTTGAGTATAAACATGTAATTATTTTGAGTTTTATAGCCCAGTTATGTAGTTTTTCAATAATAATAATAATAATAATTTCTCTCTACTCTCTTCATGTTGCGCTTTTTCAAAAGTCAATTTGATTAATTTTTAAAGTTGAATTAGATTACATTATTCGATATTTTAAATAAATAGTTTAGGTAGTCAAAAAATATACAAAAAGAATACTACAAATTACAATTTTTTATATATCAACATAATGAAAAAATATATACAATTTTATTCGTGAGGAACATTTCTAATTTTTCATTCGTTTGGTAGTGTATAAGGAAAAATAATGTATGCATTAGAGCCTGTTTGGCTCAGCTTAAAAGCTGGTCAAACTGACTTAAAAGTTGGTTTTTGACTTATTTAGGTGTTTGGCAATACTCAAAATAACTTATTTTAAGTTTAAAAAAAACTTATTTTAAGCCAAAAGTTAAAAGCTGGGGTAGTGGTGCTTTTTTTTTTAGCTTATAAGCAGTTTTAAGTTGACCACATTTTTACCTTTTTGCCCTTAATATTTTTATACAATCTCCAAATTACCAACATAACCCTAACATCTCTTTCTTCCATTTTTCCCTTTTCACGTGTGGATGATAGACAATTACTATTACTAATGAATGAAAATAAAATAAACTTAAATCTTTCAAGTGATCTATTCAAATTATATATTATTAAAATGTAAAATAAGTTGCACATATAACTTAAATAAAAATTTATATTCTTCTTATAAATAATTTGTGATAATAAAGAAATATGTGAATGATAGACAATTATTATTACCTATGGATGAAACTAAAATAAAATCTTAAATCGTTCTTTGATCTATTCAAATTATATATCTTTAAAATCTATAATAATTTTATATTCCTCTTATAAATAATTTGTGATGAGAAAGAAATATGTGAATGATAGCAAAATATAATTATTTATGGCTGTAAAATATAAATTAATTAACTTTTATTATGTTAACAGCTTTTAAGGGTATTTCAGACATTTTGATTTAAAAAGCTGTTTATCAGCACTTATTTGCCAAACACATCAACAACTTTTTTTTTAATTTCAGCACTTTTATCCAAACGCATAACTGCTTATTTTAAAAATAAGTTTCAGCACTTTCAAAAGTATTTTTTTAAAGCTGCTTTTATTAAGCTCATCCAAAAGGACCCTTAGTCTTGTGTATTACTAATACCTTGTTTGATACTCTTTTTCAACCTAGATATAACTAATGTTTGTATTAGTTATACACTCTATTGTGTACTAAGGTGTATTGCCAATATCGTGGATTTCTAGATATTAGCAATGTAATAATTTTAATGCACGCATTAGCATGAGTAAAGACCATTGCCCCTCAAAGCCTTTTTTACTTCTTTTCTACCATAATAGTGGAGGATATTTTTGTAAATTAATTTCTTCTGATAAATGCTATTATTTTATGCATCAAACCAAACAATGCATAAAAATAATCTATATACAATTAATATGAGCATCACTAATATATGCATTACTAATACAAATATTATTAATATACTTTATTTAAATTGTTCTTATACACTACCAAACGACCCCTGACAAAAAAATAAGTGTTGACATTATTTATGAGCCTACTTGACTCATGAAGTTTCTGTATAGATTAGTTATAGGTTAGAATGTACTTTTTGTCACACAAAAGTTAACAATTGCAAAAAAAAAAAAAATTATAAGAGAGAGATTGAATAATTTTTCTATTATATAGAAGAGTGAAGTGGTAAGACGATCAAGGGTAAAAATATAATTTTATATTTATAAAAAATCTTTTTATAAAGATAGCAAGAGAAACAAATAATTCTAGAAACATCTCTTTGTATATGAAAGTAAATGGTGATCAAGAGTAAAAATGTAATTTCATACTTATAAAAATCTACCAAGAATAATAAAAAGAAATTAAATAGTTCTAGAGACATCTTTGATTAATGTTATTTCTATCAACACATTTTGTTATCACTTCACATTTTTTATGAGTTATTATGATATCTATTCATTACTCTTTCTAATTATTATTTTAATTAATTCCTAATATTTTTATATTGATAATGCTTACTAAAAAAGTCTACTTTAACATATTTCTATTTTTTTATATATAGAAGAGTGAAGTGGTAAAACGACCAAGGGTAAAAATGTAATTATATACTTATAAAAATCTTTTAATAAAGATAGCAAGAGAAACAAATAATTCTAGAAACATCTCTTTATATATGAAAGTAATTGTCAATTTATAAAGATTCTAGAATTTTCTTTCTATGTTAAGATATCAAGAAAGTTGTAATAGATTTGTAATGACAAAACAACCAAATATATTTTTCTAAATGTCATGTGTATCCTAATAATGTGACACTAATATGAACCCACATTCTCAATCATACATTTTTCATAATATAGACTAATTTTAATTAGTCTATTTTAATGAGATAGTACACTTCGTATATATTTATTTTTTGTAGAGTGTAAAAGTTTTCATCAAACCAAAAATATCAATTAAATAAATGTAGGACAAATTTTTATTTTTACAACATACTAATGATTTTTATAGGTCTAAAGGTAATTAATTCTAAATTAGTGATTTGTTAAGACCTAGAAAATTAATTTACGTGATATTTGTCTAAAAAAATTATATTAATACATTAAAACTAATATGATAATTGACGTGATAACTTACTTTAAGTAATATTCCTCTATATCATAAAGTAAATAACTTCTTACTATGAGGACATATAAAGATTTAATAGCAATTTTTCATAAAACATCAAATTTTGTAATTTTTCTTAATAAAATAAATTATATATTAATATAAGCAAATAAATTTATAGTGCGAAAATTCTTTACACTAATATGTATATGATATAAACATAGTAAAATATATAATTTGTACTCTATTTTTCATAAATAACTTTCTAATTATAAACAAATCATCTCTTATAATTTTCATATTGTTTCATAATGACAATTAACATATGACATATATATCTCTAATGAGTGACAATTAACTCATAACGACCTTCATATGATAGTGAATTGCACTTTTTAGTCTTGATTTTTTACGTCTTACAATCTTGAGTTATAATAAATCAGTGTCATTCGTCGATAGTAAGGAGCATATTAAATATTAGATTATGAATGTTTTACAACTCAAAAACAAATGTTTTCACAATTGATATCAATACTTGAACTTCAAATTAATTTACTTTATTACAGTTTGGATTATTATCGGTAGAATATTGATAAAAATATACTATTAAAAAAAAGTGAAAAAGCTTTAGTATTTTTATTTTTAATTTTGTTAAAAGGCAAAATAGTTATAAAAACTTAAATTTCATAAATATAAAATGGATCTAAAGTTTGTCTTCACTCCATTTCGATTTATATAATGTTTATTTGACTTAACATGAAGTTTAAAAAGAAAAACACTTTTAAGACTCGTAGTCTAAAACAAACCAAAGATGTTCATATAATTATAAATCATCTTACTAAGAATAAAATGAATATTTTGAAGTCAAAATGTTATTATTAAATATATTAATATATCATTCTTTTGAAATTGACTACAGAGAAAAATATGTCACATAAATTAATAAATACTATATAAATTTTCATAGTGTTAAGATTTAATTACATTATTCCATTATATCCATACTCTTTTTCAAATTATAAAAATTTCTTAGAATTAAAATATTTTTGATACATCAGCAGAAATGTAGATACATCGGCCATGACATTATTAAAAAAAAACTTGCAGTCACACATCTCACGGATGAATTCAAGATGGGAGGAGTGTATTCGAGAGGGAATATGGGTGCATCCGAGAGGAAAGATGTATTTAAGAGGGGATATAGATGTATTCGAGAGAGAATAGAGATGTACCCAAGAGGAGATAATGATGTATCTGACAGAGGATAGACATGTATTTGAGGAATTTTTGTAATTTTTTTTAATGGTAGAAAATTTTAAAAACTATAATAAAATAAAATGAGAATTTAGGTAAAAAAATTAAATCAAAATTGAAAAGATAATTAATTATATTGGGCCCGTGAACGGGCCTTCAATTATCTAGTTTTAATATAAAGGGAAAAGGGTTTGATATACCCCTCAACTTTGTCATTTGGAGCTGATATACCCCTCGTTATGAAAGTGGCTCATATATACCCCTACCGTTATACAAACGGCTCACATATACCCCTACCGTTACAAAAATGGCTCATATATACCCTTCATTTAACGGAAGTTAAAAAAATTAGTTTTAAATTTATATTTATGACTTTTAATTTTTTTAAAAAATTATTTAGGAGTATATATGATTCTTCTATCAAAGTTCAAGGTATATTTGAATTTTTTTAATACATAAATTATTTTTTGACTTCTTTTATTATAATTATTTGAGTTTCTTATTCTTATTTTGTTTTTTTCTTTCATTCCTTTGTTTAAAGAAAAAAAATTAAACTATTTTTTTTGTCTATATTGTAATTTGATTTTTGTATTCGAAGAAAAATTTTTGGTCATGTACAACAAGTTTTACAAGAATATTAGTGAAACATAAATAAATTTGATTATCAAAATAATAATTATAAATTAGTCATTGAAAAAAAAAGTCAAAAAAATATGATTGACGAGGATTAAATTTACTCATATGGGATTATATTTTTGTAGAAAAAAATAATAAAAAGTTAGATTAAAATTATCTTTTTTTTCATTTCCGTTAGAGGAAAAGGGTATATATGAGCCATTTGTTTATAAGTAGGGGTATATATGAGCCACTTTCATAACAAGGGGTATATCAGCTCCAAATGACAAAGTTGAGGGGTATATCAGACCCTTTTCCCTAATATAAAAGATAACAAATTAATTACATTCATATACCAATATATATGTCATTTATTTCAATCTTTGTACCAAATATAAGTAGATAATTTTCCACATTAATAAATTAGTCTAGTAAAATAAATTTCAAATTAAAATTTTCTTAAATGTGTATATCAGGTTAACAAGACCCAAATAATATAAAACATAGAAATTAATTATATACTATATTTTTTTGCATACTCCTTCAACTCAATATAACCTCTTCAAGTCTTTATCTTGCTTTTATCATGTTCTGTGTGTAGAATGGAATACAAGGATTTATATGTTAATTATTTAACATTTTAAAAACGATTAAAAATGATGAATTTTCTACAAAATATCTTCTCATTTTGAAAAGTAGTATAGATTAACATAGAGGACCAATTACAAAAATAAAATAAAAATAATTCTCGTTTATTTTACTTCATGTACGTGCATACTACTCGAAATACAACTCAATATAATTAAATAGATATATTTATAAACATATAATATTGTAACTTGGTCACAAAAATGGTAGATATAATTTTTTAAACTTAATCAAGTCCTACTCCATATTTATTAATTAATTTCTCATGATTTTAATTTAGGGAAAAATGATAAATATATTCCCGAACTATCATAAATGGTATGCGGATAGCCTCCATCTTTAGGAACATTGGTGTCCCTGATGTCCAAAAGCTAAAATATATATACTCTTTATACTAACGGACATACATATGCCATAATCTTATCCATCGACCCGACATCGGATCAATGGATAAGATTATGCCACATGTCCATATTTAGTCTTCCGTTAGACTGAAGGACATATACACTCTAGCTTTTGGACGCATGGGCACCAATGTTCCTAAAGTATGAAGGAGGATATCCGCATACCATTTTTCGATAGTTCAGGAATATATTTATCGTTTTCACCTTTAATTTATAAAAAAATGTTCATAATTATTTATTTATTTTTTAAATTAGTCTTTTCTTTGTTTTGTTATATATTATGTTTCTATTACAAGTAGCTAATGGAGTACCATGTTTTAGACCAAGTGTGAAGAGGTAATATTTTTTAAAAAAGACTCCAAATTAAATGGGAAGCACTTACAAGTTAAAAAAGACGTTTTGCTTCCAAATATTTAAAGAATTATATTGCCTATATTGGAATAATTCTTTTTCCAATATAAAAACAAATACATGCATGCATTAAAAGATATGTTATATCTAAATGTAGAAAATAATACTATATAAAGAAAAGCAAGAGGAAATTAAATGTAAACTCATTAACCCTTGGAATGGAATTAATTAATTACGTGCATGACTTTGTTTTGATTATGCTGTGGGCTATAAACGAGTGGCCAAATTGTTGGAGTGAAAAAAATTCACCTGTCCCAGCCTAATCCGTTTAACGTAACGTATAAGTTATAATGATTTTCGAATAAAGTAAAAAAAATTATATTACTTAATAATTAATTAAAGATATTTAATAATCTTTAAATTATTTATTTACTATTTTATTAAAATAATAAAATAAATTATCTCATATATATATAAAATAAAATAATATTTTGAAATAACTTATTTTCAATTAAATTACTACTATTTTGCCCCACCTTTAATACTGCCCCACTTTTAATACATAGAGAAAGAAAAAGTTTTAAGTTCTAACTATACTAAATCAACTTGCCAAGTAGCCACTAATTAATTAGGACTTTTGTTGCATAATTTACTCCCTTTTTTTTTCTCAAAGAAAGTCAACATTTTTTTATAATTTGTCATCCAATGTTGAATACTTCCTCTAATTAGTTAAACTAAAAGTAAAACACTCTCTTACAAAGAAAATTCATAATCTCTAATCAGTAAGATTTGAACTCGTTACTTATAATTAAAAATAAAATTAGTTAGATTTAAATTCTTACTTATAATTAAAAATACAATTAGTAAGATTTGAACTCGTTACTTATAATTAAAAATAAGCAAATACTTACTTTTTATAAATCACAAGTCTTATTTTGACAAAATATTTGACTTGAATATATATTTATAAATTTTAATCGGATAAAGTAAGATTCAAATATTTATTCGATTGATGGGACAAAAATAGGATTTAAATTCATTTGTATTGACAAATAGAACAATTTTATTAAAAGTATGAATTTCTTTTTTACCGCGTGTAAACTGAACGAGACCTTATATTATTAAATATATACGTATATTTTCTTACTTATAAAAAATAACTAATTTTATCAATTTATAGTAGATTTAGAAAAAAGCACACGTGCGCAGCCTCTATTAATTTTAGAGAAACTACATTAAATCTCCTTTGAACTTGGAAATAAAATTCACTTTTATACTTTAATTATACGAGCGTTTGAATATTCCCCTTAATGATTCTGAATTAATTAAGTACCACTTTAAGAGCTGACGTAGCAAAGTGAGTGTAATCACTCTCCTCAAAGCGTGTGAAATAATAAAAAAATTAAAAATTAAAATGTAAAATCATACACATGGAAGCAATTTTTAAAAAAAAACTTAACTTGCCAAAATTTATATAATTATATACATATTTCACATAATTATGTATGAAATTGTGGGCGAGATTCAAAACATGAATTTATATACATTTTTTTTTAAGAATATGCTATGTTTGAAAAATAGAGAACTCTTGTTATATTTGATAGTTATATATATATTATTTTGTATATCGAAAAATAAATAAATTTTATAAATGATGTGTCAGACTTTACTTCACACCCTCCATCATGCTCCACCCTCACCCCACCTCCACCCCACCATCCCTCTCCGTCTTTCACATCTCATTTAATTTAATTATATTTATCTAAATTATATATAAATATTTTGAGATAATAAAAATATTTAAAGATAATAATTTTTTCTCCTCTATACCAACACACCAATCTATATCGAAATTTGAAGAAGTAGAAAGGTATATATCATTTAGTTTAATCAAAAAGGAAAGATGAAGGCATGAAGCCCATTGGCTTGTAATTTCATATAATTAATTCTAGTATTTCAAATTGCAAATTTGTAATGCTTTAGTGTATTATTACAAGTGATACATATTTTATTTAAGCAGTCATAATTAAAATTTAAGATCACTTCAAATTAACAATTAATATATTTTTCAAGTAGATATGTTATAGAGAGCATGCCTTGATTCTACATAATAGACTCTTTTCAATTGGCGGATTCAAATTTTTTATATTTAAATGAGTGAAAATGCTAACTAATAGAAGTCATAGTGTATTTTGACTTATGGTGATATATTATATTAGTGTTAATAGCCTCTTTTTTTTTCTTTTTTAATTTTGTGACTCTTAACTCCAATTGCCCCACTCTGAGTCTATTTATTATAATCCTAATGCTAGGGACTATCGATGTTTATAATGATTCACTACTTGGTACTTATGTTGTGAAAGACTTTGTATACACGTAAACATAAGTTTTTTTTTTTTTATGATTTATATATATATATAATATACATACATGTATGGGGTCTGAAAATGAAATCCTACGAACATTTATTTAAATATACTTCGTGTAAATTTTTTTTATATATATATATAATATAATTTTTTGAAAAGAATGTTCGATTGACGACAAATTGAATTTTTGTGTAGATTTTTAAACTTAATAACTATTTTAGACATTGTTGGAGTTATATATATATATATATATGTATATGTATATATATATATCCTAGGGGTCACTTAAGTCAAAAATATTCCATTATTTTTGGACAATCAAAAATTTCTAGGGCAGTCGACTTCAACATGAGGACTTCTCTAGCAAGTAATATTGTCTCAACTATATGTTGTACCTTAACCTAGAAAATATAAAATTTATAAACTTTTTGAGTTCAGCTTATATGCATATCGATTTAGTAAATAATAGATTTTATATTGTCAAATCAAAAACATATTGTTAATATTTTGATTTTAAAATGTCCCTATTATTAATAGTTACGGTAAAAAAATGTCCTTAATATATATCTTTAGTTGGATCAAAAATGACCTTTTCCTAATAAATATCTTAATTTTCTAAAATACATTCTTTTCATATTACAAATATTATTTTTAGAGAACGTTTTCTTTTTCTTTTCCTTTTAATTAAAATCCGTTATAAAAAATGAGAAATAATATATATCTTCTTAATGTCATCTAATCAATTAAAATAAAATAACAATATGCACTTTTTAACTAATAATATGAGTCCCACTTTATTTATTTTTATTTAGGCAATGATAAAAACACTTTTTCCTGATAAATTAGGAATTATTTTTTGAATTTAAGTAAGATAAATATTTGATTACATATATTTTGCCTTCTTGGTTTTGAAGTTAAAATGGGAAAAAGATCACAAATAACTTCATCAATGATATTTTGTGATTTGAAAAAATGTGATGAATTTTTGTGTTTTATGGCATTATGATTACCGTATCATAACGCTAAAATCAACAATTATATCACCAAATGATTTTCCTTATTCAATTCATAAAAGATTAAGAAACAATTACTTTTCTATTTTATTAGGGAAAAAATTATTTCATTTAATGATGGATAACTCTAATTTTATATATATGGCCCATGTTATCGATTAAAAAGTACATGAAATTATTTTATTTAATTGATAAAACAACACTGAGAATAAACATATTATTTTTCACTTTTTTATTAGATAAAAAGATTTTTTTTAAAAGAACCAAAAATTTCCTTAAAATACTATTTTATTAGAAAAGTAATGTTTTCAAAAGAAAATAAACAACAATTTTGTTAGGAAAAAAACATTCTTGACTCAATTAAATAAAAAATAATGATATTTTTGGACCAAAATATTAACTGTAAAAAATTTTTGGGCCAATGTATAAGTTGTAAAGGGATTTATAGACCAAAATATTAATAATCATAAAAAAGTTTTAAAACAAAATTAATATTAATGTAGGATAATTCTGTTTAATTTCGCGTTAAGAATTATTTTTATCCTTTTTTAAAAGTAAAATAATAAAAGGATTCCTAAAATAATTAAGGAGTACATATGCTAGGTTAAAGCTAATTATGAATTAAACTAAAATAATAGTACCACCTTGTTTCCTTTTTTTTTTTTCTTTTTTTTTTTTTACATATATCATATATTTTTTTTACATGTATGAAAATGAATTAGTAAGATATTATAGTCTTTAACTAGTGGAGATCTCACCTAGTACATACATATATGGGGACAATGTTGAGAAAAAGTAAAGCCAACACAAAATGGACTTTTCTTTTTCTCTTTTCGACTCTTAAGGGGGGGTAATTAAGAAGAAGGTACATTGTAAGAGGGGTCATTTGATTATTGAGATTTCAAAATTTTAAAAATAGTATAAAGTTTTTATATAATTGCATATCACAACTAATATTATTTAAATATCAAATCCAATATTTTGAGAGATCCATGTCATGATTCATTACAAATGTTCTTTTAGTTATGTGACCTCTAGTATATAAAATTGACAAATTATAATATTATAGAAAATTAATAATAAAACACATTATTTAAATTATGATTTATGATTCAAGTTGTAATTATTCATTTGAGAGCATTGAGGTTTAGCTTTTTTTTAGATTATGATTTATGATACAAGTTGTAATAACCTATTTCTTTTTTGCCTTAAAACAAAGGCAATATTATTACTAGCTAGTAATGGTATTCCATATTATACATAGTAAAGTTCAATAAAATCAAACTTTCTTTGACCAAATAAAAAGAATCAAACTTTCACCCAACAAAAAAAACATGTTATAAATATAATTTAGTGATTGTACATTGGTGTATATTACATTTTACTATTAAAATTAAAACATTAAAGTACATGATAATTAATTGGTAGGCATAAAGTGAAGAAAGTAGTATCACTATTCTTTATAACTCTAGTAACTACAATGACATGTTCTCCTCATTATCTCTTACAAATTATCCCACTAATTCTCAAATGATTATCCACATTTTTATATATATTTGTGGAAGAAAACTCTTACACTTGTATTAAAAAAATGTTTTCTTCCTTGTGTTGATATAGTGAAAAAAAAAGTATTATATTGTTTTCTTCCTTGTGTTGATATAGTGAAAAAAAAAGTTAAAAAGTATTATATTGTATTTATCTTTTGAGGTTAGCGCGCTAATGTAGTGAAGAGTGAATCGGAAAAAAAATTATACTTCCAACTTATTCACTAATAACATAGTAATTATATATATGTTGAAGGGATCTGTTTTAACTAGTTGCGTGAGTTGTACAACGTTGTTAAGATATTGTATCATGAAGGATACAAGTCAAGAGTTGTACTACTAAATCGATGACAATTATATCACAATGACTTGAATCTTCTTAAAAAGAGCGAGATATCTGAATCTCAACCTGAGTAATTATTTCTCATTGTATTTCAATGTTTACATTATTGTTTCTAAATACTACACAAGTATAGTGTGGTGAACCAAACAAAGTGTAAGCTTAAGAAATAGAGGAGGGGCATAACTGTGCATGGGAAGTGGCGCATGGAATTCTCAACAGGCAACACCTCAAATGTGATGATAAAAAGAGGACCATTATATATTGAAAGAAAATTATATTTAGTTTTATGATAATGTTTCATTTATTCATTGCACCACATGTTACATTCACAGTAGATAACAAATAACAAATAACAAATTCAGAATTTTTTTTTAAAAAAATAATCTCTTTTTTTTCATTTTGGTGGTAACTATAATTCTAGCAAACCAAGGGTCACAATTCACAACTAGGGGCGGCTTGCTAGCTAATAATAGAAAAAAGAAAAAGGGGGTTAAGTTTCTACATAATATTTGCCCTTTTGCTATTGCTATAAGCCACCTTGGTTTCTGTTTCAAGGGGCTACACACACCAAAGCCAACTAACTATATATATATGTAGATATAAATATATCAACATGACGGGAGCTAGAAATTCGGATACAGATTCAATCGAATCTAATAATTTTTTATATTTATAATGTGTTCATGTTTTAAAAATTATTAAATATGTATTAATATTAAGTTCAGTATTCGATTGTAAATATCTGATGTGATTATTTAAAATTCTGACTCCGCTGCTTTTTTTATATCAAACAAGGACAAGTTTTTTGTCAAAGTTTAATTGCATCCATAGAATGAGGAGGAGAGGAAACTTCAAAAAGCTTTCTAACAAATCAAAAACTTTACCATAATATATATAAATATTATATAGGAAAAGGGCAACTATATATGTGTCCTCCTCACATTCTAGTTGATGTGATTTGTCTCATATTAATATTAACTTAATTAATTTAATTATATTTCTTTTTTTCATGTTTGAATTGCTTTATGAATTTTTAATAATTAGATAAAGTGATAGAAGCGTGTATAATAAATAGGAAAAAATGGGGACCAAATTGTGAGGAAGATATTTGCACTTTTAATGGACTATTGTCTTTTAGTATAAATTTTCAAGAAAAAGACAAATATGTTATAGTACTATTCTCCTAATTTTCATTTTAATTTTTGTGGCACAAATACGTTAGCTTAAAGTGTCCTCATATTTATTTGTGTGAACAGGAAATTTATATAATTGTTTCAAAATTATTTCCAACTCATACTTGAAAATGATTTATTCTATTTAACCTCTTTTTTAATATATAAATTGGTGGTAACGAAAGAGAATTCCAACAAGTAAAGTCTAGATTAGGAATGTGTAAAAATCAATTTAATCGACAAATCGAATAGAAAAATTATTGATTTATTAGAATTGAGTTATAGATTAAACAATTTTGGGTAATCGGTTTTATTGCAATTTTGGTTAATAATTAAATTGATAACCTAATAAGATTATATTCAAATTACTATTTTATTCCTAACTATATAACAATGAATTTAACGGTTTTAACGTTTTACCAACCCTCTTAAATTTTAATATTACGTTGGACCGTAGGCAACATAAGATAGCCTCTTTCTTGACACAAACTAGTATAACATTCTCTATGTTTAATTTTAGATTTAATTGTAACAAAGATACACAATTAATGTTTGTAAATAATTAATGTTGTTTCCTCAATTTATTTCATGAATTTTTTGAAAGAATTTGAATAATTCTATCTCAAAGGAAAATGAATCAATATAAAAATTTATGTTGCACTTTTTTTTTCTTACTGCTATATTTCTATTTAATGTATATGTGTACATATTGTTGTGTATATACTTCTTTCGTTTCTTTTTAGTTATCATAGCATAACCTTTAAAAAAAAATTAATGAAGGGTTTTATAGTATTTTTTGAACAATATATTCCTTCGCTTATTAGTTCTTGAATCTTTATATATATATACACACGTGTCTCTTAATTTCAGAATAATCAATGTTAAAGGTAAAGTTAGAAAAAAGACAATTATTTCTCTGTTGATTATTTAAATTGATAACTCTTTTGAAAATTTTATTTTTAGTATACATGACAAATTTTTTTTAAAAATGAACGAAATATGATTGTATAAACATAATTTTATCAGTTAAATAAAAAAATTTAATTATTTAAAACAATAATTCATAAAATCAGACCAAATTAATCGATACACATTCTTATTCAGATAATCAACCAAATAAAATTATCTTTTTAACCTCTTTAGAAAGTTAATTTTGTTTTAAGGCAAGAAAGTAGATAAAATTATAAAAGTGAAAAACTAGAGAAAAAAGTCCCTTTGTGGAAGATATTTCTTTTGTGTTTTGTCAATTCAATTTAATTAGAGCCGTCATTTTCCATTTCTTTTCGGTGGTGTAATTATTATTCTTTTTTCTTTAGTAGGCACTCATATCATATGTGGCCAATTTAATTTTTCCTAAGGTCACACTCTTTTTTCATCCATATATAATTAGATGTTCACATAGGTTTTTTCATTCATTTCATAACAATATCTTCATACAAAAAAAGTTGTGATAGATCCATTTGAGTAGTATCTTCCAATTCCCCCCTACTCTTTCTTCTTATTATTTTTTGCCATACGTTACGATGAGACGAGAAATATTTTTCTGTCAAAAGTTTTAGGGTCAAGTTTTAAGAATAAAGTGAAAAATGTAAGAAAAAACGTTTCACTGAATTAATGATCTTACAAGACGCACATTCAAATTAATCAAAAACTCAAATTAGATATCGAAAGGGAATTATATATTTCCTTGGCTTTTTAATGTCTCAAAATCCACATGCATAATAATATCTAAGGAAACTAAGGGATCAATGAAAAGTGAAAAACTTATAATTTGGGAAAAGAAACATTGGAAAAGGAATCTCCTAACTCTTTTTTTTTTATATTTTTTTCATTGAATAACAAAAAAGTGTTAGGGAGAAGTGTACCATATAAAAATGGGACATACTAAAAGAAGATTCATATTCTATAGTGCACAAGAGAAATTGAATCCTATATATAGTCTTCATGATTCTATTGTTTCACATGGAATATATATGTTCATTTTACACATCATTATTTGTCAAAAAAGTAAGTTCAATTACTATGGTCATCACCTTTTTTTGTGTTTTTTTTTAAAAAATTTGATGTAGACATTATAGGGTCTAAATAATATTTTTTCTTCACATTCATGAACTTATGTAGTGGTGTTTTAGTCTAAATTTTTTAACATAATTGTCTCCCATTGGAGAATCAAATTGTCAAGTATATATTAAGTTGGTGCACTTATTTTTTTTTTGGTCTTCAATTTTGACTTGGCAATATAATTTGTTGAAACATCAAATAACAACATTATTATCTCGTGTTACACAATTATTAAAATTGTATTTTTTCACCGCCCCAAGAAAAAAATATTATTGTGTCAAATTCATAGAATAAAAATTAAGATAGTTCAATGCTGAAAATATCTTAAATCTGCATATTTCAGTAGTCATTCTAATTTTATAAAGTATATATTTGGAATCTTTGTAAAATTTAAAAACTGACTTGGTTATAAGTTGTATAAATATATATTTTTTTGGTGATTTTCAGTCGTATATTATATGTATTTAAATATAAATTTATATATGTATATGTAACTGTATTTTTTGTATACAAATCTCTCTCTCACTTTATACAATCACAGACTATACATTGTATTTTATTTAATTTGTGTGATTTACAAAGCGAGAATCAGAGAAAGACAAAAGAGATCTGGACAAGGAAAGATTTGTATTGTATAATTATAAGTGTATATGATGAAGACATATATGTGTTTGTATAGTATACACATTTTTCTCTCGCTTTATACAAACGCAAACAACAATTTATACATTTGTGTTTGTATAAAGTGAGAGAGGTGAGAGAGAGTGACGAGCGAGATATTTGAAGAGAGAGGTGAATAACAAAGCGTTTACTATGAATGAAAATTAAATAAAATTGTGATTATACTATTTATTTTAAATTAATAATTCGCTATTTCATAAAATGTTTCCGTGAATATAATAATTGGGCTGGACTTTACGATAGGAAGTGAAAAATACACAACACCTTTACTAAACAATTCGACCACAGTATTAGAGATCAACTCTATTGGCCCAACTCAAAACAATCTGCATACGAAGTTTTATGCCATACGAAGTTAATCGTAAGTCTTCAAACACGGAGCGTAGATCTATTTTATGTATATTCAATTTTATAAATTTATTATTAAAAAATAAGTAAAAGTAAAACTTTCAATAATTTTACATATAAATTGAACAAATAACCAATAATATAGAAAAAATATTATAATTATTATTTGAGAAATAATTAAATATAAAAAAATATTATAATTACTATTTGAGAAAGGTAACAACTAACAACACAAAAAATGATAATAACCAAAACAATTTTTAAAATGAAATCATTATCTATCTTCACACTTGCTAGTTCTTTCTGCCCTCAATTAATATTTGTACCGATTATTCTTTATATATATATATTAGAGATCAATTAATATTTGTACCGATTATTCTTTATATATATATATATTAGAGAAGTAAAAAGATTTTTAAATAATGTAAAAGTAATGAAAAAAAATTAATAAAGAAAGTTCGAACTTAAAGTATAAATCGTTCAGGTTATATGGGTCATCATATTACTATATTAATGTTGGCTGGGCTTTTTGTCTAACATGGAAAAGGTACATGCATAAAGCAGCAAAATACAAATAATTTAACAGAAAATAATCAAAATTATCTTTGAATTATTCGAAAAAATTTAAATATATCCTTAAATCATATTATGACTAATAAATGCATTTTAATTGACTTTCTAATTATTAGAGTCATCAATATAGGCTAGGCTCGTTGGGTTGATCTGATCTAATTCCTAATTTAATAGGACTAGACTTAAATATTCGAAGTCCATTTAAAAAAAAAAAAGTTTCTTAGCCCGACCCAATAAGCCCACTAGTTTGTAGGGCTTGGGCAATATAGGTTGGGCCGACCATTGGGCTAAATAGAAAAACTAATAGGAAAATTGTATATAATAGCAAACTATTAATTCAAATTAAATGTTATAAATGACCCAAATCTCGCTCGCTACCCTCGCCTCTCTCGCTTATACAAACAGAAACGAAAAGTATAAATTGTGTTTCTGTTTGTATAAGGGGGAGAAAATTGTATATACACATGCAAATACATATATCTTCGTCCTATACACTAATAATTATACAATACATATATTTCTCTGTCCAATTTTCTCTTGCCTTTCTCTCTTTCTCGTTGATTGATCTTTTGTATGCAACTTCTTTTTTTGTATATGTATAGCGAATTATACAACTAATTTCTTTGTATATGTATAATGAATTATACATCTGTTTTTTAAAAAAAAATATGTATAGAGAAATATACATATTTATGTTTGCTATGGAGTGCAATTATGCAAACTATAGCTAATATACAAATATGATTTTTATGTTTGCTATATGTGAAAGTTACTAAAAAATAATTTAAAAATAAAAATAGAGTATTAAGAAATAACACAAGTTCAAAGTCAAAGTCTTTTTAAAATTTTGACTAATAAATTTAGAATCATCAAACATGATGTACTTAGTATTTCTATTATTACTATATCATCAGAATGATCTTTAACATTGGTGGCAAACAGTCGAACAAAATATAGAAGTTGCATTCATCTTGAAAATATTCCAAAAAACATGTTACTCGATGCTATTTGGATGATTTTCCACACACTAATAATAACTTTTTCGTGTACATTTAAATATCATATGTAGTTCTTAAATTTAGTTATTTTTAATGTTTAACTAATTGATATTGCATACAAGTTGTAAAAAAAAATGAAGATGTTAACATAATCTTGCCACAAACTTATTTCTTATGTGCTCGATGAAGATGATCTATTGGTGTTGTATACAAAGTTTCATGATTTCTTTGAAGAGTTCATTTTTAACTGGTTAGAATATTGTCATATTTTTTTGTGGTATATTGTGATCATTAAAAAATAATTAGGTTAATATAACTATCTATCTAATTATATTTTATTTGAAGTCAAACTTAATAAGTATTATAATATTATTTTATTTATGGATTTGATTAACATATTATAACTTTAGTATCATGTACTATTGTCTTATTGATATTTAAAAATATAATTTTAATTTATAATTTATAAAAATATACTTTTAAAAATGTGGGTTAATCCAACAAGCCCCGTAACTCAAGTACAAATGGATTGGACTGACTATTTTCTAAACCCAATTTTAAAACCTATATGAACTAGCTCAAATGAGGTGGGGTAAGCCATATCAATAGCTCTACTAAAGATGATGTAATGGGCTAAATTATTCACATTATCATATTTAGGAGCTTATATGAAAAGACCATGTACTTTTTCATTATTACAAATATGAAATCTTTTTTTACAAATCGCAAAAAATAAAAATGATGATAATGAAAAATAATATCACATGACAAGCTACTTATTTTGTTTTGAAGCATATTAACTAAGTAATATATATATATATATATATATATATATATATATTCTGTTTTGTACAAGGGAAAAAAACCTTTCTACCCTATGGATACTTATTTTACATGAATCTTTTTCCTTGCAACAAAGTTTACTTATTTTGATTATCTTTTTTTTTTGTGTGGATTTAGTTGTGGATTAGGTTCCTCAGAGTGAATCTTCCACCCAATAATTATTTTTTCTAGTTATCTCATTGAGGTTCATAAAATGCTAATTGATGAGGTTAATATGAAACTTTACCAACATAGAAGGGATACTAAATACAACACAAAAAAATGTGACACTTTTCTGCTCATTTATTGAAGCACTTCTACATAATTATTTATTTGTTATTACAAGTATTCCCATATATAGCTCACAAATAACAACACTTTGATAAGCCTAAATTAGATGGTAAGAAAAATTATTGTTGTGTGGATGTTTCACTCTTAAGGAATTTATCCATGAATAAATCCATAAAGAGTGTCAAACTTTATTGCAAGAAAATAAAACACAAAAGTGCCTAATCGAATAGATAGTTCATTTTATATTTTTATCATGTCAATTGTGATCATAACAGTGACGGATCCAGGATTTAATGGTTGTGGGTGCTCACTTCCAGGTGTAAAATTCGCTGGAAAAAATTTAAAAAAAGAAATGCTACTGGCGGGATTCGAACCCGGGCTAGTGGCTTTGCGCGCCTCTTATTGAGGAGGTTTAAACCATCTCACCCACAGCTGCTTTTGTTCTATGGGTGCTCATTTTAATTATAATAACATATGTATCATATTTTCTATATATATATATATATACAAAAAATCTCGGAAATCAATGGGTGCTCGAGCACCCGCGTCTGGCATACTGGGTCCGCCCCTGGATCATAAGGCTTTCTTGCAGTGTTAACATATGATTTGAGAAAGTAACAAATTGTGATATTGAATCCAATATAATTGTTTCTATATAGCAATGAAATTATATTTATGGAGATAAATTTAACTCAAATGGAAAAGAGTAAGTTTTTTTAATATTTATTCCCTTTTTAGAAGAATTTGGATCAAATACTTAACATAAATTGAGTTTCTGTTTTTGTATCTTTGTAGTTTCAATGCCAAATTAGTAAATATTGTAATTAGACATTGTATTTTTTTTCTTAATTAGAATTGCTAAGAAAAAAAGTTCAGTGAGTTTTTGTGTAAAGTTGGTAAATAAAGAGATAAAAATATTCTATTGATAGTGTGTAGATTCTAATTTTTTCTAGTTCAAATGTGATTGTTGTCACTATCCAAAATTCATAATGGTCATGATGACACATCTATACTGCGTAGGTAGATAAGTGATTAAAAAAATAAAGGCATAAAGAGGAAGTAAGACATTGACAAATTTTAAATCATAAGCAATCTTTAATAAAAATTAAATGTGGAAAGAGAGATCGGAGCATCATTTGTTTGTACTTAGTGGAGGTATAAATCTTAATCATTTAAATTCAGCCCACCAAATACATTTGGTTTTTAGATCTAAAGCTTAATCATTTAGATTTTGCCCATTAAATTCATTTGTTTTATTTTTTTAAAAGTCTCTTAATGGGTCTGAAGAGGTCTGAACGAATCAAATCTGTACGAGACTCTTAAAAACATTCAGACTCATTTGATAAGTTATCAAATAATAAAGCATTGTTTCTCTGTTTTGGGCGTGCCTTTTTGTCTCATAACTAAAAACTTTATTTATCTCTTTTCTCAATCAAACAACATTTTTTCCCTCTTGAACTGATAAGTTTTCATAAAACCTTTCAAATATTTTTTTTATATCAATAACTTTCTTGTATTGACCAGTGTCAAGAACACTGATTGCAATAATATTTTTGATATATTGTTGTTTATCAAGGTTCTTGAATGAAAAAATAGTACTCCAAATCATGATTATTAAAACTTTTAAAACTTTTCTTTTAATCAAAATTGATATATTTTGTTGACTGAAAAAATCTTATAATATTTTATTAATATAATGTTCAATTTCACTTGCACATTCAGATATTGAAAACAAACAACATTAATTATTTAGTGTTCAGATTTAGAGACCACAACTTAATATTCAGATGTGTATTCAGATCAAAACACCTAGATCTTAATGTAAATCTTAATATTTAGATGCGTATTTATATTCAGACATCTTAATCTTATTAGAGATTTTACTAATTTGAACAATTTATGTGTTTGTAGGTTCAATCAATCAAATGGCTGCTAACTAGGGACAAAACTACCTTTATGAAAGATTATTGGATAATGCTAGTAAGGAGAGGTTTTGTGATATTTGAAATATGGGGGTTTTATGCAGCCTAAGAGGCCAAGCTAAGGGATGCATGCATGACATGACTACGAGACCCATTTCTTGTTGAGGAATACAAGAGTGAGGTTTACTGGCCTACTACAGACGAAACATCCATATTTCTAATATGACTTACACCACTTACACTATTAGAGGATGCAGCTGAATGTGAGGGAGCATATAGTAGCTAAGTGTAGGAAATTCTATAGAGGTGGTGAGAAATCTCTATTCCTTCCTGGCCTAGTGTCTTCACTTTAAAGACAATCAAAGATAGATGTGGATGACAGAGATTTGAGGTGGAGATTGATTATTTGTTCAACATCCTATTAGTGAAGTAGCAACCCTCCAGAGTACAAAAGAAAAGGAAGGTAAGTGATTTCAATGATGATGAGAGTATTCTAGCTCCTCCTACCTAATAGTAGTCCCCGATATATAACAACCACTTTGAGGAAAATCTGGCTGCAGTCAGGAGGTACATGAAGGTCACTCCTTCTGTAACATCTCGTAAACCAAAATAGTTAGG
Source organism: Solanum pennellii (assembly GCF_001406875.1). Taxonomy (NCBI): domain Eukaryota; kingdom Viridiplantae; phylum Streptophyta; class Magnoliopsida; order Solanales; family Solanaceae; genus Solanum; species Solanum pennellii. The sequence continues at coordinate 8,165,259 of NC_028647.1, forward strand.
ATTAAACAAAGAAACTAAGAATAATTATTTTTAATAAGAATAGGAAAAATCTGGAAAATTTCCTAAGTGTAAAAGTAAGTTTTTGGTCATTTTCAAATGAACATAACTTCTAGCTCATGATGCCAGTTCTTTATATCCCTTGAAGAGATATTTCCAATGCTGCCGAGTTTGCGTAATTCCGATATCATATGAGGGAGATGTGCCTATGGGAAGTTGGGCTGTTGGATTGAGGAAAAGTCAATTCGGATTTTAGTAAGGGTAAAGTAGTCTTTTCACCCTACTATTTCCTAATTTGTTTTAAGGGTTTATCAGCGGTAAAATTAAGCCTTAGTCCAGTTTTTAGAAGATTGAATACGCTTAGGGATTGGGAGAAAAGAGAAGAGAAGAAGGAAAAGAAGAAAAGACCAAGATTTTGCCAAGATAGTTGAGTAAGTTTCGCCGGGGGTGATCCATTTAAGGTATGTGAGATATTTCTGTGATGGTTCCTCTACCCACACAACAATATGTTTAATTTAGCGCAATTAGAGTAGATTGAATGATGAACATTGAAGTTCTTGATGAAAAACTGTTGAATTCTTGTTGGTTGAGTTGTAGTATATCTTTGGTTGTTTAATTCGTGTTTTCGGACTGTTTTACGAGTCTAAACTATTAAGTATTGAAGATTTTAGTGATTTTAAGTGTTTTGGGTGAGATCCATGAGAGTTTAGAAGGCTTAAAATTGAAAATCGGGGAAGAAAAGTCGTAAATCCCGTCTGATAAGCCCTGGGGCGCCGCGCTTGCCAGAGTCCCTCAGGACAGCCTCCGTCTGACAAGTCCTGGTGCGCTGCGCCAGCTAGAGCCTCTCAGGACAGTCTCTGTCCGTCAGGCTCTGGCACTTCGCGCCTCTTAGAGCGCCAGGGTCACCTGGAGATCCCATTTCCCCCCTATCTTTTCATTCGAGTTCCTAAGTTATGTTCCTACAATTCCTAGTTGATTCCAACACTCTAAAGTACATCTAAACATCATGAAATCATCCATAAACATGAGATCATGGTCATTTAATCCATAATTTAATTCAAGGAAAGTTAAGATCAAAGTCAAAAAAGTTAAGAGTCAAGTCTAAAGGTTAAGAAGCAAGTCAAAGTGAGTTCTTAAAGTTTTCAAGAGTCTTAAACAAACATTTTTACTTTGTTTCAAGGCTCATGTTACAAGTTTAGCAAAGAGTAATGAGTTGAGTTTAAATCTCAAAATCTATAAGGGAACTAAGTATTCTGTAATAGTTAAGTTTCAATTAAAGCAAAGAGCAAGGAGTGAGTTCATTTCTCCTAAGCTATAAGGGAACTAAGTAGTCCCTAAGAGTATAAATGTTTTCACATTTTGAGAAAGAAATGAAGCTAGACTTCCATAGAGCCTTTGGCTAGTTTTAGAAAATGGGAACTATGATTTCCAAGAGAGATTTAAAAGCTAAGTTTGAGCAATTACCTCAAACGAGATAAGAAATTGTTCTAAAAACATATGATCTAAGTATTTTGGAAGTAGTATTGAGCACTGATATGGGGACGCGAGTTGATATCAACTCAAGTCTCCATAAACCATGTAGCCAGCATGGACAGATAAAGGATTATACTTTTTAGATGATTCCTAAGTGCTTTTTAGCATAGACTAGTGGATCCACTAAGTAGTTCAGAAACTATACCGACGGCAAGGTATAGGGTGGTCCTTTTGCAACGTGAGGTAAGACGTTGTACCATAGTTTAGGCTCATAGTGATGGTTGTTGGTTAGAAAATCTCCCACTGAACTATATTACTTTCATATATAAGTAAAGTTGAGTTTGTTATTGCATTTTCTATAATGAACTGAGTTGTTTTACTGTTTTACTGTTTTACATGTTTTCCATATATATTGCATGAGCCAAGGTAAGTTCATTCTTAATCCTTTCAAGCTTAGTGGTTGTTGTTTAACATTCCAACACATACTCGTACATTCAATGTACTGATGTCACTTGGCCTTCATCGTCTTATGATGCAGACGCAGGTAACTAGTATTAACATCCAGCGCATCGTTAATCCATCTTGAGCATTCTGAGTCGGTGGTGAGCCTTCTTGCATTTCGAAGAACTCTTTAATTGTTTTTCTTTCATTTTTTCTTTATAGAATGTTGTGGAATTTATCCCAACATTCATCTTATTAGCAGTAGCGGCTTTATAAGCAGATAGATAGTCATACTGTTCAGATTTAGTCTCTTTTATCTTAGGTATCAGATGTTTTAACTTGGAGACTTAAGTGTCATTATGGCCAAGATAATTATTTAAAGTATTTTATGATGAGAATATTCCAGCTTTATATTTGAGTTAAGTTAAGTCTTCCGCTGAGTTAAGCGATCCAGGCCAAGGGTTCGCTCAAGGCCAGTAATGGTTGTTGGGTGCCGGCCACGTCTAGGGTGCAAGTTTTGGGTGTGACAAACTTGATATTAGAGCACAGAGTTTAAGATCTCTAGGGAGTCTACGAAGTCGTGTCTGTAAAGTCTTAGTCATCGGTGTGAAGCGCGCCATATCTATAATTAGGAGGCTCAGACATTTAGGGAATTTCTCATTTCTTTCATATTCCTCTTCGTGAGTTAGAGTTTATCTCTAAAAATTTTCCTTCTAATTTGTGCCTGTGCGTGTTTTCAGATCATCATGCCTCCACAAAGAACAGTTAGAAGTCGACCAGCCAGAAGGAATGTCGAAGAGCCAGAGGTACCTCATGCACCAAATATGCAACCTTGTAACGACCTGTTTAGTCGTTTTGAGCTGCAGATTTTATTTCTGGAAAAACTGTGTGAGTCGACGGAACCCACGACGGACCGTCATGGACACGACGGGTCGTCGAGGGGTTCTCGTTCCAAAAGACTTAGACTTCTGAAATTTGGGTACTGAAATCGACTCTCTGAACTTGGCGACGGACCTGCAGGACGAACCGTCGTGGGCACGACGGACCGTCGCAGGTGTCTCGTTCCAGAACACTTAGACTTCTGAAATTTGGGTACTGAAATCGACTCTCTGAACTT
>NC_028647.1:8177033-8178828 GCF_001406875.1 Solanum pennellii
GGGAAATAATAGATGTTGAATTTTAGAAGTTATTGAATTGTCTTTTATTAATGAGTTTAAGTCTTCCGCATTGCTTTATGTTGATATTAAATTGAAATGTTAAGGTTTAGATTGGTTGGTTCGCTCACATAGGAGGGTAAATGTGGGTGCCAGTCGCGGCTCGGTTTTGGATCGTGACAAACCTCAAGGAGAAGTCACCAACTCTGAATTTCGTGAAGCTATCGGGATGTTAATCCAAGTTCAACCAAGTCGAGCAACAAAGAGGAGCTCGACAAGAAGGGGCTGACACTTCGAGGATTCGGGAATTGTGGAGGTTGAATCCCCCAGGCTTCACTGGTTCAAGCACTACTGAGGATCTAGAAAACTTTGTGGAAGAGCTAAAGAAGGTGTTTGAGTTGATGCGTGTTGCTGACACTAAGAGAGTTGAACTAGCTGCTTTTCAACTCAAGGGCATTTTTATTCTTTCTGCATTGATATGAGATGGAAATAGAAATATAAAGATTTTAGTAATGAAGGCAAAAACAAAGGAAACCAAGGGTCATATTCTGCCTCACCCTGAATGTTATAGCGATTAACACACCACTAAAGTGAAAAATTCACGCTATGGCAGAAGCACTATAGCGTGTCAGTTATGCTATGACACCGATGGGGACGATCCAGAAATTTTGAAATTATGCAATGTTTCCCTATTCTCATATACATACCAACTCTTGAAACATAACTATACTTATTAAGATAATCCTAAGATCATCTCATAAATAAGTATCACAAATATGCAATCATAAAATCAAACATATAAACCCCAGTATCATACCCACAACACATATTTAATCACTTACCACCACATTATAAAAAACTAGTCCTGAATTATACCAGAATATATTACTTGTCCACAATCTCATCAAATTCCAAGCAAGTATATTTCACACTTTTTCAGTGATTTAGGCGATACGATCCACACAGTATCAATTATCAAGATTTCTGTAACACTTTCAAAGTTCATAGCTCAGTTGTACATAGAAGAATTCCAAAAAATATTGGTGCGCTGATTCCAAAATTCATATACGGACCATAAAAGACTATACGGGTTGCAAGAATTGGTCGTGGTTTGAGTCCTCAGAGTTGAGAAATGTTAAGCCTCTGATGGGATTCTACAGACCAACATAACGGATCCATTAAAAGAGGTACATTCTGTAGATGAGTCTCGTGAGTGACTTCAAGACATAGTGAAAAATTTGATAATTTAAATACCACAGGTGTCTTGTATAATTCATACGATAAATGACAATGCGTATAAATATGATCGTGGTTGATGTATGGAAGAAATTTCTGGACATGACATGTACGAGAGGTGTCGACGGGTCGTGGTTGGTTAGACGGACCGTAAGAAGTCGCTCATGGTTAATGATCAGAAAAGTTGATGTTTCAGTGATCTTTCTACTGTTGATCGGTACCGTCCGTAAAAGCTTATCCGAACCGTACACGGTGCCCGTAGAAGTGATTCAGCAGATTTTAAGTGGGGTTAGTTTAGTCTTATTCAACCCTTCTAAGTTTAACCCTCATCGTTTTTATACCTAAATAAGGTTTCTATCATTTTAGTTTGACCCTAATGCTCTCATAAACACTCTCAAAACTTAGAGTAAGGATAAGAGGAGAAAGTTAGGTTTTAGTCACCGTCTTCAAAGTTTCTCTGAGAATATTGTTCTTTTAGGTATGTAAAGTTATTTATGGTGATGGACTAAGTTGGTCGTTACTCTCTACATCTAAATTCATTTAGTATATATATATATATATA
>NC_028647.1:8179758-8225719 GCF_001406875.1 Solanum pennellii
ATATATATATATATATATATATATATATATACACGTACACACACACTATCTTTGCACTTTTATTGTGAAGCTTAAAAATGTTCATATTTTACTTACATGAGTTGTTTTTAGTCTTTCACTTCAATTATCTATTTACTTCAACCTTATTACATATCGTACATCTATGAACTGATGTCATTTGATACTACATTATTTTATGATGCAGATATATGTATTCAGGATTATTAATAGACGTTTCGTTGAGATTTTATTATCCATGCTTCATTTTTGGTGAGGCCTCCTTTTTCAGAGGACTCTAGTCTCTTATTGTTTTAGTAGTGCTGGTTAAGATTGTCGTGAGTTTTGTCTCGGTACCTATCTTTAGATAGTATAGGCTTTATAAATAGACAGAGTTAGTAAGTCTTTCAATTTTTATTTTAGATGTTTTGATAAACTTGATCATTTACACTTAGTATCTTCAGACAACTTTAAGATTCAATTAATTGTTTTAAGTTTTCTTCAGTTTTAAACTTATGTATGCTTGAGTTAATCTTCGCTAAGTAGTCAGCCATGTCAAAGATTCACTTGGATATCAATAATGATTTTCGAGTGCCGAACACGCCCAGGGTGTAGACTTGGCGCATCCCACTTTATCACTAAATTAAATCAAGTTTACTACATAATACTCGCACAGTAGATAACTATAAACTAACCATCCATGCATTCACATGCCTTTTAAGGTCAAATACCAATTGGAACCTTTCTGATTCCAACTTTCCTTGCTTGTTTGTGTCCCTTCAGCCGTGACAACAACATATGGTTTACTTCATTGATACCAATTGAAATTTGATGATACCAATTGAACTCAAACCATACCACAAGCGAAAGACCACACAAAATGAGTAAAAAGGTGAGACGACTTTCTAGAATTTCATGACCTCTTTGAAGATTAAATGTGGATGTCAACTCACCAATCCATACCTGGGCTCTGATATCAAATTGTCTGTATCCAACCTACTGGACCGTGTGAGCACCTATTCTAACAGCTAGATAGGAGGACCCTTACCTCCCAATTTGAAAAAAAGGCAATGCAGAAATTAATAAAATATAATCTAACATCCTATTTAACCATAGAGATACCCTTAACTTGATTTAGAACAAGCCCTTTGTATAGAAATACACTAAACACTCCTCAAGGAACTAGTCTAAACAGGTACAAGAGTTTCTAAGAGTACACTTTATAAAAGAAATAAGACACAACTCTCACCACAAGGAAAGAGGATTAAAGGCTATTGGAGATCATCTTTGCATTCGACTAATGAACATCACTAATCCTACAACCAAACTATGTTAAGTGGCATAACAAGAGTAATATCAGTACAACCAACACGTATTGATAGACATCATCAGTCGGCTCAAATACACCACATAATATCATGCAAGTACTAAAAAAATTATGCAATTTGAAGATCAAGGTAGGACCCCAACCCCTGATTCACCACTTCCTTTCACTACAAACTCCAACATCTAGGTCATTTCACTCACATATCATATCGTAATCTAACACTTCTATCCCATAGAGATTCCCTAAGAAAACAAGATTGCTACTAACTTTGTTAATCACTTTACTATCTCCCCCCTCAAGCTCCCATGCCTACTTTGCCTTAATATAACAACGCTCCACTTATTATACAAATATAGTAGGAATTATATTGTTTTGACCCCAATTATGACATAGCACAAACTTAACATTCACAAATCGCATGATCCTCAACCTCACAACAAGCAACACCCAATCCATCATCCTTTTAATCTTAATCTGGACCTCCACAGATCCCTAATCATCATCTACATCGTTTAACATGCAATTCCGATCGACACGAGAACCGTCCGAGCATTTATACACACGTCTTGGCCACTCATGGACCAATAGGTTATAGATATAACACAAAATTGTTAGTGTACTAGTGTGTGGTATCCATTCCAATTATTAGTGTATCAACATGTACTCTATCCAATAATAGTATGTGCAACTAGGAACTTCTCCCCTCCAAGAGATATTGTAATGCTCAATATTAAGCGATTAGAGGAGCAAAATGAAGTTAAATAACTATATCAAGATACATTGATCAAACATATGATAAGCAAAAAAGTATATACATATCTTCATAGGTTAAAATAGTATTCCATCATTTTATCCCAACAATTAATTACCATACAACTATTCATGTTAATCATTTAGAATTATTTTTTCAAGTATAATTATTTATTTAATTTTTTAAGTTGATAATATAGATATTATTTTGTAAAATAATGTATAACATGGCTTGACAGACACGTACAATGCACGTGAAAAAATAATAATTTATGTAAAAGTATGAACTCAAAACGATAACAAATTAAAGAACTATACCAAATAATTAATTGGGGCTGGCAGGTTTAGGCAGGGCACTATAAAGGGCCGTTTGTTACGTGAGATAAAGTGGAATATTTTAAAATTAAGTTCGAAAGAAAAATTGTATTGTATTTGATTAATTGTATGATCAATTTATCTCATCAATCAAATGCAATATAAATTTTATTTTAATTTTAATCATAAAATATCTCATTTTATCTCGCTCAATTTAAAATTACTTCATCTTATTTTTTATATAAGATAAATTAATTTTGAATTATACTTGCAAAATAATTTAATCTGCGTATCAAGTGGGTGGGAACCAAAATTGGCCTTTTCTATCTTGTTGGAAGCGATTATTACAATTTCCCCCCTATCTCAATGGGAGTGAAATTAACAAAAACACCAGGATTGAACAATTTAACAAATATATATATATATATATATATATATATATATATATTTGTTAAATTGTTCAATCCTGGTGTTTTTGTTAATTTCACTCCCATTGAGATAGGGGGGAAATTGTAATAATCGCTTCCAACAAGATAGAAAAGGCCAATTTTGGTTCCCACCCACTTGATACGCAGATTAAATTATTTTGCAAGTATAATTCAAAATTAATTTATCTTATATAAAAAATAAGATGAAGTAATTTTAAATTGAGCGAGATAAAATGAGATATTTTATGATTAAAATTAAAATAAAATTTATATTGCATTTGATTGATGAGATAAATTGATCATACAATTAATCAAATACAATACAATTTTTCTTTCGAACTTAATTTTAAAATATTCCACTTTATCTCACGTAACAAACGGCCCTTTATAGTGCCCTGCCTAAACCTGCCAGCCCCAATTAATTATTTGGTATAGTTCTTTAATTTGTTATCGTTTTGAGTTCATACTTTTACATAAATTATTATTTTTTCACGTGCATTGTACGTGTCTGTCAAGCCATGTTATACATTATTTTACAAAATAATATCTATATTATCAACTTAAAAAATTAAATAAATAATTATACTTGAAAAAATAATTCTAAATGATTAACATGAATAGTTGTATGGTAATTAATTGTTGGGATAAAATGATGGAATACTATTTTAACCTATGAAGATATGTATATACTTTTTTGCTTATCATATGTTTGATCAATGTATCTTGATATAGTTATTTAACTTCATTTTGCTCCTCTAATCGCTTAATATTGAGCATTACAATATCTCTTGGAGGGGAGAAGTTCCTAGTTGCACATACTATTATTGGATAGAGTACATGTTGATACACTAATAATTGGAATGGATACCACACACTAGTACACTAACAATTTTGTGTTATATCTATAACCTATTGGTCCATGAGTGGCCAAGACGTGTGTATAAATGCTCGGACGGTTCTCGTGTCGATCGGAATTGCATGTTAAACGATGTAGATGATGATTAGGGATCTGTGGAGGTCCAGATTAAGATTAAAAGGATGATGGATTGGGTGTTGCTTGTTGTGAGGTTGAGGATCATGCGATTTGTGAATGTTAAGTTTGTGCTATGTCATAATTGGGGTCAAAACAATATAATTCCTACTATATTTGNCAAATATATATATATATATATATATATATATATATATATATATATATTTGTTGTTATGTCATGATAAAATTGTTTCACTCTTAATTAGAGATTTGAATTAGAGCTCGAGATATGAAAAGATTATATTGAAAGCACGATCTAAATTTAGACAGACGGAACTCCATGCGAACTCCGGAAACGGTTTGGTATATGAGAGGAAGGAAACTATGATAATCACTTTAATAAAAAAAATTTCATTATTTTCAAAATGGAGGATAAATTTGTTGATGAACTTTTTTTTAGAGAATATATATTCAAACCACGGAGGATAAATTAGCATCTTCAAAAGGAAAATACCATGCCTTATTTTATTCACCGTCACAAGACAACTCACAAAGCATAGAAAAGAAAATTAAATTACAAAAGATTAATTAAAGTGAATATAATCTACAAAACAAAAAAGTCAAAATAAAGAGATTTGGTATTAGAAATGTGAGTAAAAATTCCCATAAAGATAATAGTAGTATATATTGGAATAATAATATAATAGAATAAATGGATGAACCCATGATGTGCTAGAACATAATTTATATGAAAAAAAACACTATTTATAACACTTTATGTTTATTTCTTGTAATTAATGTAACGATAATCTTATAGTCATATATGATTTTTAAGTTTAATCAATATTTAATGATTAAAAGACTATAGTTAACTTTTAAAAAATAATTATAAACAATCACTCATAAGAAAAAAAAAAGGTTCAATATATATATACAACTATATGAAACAAAACAATGATATAATTAGATAGGGATATCAAATAATTTACATCATTTTACTTACAAACTATAATTTACCATAAAAATAAATGACTTTGACCAAAATTTGGATTTATTTAGTGTATCTTTAAACTATATCTGTAGGGGAAAACAAAACTAAGCAAACTCTAATAATCTGGGAATTGGGTAAAATTAAGGATGTATTTGGTGGGAGGAATACAATTTTTTCATATTTGATTGGTCATAATGTTTTGAAAATATATTTTGTGATAAAGTAAGTCTTTTGAAAATAAGAAAAATGACTTCTTTTATGAAATAGGAAAAACAAGTTCAATTACTAACTTGTCAAGTTCAAAGCATGTAGAGAATATATGAGGAGCTAGAAGAAGACGGTTGCTATCCGTCTATCTCGAAATTCAATGTATGAATAATGGGGCTTTTAATAAGTGTTTTTCTCGTCTTAGAGCCGTATTCAATTCTCATAAAACAAAGTGAAAAATATTTGCTTCTCACAATCCAAATTTTTTAGGTGAAAAGAAGATAGGTGATTGAGAGTCACAAAATTTTAAAAGCATCGCTTCTAGCTAGCCTTTCAACTTCTACAAAAAGATGACTGATACAGAGTGATTACCTTGTCTCCAACACCTCCAATCCTCACCCCATCACCTTGAACCAGTGGCGGAGCCAAACCCTCTTCGACGAAAAATTTTATTTTTATATAGTTAAAATAATTTTGTAGGTATATATAATAAATGTCGAACTCCCTTTGCAATTTCATGTGCCTATTTCTTTGAATTTTGAACTCTCTTATCGAAAATTTTGACTCCATCTCTACCTTGAACCACATTCCATATCATATTCCACTCCTATTATATATGTTACTTTATGGAGTCCGAGTCCGAAGCCTAAAGGACATAAAATATTAACAAAAATTTCAAAACGGTTTATAAAATTTTATATTAACCAAAACGGCAAAATCGTTGAAACAACAGTGATTTCCTCCACCGGAAAAAGCAAAATCGCTGTTACTGTAGCGATTTTGCAAAATGTGATTTTTTTTAAAAAAAATTCAAATCGCTATCTAGGAAGCGATTTTCAATTTTATTTTTTTTTAAAAAAAATTTAGAAAATCGCTGCAGCGATTTCCATTTTTTAAAAAATAAAAATTTAAAAGAAAATCGCTGCCTAGGCAGCGATTTTCTAAAAAAATAATATTTTTTTTTTAAGAAAATGAAAATCGCATCCTAGGCAGCGATTTTCTTTTTAATTTTTTTTTAAAAATAAAGAATATGAAGAAGGTAGTAAACTCACCAATGAAACTAATGATCGGTGATGAAAAATATGAAGATTAACATTATATGACATTGTGGAAATATAAATAAAAGAGGTTAAAAAGTTAGAATTCTATTTGAACTCAAACATCATTTAAATTTAAATTAAATATAATATCTTTTTTTAGAAAGAAAATATTTTTGTTACCTTACTTATTCTTAATTTTTTAAAAACAATGCATATTTTCTTATAAGCTATATATTTAAATTTCAAAAAAATATTTGAAAATCAATTATTTTTTTAAAAAAAATGGAAATCGCTGCCTACGCAAAGATTTTCAAATTTTTTTTTTCATAAAATTGAAAATCGCTGCCTAGGTAGCGATTTGAATTTTTTTTATAAAAAATTACATTTTGTAAAATAGCTGCAGTAGCAGCGATTTTGCTTTTTCGGTGGAGAGAATCGCTGTTGTTCCAGCGATTTTGCCGTTTTGGTTAATATAAAATTTTATATGCCGTTTTGAAATTTTATTAATATATTATACCCTTTAGACTCCGAACTCTTACTTTATGTATACTTTCTTTAGGAATAACATTCTTTGCTTACTTATCAAACACAATTTATAAAATTTTATGATTTAGTCAATAGATCCTCGCTATAATTATATTATAAAATACTATATGATTAGTGTGCATGGGCATGGGACAAAAAGCCGTCTTAGAAGGGGCATTTGAACCATGTTTTTAGGAATCTAAGTACGCACGCCTAGCTAGAAGAAGATATTTTAAGTATGTAGAAGAAATCTTAATTTCTTAATTAAACTACATAGCAAATCAAACATGGTCATTTTAAATAAAATAAAGAAGAGGAATCAATGCTTGTTATTTGAAAATGGTGTAAATCCATCAACTTAACTTAATAGGTTCAATAAACATAACTTGTTATACTTTTAAAATTTATGTGTTCTCAATTAATATTTATTGTAATTTTAGTGTATTTTTGTACATTCACATTCACATATTTCATACGTGATTCACCTTGAAAATGACAAATTTAAATCGATCGTTACAATTAAATTTTTTTTATATAATTATACTTCAAAATATACGACGATTTATTAAATATTTAGTGATCTATTTATATAAGAAAAACACATTTAGAGTCGTTCTAGCTCTTTCATTGACTTGTCAAAAAAATAAAAGATTTCTAATCTCCATAATCGAAAAAGGTGATTGGCTATGTAATTAACTAATTAAGAAAAACGTCTAAGTCATTTCAAGTTGTTATTTTTTTAAATTTTATTTGGAGCGTCTTTAATTTATTCCACAACCTTTAGATTGTGTTCTTTTGACTTTATCCTAAAATTGTTGAAACAATCAATTAAATATTAAGGTATGCATTGTTTTGATGCTTCATCGTAGGTGTCAAACTATTTCATTATTAATTGATAGGAAAATGCATAAGTATCCCCTCAATTTATGCCTGAAATTTCAGATACATATTTATATTATACTAAAGTCCTATTACCCTCTAAATTTATTTTATTAATAATTTTCTATCCCTTATAGGCCTACGTGACACTAGTTTGAAAAAAAATATCAACAAACACCGGCCCACAAGATAGTGCCACGTAAGACAAAAAGGGGTAGAAAATTATTTATAAAATAAGTTCAAGGAGTAATAGGACCTTAGTATAGTATACGTGTGTCTCTGAAACTTCGGACATAAGTTGAGGGGGTACTTGTGCATTATCCCTTAATAGATCAATAACTAAGATGATTTACGGATCAGTTTGAATTAGTTATTAATCAAAATTAAAATTAATTAAATTTTAAATTATTAAAATTAAATTAAATATAATATATATTTATCAGTTTAATTGTTATTGATTTTAGTTTGATTATTATTATACATAAAAATAAAATAAAACATAAAAACGGATTTATTCAAGAAGAAGACAAACAAAAGACAACAAGTCAGTCAAAAGAAAAATAGTTAGAATCATAGCATTATAGATTTGATTTTTGTTTCAAATAAATTTTTACTAAATCATGAATAATGTGAAATGATTTAATATAAGTGAATGTAATTTGTTTTGAAAAATCTCGTGTATTAGTTGTATGTCACGAGTTTAAATATGATACCAAATAAATATTTAACATTTTAATTTAAATAAATAAAGATTAAAGAGTGGTCCATTACCTTTGAAATTTTTTGAATTATCAAAAATAATTAGTTAAGAACAATTTCTTATATATTTAAAAAAGAAGTTTAGGTGCAAAAGGCAAAATATATTTGTGAAAAAGAAAAGTTCTCTTATAATCCCTTATGAATTGAACATAAAAAATAATTATTTAAAAAAGTTTTTGCCTCTATTATGAAATACTATAGATGCAAAAGCTGTCAATAATTTTACATAATTTATTGCTTCATCGTAGGTATCAAAATATTTCATAATTCATAGACCTATAACTAAGATCGTTCACAGATATATTTGAATAAGTTATTACTTAAAGTTAAAATTAAATTAATTTAAATAATTTTTAAATTAGTTTAATTTTTTAATTATTAAAATTAAATTTAGTATAATATATATTTATCAGTTTGGCTGTTATTGATTTTGTTTCAATTATTATTATACATAAAAATTAAAAATAATTTAAAAGAAGAAGAAAAACAGTAGACAACAAGTCAAAAATAGCTGAAATTGTCTTCAACTATTTATTGATTGTGCGTATATGTAAAAACGATTTAATATTAGTAAATATAACTTAATTTTGGAAAGAAAAATCTTATATGTTAGATATATTTCACGAATTTAAACAGGAGACCAAATAAATATTTTAACATTTAAATTTAAATAAATAAAGATTAAAGAGTAGCCCATTACTTTTGAAATCTTTTCAATTATTAAAAATAGTTAGTTAAGAGAGAGAAAGAAGTTTTTGGGCAAAAGGCGAAATATATTTATGCAATTTTTTTTTCTTATGATCACTTATAAATTGAATTTAAAAAATAATTATTAGAAAAGTTTAAATGTAAAATAATTTTTGATAAATAATATATATTTCCTTCGTTTATTTTTATTTATCATGTTGCCAGTGGCGGATCAAGAATTTCTTAGTTATAAATGCTTAACTATTTGTAATTTGAAGTTGATACCAAAATGGGTGATGCTCAATTTACATAGTTGTACAAATTACTAGGTTTCTTTTATAAATAATAGTATTGACTCCAAATATAATAAGAATGTGCATTCGCATGTTGCGTTTTTCGAAAGTAAATTTAATTAATTTTTGAAATTAAATTCGATTACATTAATTCGATATTTTAAATAAAAAAATCAAATATTATATGTAAAGTACTATAAGTTGCAATTTTTGCATATCAATATATTGAAAAATACTTCTTAAAATATTAATTAAAGTTATAATTTGATTCTAAAAATACAAATCATGACAAATAATGATGGACGGAGGGGGCAAAAGCTGTCAATAATTTTACAAAATCTCCTAGAAAGCCAATCAAATCATTTCACATATCCATATGTACTATGAAAATAAAAGATCTTTTTTTTAAAAAAAAATGTATTTATTAATCTTTTTGCCTCTTGAATTTTTTGAAAAATTTGAAAAATTTGAAAATCTTAAAAATAACAACTAGGACAACAAACAATATTATAATTTTTTGAAACTTTGGTATTATGTCACCTCCATAGACCATACTATAGCAAAAGAAAATTGCACACAAAGTGGGTCCCACTTAAACCAAAAAAAGATTGTTTTCCAACATTTTCATTCTTGTCTTCCTTAATTCATTTACATGTCCTTTCTCTCTCTCTCTCCTAAATTTTCTAGCAAGATTTTCCATTTTTTGGATACCCAATTGGGAATTATTAACTCGGTTTTTAGCTGGAGGATTGATTTTAAGATATGCTTCTGATTCATTTGGAGGGTATCATAATTTGCTTCTTTTTACTGTAAGTTGATGTAAAGTTCAAATCTTTTTCTTTCTTTTTTGCTGATTGTTTAATCTTTATTGTTTTTTTGGAAGTTTGTAATCTTGTTATTAGGATCTTTATTTTTTTTTTTGGTCTTTTTAAAGGATGGTTTTAAAGATTTCTCATGTTGATTAGATTGGAATTTTCCTTTTTGTGTTTTTATGAATTTTTAATTTTAGGCTATGGCATTGCAAGTTTCGGATTTCTATGATGTTTGTGAGTTGTTTGAATAATCGAAATTGGGTACAAGTTTGGCTACATAGAAATTAATCTGTATTTGTTTCGTATAGCCGACCATAACTTTGTTTGGGACTGAGGCGTAGTAGTTCTTGTTGTTGGTTCATAGTAGAGTAGTAAGTTCTTAAATCTAGAAGATTTAATTGGAGTACTTTTATGATAAATAAAGAAGAATTGTCTTTTTCCTTTTATTCTATGAAGTGACAAACTAGTTCTGTCAATCAGTGATCTATGAACAAGTGTTGATTTATGAAAATCCCGCATTAGTTTTATCTTTTTTATGTTTTTTAGCTCTTTATGGGAGGCTGTCCATGTGCCCTGTGCTACTTGGTCAGAGACTAAGCTAGTGATACTTTCGGTTACTGGACTTACGCCATCTAGGATGCAGGATTTGGGCTGATTCACATTTATATGATTGGGTAGTACAAATGTTTTCTTTTGAACTTTCTTCATGTGTATTGTTTTGCGGCAATTTTTTCTTAATCTATCTGGTCTATCTTAGTCAAGGAAATATTTGTCTTTTTTTTGGGATGAAGGGAAAAAATTGTCTTTCTTGTAATGTGAGAATGTTTTAGTCTTTCTTTCTTTTTCTTTTGAGGCGTTTCGGATGTCAAATCCTGATTTATTTTCGTGCTCTTTAATTCATGGATATTATTATAGAGGTTTGTGCCAAAGGACAGAAATGGTTACGGTAACTGATCTCCTACTTATCATGGAAAAAAAGGAATTGAAGAAGAATATAACTGTTTTCCTGTTTGAGGCTAATGGACATTGTTGTGAGATACAATCTGTCATGTTACAATGTTTTGTTTCTGTCAATTCATTATTTTTATGTCATACGTATATATCACTGTATTACATTTGTGAATGTATTCTTGTTTCTTAGTGGTTATATTTTTTTAGGACAACTTTAACTGCCAAGTTTGTTTGGTTTTGGACAGCTTAATGTCTCGTAATTTCCCATAAATGGTTCTACTTTTTCAATTCAACTTTCTGGAATTCTAAATTGCTTTTTCATAAGCTGTCTACTGATGCCTATTTAGCATTTGAAACTTAGCCTCTAAAGTACCCTCTCCGACCCATATCTTCATTTTGCAAAATCTGTTTGTTGCAATGCCCATTAACGTAGTAGATCTTTTAGCCCCTTATCGTGGTGGAGGAAAAATCGGACTATTCTGGAGAGGTAAAACAGTATTCATTATGGAATTTGGCAATTGCAACCGATTAATTACCCCACCACAGATCTTCTGCAACTTTTACTTATAACACAATTTAGAAAAGTTAGAAGGTTCTGGAATAACTCCATATAGAGTGTCAAAAACATATATGATAATGGTTTTATTGATCATCTTAAGTTCAAATATGATTGTAATTTAACATGAAACTAGTTCAATACTTGGCAATTGGTCAGTTGAAAAGGATGCTTGCCCATTACAAGCATGTGCTAACAATGTAGAAATAAACCTTTTCTTTATTTTTCTAATGAAACTTGAAGAAAAGAGAACACAAGTGATAAAATAATAGTGGTAATAAGTTGCAGAAGGGAGCGTAGTAATGGATGATATGTGACCAGTGAGGAGGTGCGCAAGCTTTTATACGTGACGGGAAAGAAACCATGCGATAATGTTTCATTCATGGTGGGTGGATACACATGGTGAAATATGGGATGTGGGACGTTCTCCATGCACTTACTATCATGTATAACCATATGGGGAAGCAGGATTTGAAGTTTACGGATGCAAGGTTCTAGCCCTTTATAAGTTATTGTGCTCTTAAGTAATAATTTGTACCTATTAAATGGATTTCTTAAGACAAATACATGAGTTTGAACCAAATTACTTGGTTTGGCTGATCTCGTACCTTGGTCTCTGCCTCCTCCCTGTTTATAGCACCCAAGTGGTATTTAGAAATTACCATCACCAAAAAAAAATTATTTCTAACTCTCACAAGTTTTTCTTCAGTATGTTTCTGCTCTATACTTTAAAAGCAAGGTCATTCAAAGGTGCATTTTTTCTCGTTAACTGGTAAATTCATAGAGATAGCTTCTTAAAGAACTACATATTTGGTTATCGAAATAATGCCAACATGAAGTCATTAAGCTTTTCTGATAGACTTGGTCGTCTTCATATGAAAGATTTAGGTTGCTGCATCATATAAATCTTTGTTGTTGAGAGGATGGCTCTTTTTGTTTGTTTAAGTTGCTCACGTTGTTTTTCTCGGCTGTTGTAAGTTAGCAGGCTTAAGATCTTCCTTGCATCCAATATAATTTGTGTCAATACTGTGGTGCTCAATCAACAAAGTCTAGTGGAAGCATGGAGAAGCTGGAAAGTGGAAATTCCTCTAAGTTTAATGACAGGGATTCTGTACAATTGCGCCAATTATGTCGCGAAATGCCAGATAATTCAATTTTGATGATCAATCCAGCTGCTTCATTACCAAGCCTAAACAGCTCTGGCTCATGTTGCAGTATGCTCTGCTTTCTTTATCATATACTTTGACATATTAGTTACATTTACCATGCCCCTTAAGCCCTGTTCTGTGACCTTTCAGGTGACTTTTCTGTTGATGCAAATTCAGATGTGAGGTTAGTTGTAATTAGTTATATCAATGTTCTTCTTAGGTGGAGGGTTAAATAAAGCCGCTAATTGTTCTGGTTTGAATAATGTAAAATCCAACTTATTTAGACTTGGTTCCCCTTTTGGCTTTATTATCAGGGTGTATGTTGATGAATGTAGTACAGACAGCAGTCAAGAGGATTTTAGTTCTGCTATAGGAAGGGATGCAGAACAAACGAGAACTGGTAACTCTGAGGAACCCAATGATAGTAGAAATGAAAGATATGACAACGATGAGGCTGGAACCTCTTGTAATGATGAATTTGATGCCCAGTTCTGGTTTCCCCCACAACCAGAAGACGATGATGATGATATTGAGGACAGTGTGGCTAATTATGATGACGACGAATGTGTTGATGGCCAGAAATGGGGTAGTCCAGCTTCGTTAATCAGCTTTGGTGAAGAAGACTTTGGTAGTTATAAGCTTAAAGAGGAACGGCGAAAGGCATTACAAGAAGTAATGAACATGAAGCTTAAGGCCTTTGTTAGTGGCCACCTTAAATCTTTTGGTGTTGCCGCTTCGGTGAAAGAAGGTGATAATTGGGTTGATATAATCACTTCCTTGTCATGGGAGGCTGCTTCTTTTGTGAAGCCTGATTCTACGGAAGGAAAGATGAATCCAATTGAATATGTGAAGATAAAATGCATTTCAACTGGTTCTCGCAGCCAAAGGTATCACTCTAACCACCATTTCCTCAACTCTGTTGTATTTCTCCATTTCTCATTCATTCACAATTCTAGGCATACTAGATATTAGGTAATGTATATTCAGCAATTTTACTTTTTATGTGGTGTTTCCTCTGCCATGCTTTCATAATGTCCACTATTGCCAATTAAACTCTGTTTTGAAATTCTGCAATTAGAGGATCAAAGGCATTGTAGCAATTCGACTTCGAGAGGGTTTCTGAATAGTCTGGACTTAGCCTAAAACAGGGGATAGTTTGAATTGATTTAGTGTGTTTGGTCTTTGAACCAAATTTATTCTGTAATCATGACTTAGTTTGAAAATAACACCTTTTTGAATTGCTAGTTTGAAAATAACACCTTTTTGAATTGCTCGACACCATTTGTTTGCGGAAAAAGAGTTCGCTTTAGGAGGTTCATGTGGCTAACAAAAGATGTTAGACAGACGTTGTATTCCATATCAACTAATCTTATCCAATTTAAGTTAATTTTCCAAGTTTTAGTCAAGGCATTCACGCAAAAGTGAAAGTAAGGATTAACTGTTACAATCATATTGAATGAATGGAGGAGAATTGAACTTTAACTAATAATTACAAAAGGGTGTTTTGATTTTTATAACTTTCAGGTAACTCTAATAATCCTATTCATTAAAAGTTGAAACTTGAACCTGCAATTATACAAAATTAGTCTAATTATCCTTTGAATTAAAATAGTCAGATTCAAATGTGAAAAAGATTAGATATCATTCATCTGAATCATGCACATAATTACATTTCAATGATAGACAGTTCAATTTCTATCCAAAACTTCAACTAAGTATTTTTAGCATTTCCTTAGACTCAAGTTGGCCTTGTTGACTAAGTGGGATTCCTCACAATTAATTATGTTTTGGGCCTATGTTTTATTTAACTCTTTCATCAGATTGGATGTGACACATCCAGCGCTCTAACCTATATGCTTTCCTAAAGATGAGATCACAAGTGATTAACATTGTGTCCTGTGTTTTTGAACCATCAGGCATAAGCCTTGTCGGCGCAGTCAAACCTAAAGCTAAAGTCTAAACCAATTAGCTTTTACTTAAGTTTGTAATTCTCTTGAATGTTTTTTGTATCAGAAACTCAAAGTTCCTTCATTTCTAGTTTCCTTGATTAAGTGAGAAGCCTGAGGTTCGCCTACCAAGGTTCTTTAATATTCCCAATTGAGTTTTCAAGCTGAACTCAACTGGTTTTTAGTTAACTGCATGATCAGTCCAAAGATCAGCCCACCCGGCCCAGCTCAACAGTTCACAACCGTAAGCAGTATTCTAACAGATCTGGGTTAGCCATAAATTTTTTTTATTAATTTTATTAGGTACTAAAAAATTATAAAAGAACAAAAAAAGAAAGTAAAATTAGGGCCCGTTTGGCCATGCGATATGGAATCATGATATGGTATCATGATATAGAATCATGAGATGAAATCGAAGTTTTGTTTGGACATGCGATATGGAATTTTGGTGCTGTATATTCTCATAAACATAAAAATTTCATAAGTTCTAAAACTATTAAAATAGTCCCAATTATTTGTTCAATCTTATCAAATAAATTAAAAATTATAAAATCTCATAATAAATTATTACAAAGCTATTTGTTCTCCACTTAAGTAATTGTTTCATTCTAATTTTCAACCTAACTTTCACTTCTCATCAATATATTTAAGTAAAAATGAATCACGTTTCACGGGCTCTTCAAGATTTTATTACTCAACAATCGTGAAGTGTGAGTTAAAGTTGGTGAGAAGAATAAATTTTATGTCGGTGAGAATAATAAATTTTAAAAAGTAATGATGTTATTATAAATTTTATTTACATGTGAAATAAATGGTTAGTAGATATAAATGCGGGGTTGTTCTAACAAAATATAAATTTGTGGTTCAATTTTTGTATAAAAATATCTCAAATCATGATTCCCATATGATTCCATATCATGATTTTTGGAGAATATGGAATTACATCTAATGAAATGGAATCATGAGGTGGAATCAGCGTAAAATTGCATGTCCAAACACTAATTCCATCTCACAATACCATACCGTGATATAGTATCGCATGGCCAAACGCCTACTTAGTAATAATTGGGTGGGTTGGGTTATGACCCACTTTTTGGCCCATTTCAAACCAAAATATTTCAGCTCGAGTAACCCTACGGGGTGGCCCAGTGGTTTGAGCTTGGGACTTCCATGTTGGAGGTTTCAAGTTCGAAATCCCTTGCCAGCGAAAGCAAGGGGTTTGCCTTTTGGTTCGAGTTCGGGTTACCTCTCTTATGTGGTTTGCGAGCTAGGAGCAGGGGTTTTACCTTGTGCGCACCCAAAAGGTAGCTACTGCCGGTATCCCTTGTCATAAAAAATATAATATTTCAGCTCAAGTAACTTTTGGGTGGGTCAATAACGTGTCCATTTTGACCCGCCAAATGCAACCCAACCCACCCATTTGACCCCTAGTTTTGTACAAATTGGATACTAGCATGCATTGGGTAATGTAAATACACTGGAGTCAGGAATACATTTATCCAGAGTAGGTTACAATAAAGCAGGAAAGGGAAGAATCAGACATGTTTAATATGGACACGATATAGCAGCATCCGAGGGGCATAGGTAAATGTGCTATCCTTCAAGGATGACATGAAGGAGTGAGGGGACATGAGGAGTTCCTGCATGAATTCCAATTTCATTAGTATTTGGCTGAGTATAGTTACGCCTAAGGCTGGGCGCCCGACCGGGTTGTACCGGTACCGTTCGTATCCGGTAGTATTCGAGACAAAATGGGATACATTGAACCGGTATTTGAAACGGGATAGTATCATGATTTGATACCGATTCATCCCGATTCCGGTCCGGTCCATGAAAATGGATTGGTTATTTTTATTTGTCATTGTTTTACACTTTTTTTTGAGAATGATAACTTATTGTTTTATACTTTTATTAGCATTTCTTTTTTGTTTATTTAATTTTTTATAATTACAAACTTAATTCATCAGCTTCAAATAAAATAAACCTAAAAACTTTAAAATTTATAAATTTAACAATTTACAAACTTAAGTTATTTAAATTACAAGTTACAAGTTTTAACTTATAACATATAACTTGTAAACTTCAAAACATTCAAATATTGAAAACTTATAACATAAAGTCAAAAACTACTTTTTGGAAAAACTTTATTGAAGTTAATTTACAAACTTATTAGTAAAAATTTAAAAAAATTATCTATAAAATAAACGTAAATAAAATTACAAATAAACATTATATTTTCAAAACTTAAATAAACTTAATAAAATAAAAAAAACATTTATATTTTCGTAATTCAAAATAACTCAAAAAACTATTATTTTTTGAAATAGCTATATGTGCCTCCCGTTTATCCAATCCTCGTCCCATTCTGGTTCTATCCCGGTATATAGTGGACGGGACGAAGCCGAGTTTCCCTCCCGATAATTCCGGTTTGGTTCATCCTGTTACCGGTCAACAACCCGGTCAAACCATTCCGGTGCGGTCCAGTGCCCAGTCTTAGACTTACGCCCATTATATGGGATGTGTGCGAAGGCAAATGTTAACTTTCTCATCCACAGTACTTCCAGGAAGCAAGAACTTCATTCATCGTTGTAGATCAACTCTTAATTTGATAGCCATAATTAGTTTTGTGTAATCAAATGATCCAAGTTTAATACCTCTCTAATTTTCTGGATTCTACCAAACTGGGCATGGACCTTAGCTTTTGTTTTACGCCTTGGATTAAGTCATTTTCTTGGCCTTTACACTGACATAGCCTTTTCCAGTTTGGCTACCTTCTTACCTTTGTTTTCTCTTCTTGTTTGGGTTTTTTCTTTATTTTGTTCTGCTTTGGTCTTCTTGTTTTGATTCTGTTACCTTCTTTTTAGATTATCTTTTGTTTTTTCTTCTACTTTTTTGAATAACCACAAGTCTACAACAGCAAGAGGAAAAATGATGCATTTAATGATATGATGATAATAATAATGTCACAACTTTAATAAAGATAATAGCAACAACAACATACCCAGTGTAATCCACAAGTGGGTCTATGGAATAACAATATAAAATAAAATAACAAAAGAAAGGAAAATTATAGTAAAAGATAAAATACGAGGAGTGTGATAAGATAGCCAAACAAAATAAAAGGAGATCGCTGATAGGAGCGCACAGATTTGGTGTCTAATCTACATCTTTGAGTAATTCTTTCAATTTTAGTTATTTCGTCAATCACAAAAAAATTGTCTCCTCAGTTGAATGGCCTGAAGAAGTTTGAATTGGGAACCTCTTCTTTACCCACCATTCGTTACATTTTGAGTGATAGTTCTTCTTCAAAAGTCATAATTCTTGTAAGGTCTTAGGGCCTTTTTGGATTGGCTTTTGGCTTATGACTTATAAGCTAAAAGGCATAAGTTATGATTTCTAACTTATGGCTCTTCGCTTGGCTTATTTTTGTTATTTGGGCTTTCAAATAAGTGCTTATAAGCACTTTTTAACTTTACCCAAACACTTCAAAACTGTTTAAAATCTATTTTGGCTTAAAAGCACCTAAATAAGTCAATCCAAACGGGCATTTACACTTATCAATTATCGACTAGTATGTTTGTAACCCTTTTTTTGTTCTTGCAAGTCTTGTAGCCATATCAAACAGTAGCTTTAAGTCTAATTCAGGGTCGACTCGGTGTATAACATGCAGTCTGGTTATAAAATTTACAACTTATGTGCTTGTTCAGACTATGGCTCTGGGATGGATGGACCACTAAATTCTCCAGGCTTACCGGATATCTTTGTGTTTTGTAGTCGTTTTGTCAGAGGCTTGGTCTTTAAAAAGCATGCTGCGCACAAACACATGCCAACCAAGTACGATAAACCTAGGTTGCTGTTGATCGAGGGTGCACTAGGGCTCTCCAGAAAAAGTGAGTTGTCATCATTTCAGGAGTCTGTGCAACAGGTAAACAACAAATCCGCGGGTGTGTCACTTACCAAAATGAGCACATTCTTTGACTAGTGATTGTCTGTTTTTGTTTTGTTTATGATAACAGGAGAAAGATAGTGTGAAATCTATCCTCGATATGATAGAAAGGTACCAACCAAATGTAGTTTTAGTGGAGAATGCTGTTTCTCGTGATATACAGGAGTCTATTTTGAAGAAAGGAGTCACCTTAGTCTTTGATATGAAACAACATCGCTTGGAGAAAGTTGCACGTTGCACAGGTTCATTGTCTGCTGATATATTGGTTAGCCAAAAGCTCAGGCAGTGTGACTCCTTTCATTTCGAAAAGTTTGTAGAAGAACATTCTGCTTCTGGAGATGCTGGGAAAAAGCCTAGCAAAACATTGATGTTTATTGAGGGCTGTCCTACTCGTCTGGGATGTACAGTGAGTGTATTTGCTTATTGTCTGTTTCTTCATTGATGTTATCTAATGTGTTACTGATAGTCGGTTCATGCGACAAACTGTTAGGTTGCTCATGAACAATATAAGTTGGAATAAGATTTATCTTTCTCCAGTGCCCTACAAAAAGTATAAGATATTGCATTGTGGACCTTTCAGATCTTCGCTCTGCTGTGCTTATTAGCCATATTATAAAATTCCTTGTTACAGCTATCTTGAGATTGATGACATGGCATAACTTATCAAAAATAAGGATTGATCACATGTCATGTACAAGATAGGCACAGAGCTTGTGTAACCAAAATATTGGTTTATCATAATAAGCTTGTGTAACTAGAATAATTGGTTATCATCAATGTCTTAAAACAGATTGCTTTTATATGATTAGAGTTCATTTTGAAGGAGGTGGTTATGCACTGATAACCAAGAATTCTGAATTTCACTTTGGAGCTGTGACTCTTCGAAAAATTAAAGACAGTTTGTTACATCATTGTACATTTTAATAGCAACACTTTGTCCACATAAACATTCAACAATTGCTGAAGCTGTTACACTTACAAGTCCCCGTTTGATGCCAGACTTTGAGTGATGTTTTCCTTTCCTCTATGTTTTGTTGAGTAAAACTCCAAACTATTTCTTAATTTACGAATTTTTAGAAGATTTTGAAATTATAACACTGCTTGTGAAGTTAAATTCTTAACTAAGTGATTTTGCTATCGTATATGGAGTTACCTTTTTCTGGTTCTGCCTGTATGACTAACCCATACGAGCATCAATGACAACGATAAATGGCTCAACGAGCAATTGGACAAAATTCTGCTGAATTAGTATATTCACGTCCCATGGATTGTCTACTCGGTGTTTCCTTATCCTCAGTATTTTAGAAGGCTGTTTTGGGACTCACCCGTGGCTCACCCCGGGAGGGGCACCGGCAAAACACCTCGAGGATCACATGTGGAGCTTAGTTCTGTGAGGCTTACACCCTAAACACGCCTAACGCCCAATGCTCGGGTGTCCCCCTGACAATTCTTACACAAGTTATATGTCAAATTCCTTAGTCAACAGTATTGATCCTCATAATTCCTTAATAGATGAATGATGCTTAGTAGTTTTTATCATCTATAGAAATAAGAAAATTGAGTATACCTCAAATAACAAGTCATAGTATTGCCTATTTACTATTTTAGAACGCCGTGAGGGTGCTTATCACTTAACATTTCTGTTTTAAAATACATAGCCAAATGTTAAATATTCATTTGTCATTGCTCTTCATGTTTTTGTCCTATGTGATTATCATATTTCATTATTTGAAAATATTTTGCCTTTATTCATGAAGGAGTGATGTATCAATTATAATAGTAATAGTTGATTGATTATTTCTTTTAAGGAGGTAAATTGCATGGTATAATAGTAATATATTTTGAGAAATTCTGATTCTTTATTGTTTAAAAGTTAAGATTTTAGAGTTGATTTGCATCTCGTAATAGCTTTTGTATCACTGCGTTATTTCCACTTGTACAGTGTTGTTACTTGTTAGAAGTTTTGTTTTCTGAGTTTCTTTAATCATGTTTTAAAATTATAAATGTATTTTTTTTTTATAATTTTTGTGTTATTGTACTATTTTACTATATTAAAAATTAAAGATCAATGGGGCTTATGCCTCACCCCGTGCTAAGTAAAATGCTCCGCACGCCCCCACAATTTACAACAGTGCTTGTCCCTTCTCCACTACATCTGGAGGTATTTAGTTGTTCTCCACTGAATGTTAATTTTTTGTGCAGATTTTGTTAATGGGATCGAACAGTGATGAATTGAAGAAGATTAAACATGTAGTCAAAGATGCGATCATCGTGGCGTACAATTTAATCCTAGAGACTTCGTTCCTTCTGGATCAAAAAGCAATGTTCTCAACTCTACCTCTTAGCCAGGAGGTGAATCTAACACTTGGTAACGAAACACCATCTGTTAGTGATGGGCAAGGAATTATCTCTAACACTGAGGAGCATGTCGGTGAAATAAGTTCATCTGGTACAGTTGATATTCCAATATCCAATGGCTTCCATGAAGAAATAAGTCATAAGTTAGACGCAGAAAGCGAATCTCTACAATATGAGCCATACAACCCAGTCGTTCTCTCTGGATTATCATCTATCTCATCCTCTGTCAGAAGGATTATGGGGAATAAATTTCCTCTCTTCTCCACCTCTCATCAATCCATGTCCTCGTATTTCAGTCTTAACGGAACCACGAAAGATGATCAGGTGCAAGCTGATGTTCAAGTTTCTAATATGCCTGATTTAATACACAGTGAGGCAGAACAAAAGACAAGTTTTGATGGCGTGAAGGCCCCTGAAAAGGAACAACATCATACCCCACTTGTGAGCCAGGTAGAATCTTTGGAATTAGAGGGATCTGGTGAACAGCTTGAAGACCAAGAACATATGAAGGATAATGTGGCATCGTTGTTGGATTCTGAGAGTATTTTGGTTCTGATGTCCTGTCGAAATGCTTCAAAAGGGATTATGTGTAAGCATAGTCGTTTTTCTCGGATCAAGTTCTATCAAGATTTTGATATTCCCCTTGAAAAGTTTTTGCAGGATAATTTGCTAAACCAGGTGCATATACTCAAATTTCTCCACTTGAAACTCTTTCTTTGCGTTAAGGTCCTTTCAGTTAAATTCACCAAATCTATTAGAATGATATCACTCATTTGCAGAGTACATCATTTGATGTGGCTTTACTAATCTAAATGTATCCGTTAGAATTTACTAATCTAAATGTACATTTTTTTGTTGCATCAATTGTGTCTTTTCAATACCTGGCAACATTTGCTTGTGTTTTTAAGAAGCTCTGTTGTGCAGAAGGAGTGCAAGACGTGTGGTGAATCCCCTGAAGCTCACATTTTTCATTATGCGCATCACAACAAGCTCCTTACGATTCAAGTCCGTTGTCTTCCCATGGACAAGGGCTTGCGAGGTGAACATGAAGGCAAACTTTGGATGTGGAGTCGTTGCTGTAAATGCAAATCCCAGAATGGAAGCTCATCTTCCACTAAAAGAGTGTTAATATCTACTGGCTCCCGTGGGTTTTCTTTTGGAAAATTTTTGGAGCTTAGTTTCTCAAATCCCTCTTTCTTTAGTGGACTGTCTGCATGTGGTCACTCCTTTGATAAGGATTTCCTCTACTTCTTTGGGTATGAACGCGTAGCATAGTTCTATTTTCAGTTCTTGTGAAGTAGTTTGTAATTTTACTACATTTGTATCCAGTGGCTACTACCCATCGGCAGCTGCTCTTTCTGTACCACTTTTTCCCTTTGACATGGCAACATTACTTGTTGTGTTAATCATCAAGGCTGTTTCCTATGAGTTAAATAGCCATGCTGGGGCATGAGAGGATGTATATTATATTCTCTCTCCTCTCTGAAGACTGGATACAGCCTCTCTACCTCCAAGAGGTAGGGGTAAGGCCTGCATAGACTCTACCCTCCCCAGATTCCACTTTGTGGGATTTCACTGGGTATGTTTTTGTTGTTGTGTCCGTCCTCTCTTAAGATATTCATGTCGTCTGTAAACGCGTGCAGATTAGGGCGAATGGTTGCAATGTTCAAGTACTCTACTGTTACTACTTATTCGGTGTTTCTTCCTCCCAAGAAGCTGGAATTTAGTAGTTCCATCAAAGGAGAATTTCTTATGCAGGAGTTCAATGATGTATGTGCTCTTACAAGTGTTCCATTTTGTTTTTATGTACCCATGCTTTTATATATTCGGCCGTACATGTACTCTGCATGTGGTATTGTTCATGTTGACCTAGGATTTCTTTTGTTGCTTACACCAGGTGTATTTGAAAGGGATTATGATGTTTGTTGATTTAGAAAAAGCTCTGAAGGCAGTAGAGTCTCATGTTGGAACAGTGCTAAATCTTCAAGGATCAGTTATAAAATTTTCTGAAATTGAAAACATGTTGAAGGAAGAGAGATCTCAGTTTGAGGTTAGTTCCTTTTTGTTACCTTCTAGGACTACTTGTTTGTATGAACCATGTTGGATTGAGGCATTGTTGTAGTGGTATGAGGTATCTAAGAGGGATCTCAGCATGAACTTATTTCCTTTTCTGCTACTGTTTTAGATTACACGTTCTGATAGGATTTAACTTGACCAGCCATGGTGGATTTATCCATCATAATTGAGTAAATAGAATTTGGAGACATTATGTTTTTCTCAACAATGGTGGATTTGTGTGTCATCATTGTGACTATGTTCCCCTGGGATGTTTGTCACATAGTATAATTAGTTTCCTAGCTTTCTCGCAAGAGTTTGTTCACTTTTTTATGTTGACAATTTTGATATTGATGTTGATGCAATGTGTAGGATGTGTTAGGGTACACTAATGTTCATGTATTCTCAAATATGTAAACATGCTAGTAACAAGCAGAGGCGAACCCAGGAGTTGAAGATAAGGGGGGCACCACTAAGAGTGGCCTCAAGGGTAAGGTTAGCAAAGCGCCCTGCTTAGGCCTCCAAAATTTTGAGGTCCCAAAAAATTTTAATAGTGAATTTATTATTTTATTTCACTTTAACCAATATTAAACATTATAATTACAAAAATTTAAAAAATTAAAAGAAGAACAATCAACTTTTTATCAAGAATATTTTAGAATTTTGAATAAATAACTCAAACCATCTCGAATATGAGCCTTTAAACCATGCCTTACAAATCTACGCATTTTTCGTTCCGAATCTAGTTTGAGGATATTCATTATCATTAATATCCGGTTGACAAGGCCCTTGTTGAATATAGTGTCTTCTAACTTCATCTCGTATTATTGGGCTATATTTATCAATGGATATTCTTTCTCCAAGATCCGGTTTAATTGATTGCCAATCAAACTCATCTATAAAACGCGAAGAATTGTCTCTAAAACTAGCACTTGGTTGAGAAAAATTATGTTTCATAAAAAATCTACCCATTTCAAATCACAAGAATCGACAACAAATTCTTACAAAAAAAAATGCTTGTAAAGAAGAGCTTACCAATTTATGCGAGATAATTGGGGTAGGGCTTCAATTATGATGTGAAGAATACTTGTAAGTTGTAGATTTTCTAGCAGTCTTATATTTTATTAATTTTTAAAAAAGGTTACTTGTAAAGAAAAAACTGATTTTAAAGTTAAAAAAAGAAGCCTTTCACGGGATTCGAACTCGTGTGGTCGCTGTTTGAAATGGCGACTTTGACCAGTGTGCCCAGGTGCTATAAGGGTACACAACTAAATATATTATCGTTTTTATCAACTACCTATACGTATATGTACAACATTTTTTAAAAAAAGTTACGTGCACCCGGGTCCGCCTCTGGTAATAAGAGTAGTTATGTTGTTGATTTTTTTGGTGCAGTGCATTTAGGATATGGAGTCTAGAATTATCAAATTGATATCGAATTCATAAATAATAGATCAATATATGAATTTTAGAGAGAGAAGCACTTGTTTTGTGCTTTCCCTTCAAGCGCAGCTCAAGTACTACATGAGCAATGTGAATTGCTTGTATTATGCCTTGCTTCAAGGGCAACTCAAGTGTGTCTTAAACAGCAGTTAGCTGAATATTTTGTGTGTTTTCCTCATTGTGCTGCTCTTAGGTTTTTGATTCAGACATTTAAAGTAGCTATATCTAAACCCCTTTTTCTTTGTCTCATATATTTATGTGGACTCAATATCAGGTTGACGTACAAAATGTTATCGAAGATGGGATTCAGGATGTCATGGTATATAAACATTTAAGTTTGAATAGAATGCGACTAGATCTTCTGCTTGAGTCGTGTGTGTGGGATCGTCGTCTTCATTCGTTGCTATCTTCTTATTATATGGATGGTTCGTTGCTATCTTCTTATTATATGGATGGTGATTCCAAAGCCATTAACCCAAAGCAATCAACACTGCCAGATATTGAACCTATTAGCCAGAAGGAGAAACTAGGAAAGTACAGTGGTGAAAGAGATGCTAATGGGGCAGAAGCAAATCTGGGAGGTGGTGACGAAGCTTTGGAAGATTGTCATGATATCAATATTGAGTTCGCTGCGGATTCTTCTGCAGAGGAAAACAATGGGACAGAAGCTATTAAAGAACATTTGGACCGTAATTGTGATTTGAAATTGAATTTGGTATCTACCGAAGCAAATGGTTCTCTGATTGTTGAAATCCCTGTCGAAGCTAGTGTTGGTGGATTTAGAGAACAAAATGGATCACTGAATTTGTCTGCTTTTACTGAAGTTATTGAGTTATCAACTGCAGCAAAAACAACTGGAAATGGATCATCCATCGAGGATCCTGCAGGGAAATTTGAATGCTTACACTCTGGTGATGAAAATAATCTACAATCCAATCTTCCTTCACCTACACATTTGCAGTTGGAAAATCCAAGTGTTTCTAGCACTAATGGGAGGAGTGCCAGTGATTCTATGGACCCTCAAAGGAGTAAATCCATTGCCTCAATATTGTCCAATATTGAGAATGATAAGGGGTGGTGGGCTCCATTTCCCGAAATTCGGCATAAATACATGAAGGATCTGCAGAGAGGTTACCTGCCAAAATTAGGATACATCACAACCCATGCTGTAGAAACTACAGCTTATAAACTTGCTATTGATGAGGGTGCAAGGGTGCACATTCCCCTTGGAAATGACAAGTACATTGTGTCTGATTATGAAGATGAATTTTCTAGCATCATCGCTTGCGCTTTAGCATCGCTGAAGGATTTACCAATTGTGGGTGAAGATCTT
Source organism: Solanum pennellii (assembly GCF_001406875.1). Classification (NCBI taxonomy): domain Eukaryota; kingdom Viridiplantae; phylum Streptophyta; class Magnoliopsida; order Solanales; family Solanaceae; genus Solanum; species Solanum pennellii. The sequence goes on from NC_028647.1 coordinate 8,205,478, forward strand.
AGAGATGTTGGAAGAAAAGATAGAGTAATTGATGATAAGGCACATGAAAGTTCTCAAGGCATAATGAGATTATTCTCGCTGGCTCCTCATTTCTCTTCAAGTAGCTCTTTAGATCTAGAAGGGATCCAGTCTACCCAAGTTTCAGAACAAACACGTTCATCGAGTATGAATGGGTTAGATATGTTAAATTCTTTGGTTTCTTTTTCAACTCTTCATCCTGAAGTCTCTATGGGTTCTGGGAAATTGCCTGGGAAGCGTAAATACTCAGTTATATGTCTCTATGCTAGCGAGTTCTCTCATTTGCGAGGTCGATGTTGCCCATCTGAAGTTGATTATATTGCTTCACTAAGTAGGTGTAAGAAATGGGATGCTAAAGGTGGGAAAAGTAAATCCTTGTTTGCCAAAACTCTTGATGACCGTCTAATCATCAAGGAAATACAGAGAATCGAATTTGAATCGTTCTTGAAGTTTGGTCCTAATTATTTTGAGTACATGGAACAGTGCTACGAGAAGGGAAATCAGACCTGCCTTGCAAAAGTTCTTGGCATTTATCAGGTTTATTAATTAACTATAAACTTCATTTCTGCCTATTAGCATAGAACTGATTTAAAATTTCCCAACACAGTACACATGGTCTTTTGGACTTTGGTCTCAGTATTTGTAAATTGCAGGTCATTGTAAGGCCAGCAAAAAGTGGGAAAGAGACGAGACATGATCTCATGGTGATGGAGAATCTTTCATTTGGAAGAAATATTACTAGGCAGTATGATCTAAAAGGAGCTCTGCATGCTCGATTTAATTCAGCTGGCAGTTCTGACGGAGATGTTCTTTTGGACCAAAATTTTGTGAATGACATGAAAATCTCTCCTTTGTATGTTGGCACGAGATCAAAGAGGAACTTGCAGCGAGCTGTATGGAACGACTGTGGTTTCCTCAATGTAAGTTTTGCATAAACTCCTAATGATGAATTTATGGCTTAGTTTCTAAACTGGTACATTTTCTGAACAACAGTCGGTCAATGTGATGGACTACTCCTTACTTGTTGGAGTAGATACTCAGCGCCGTGAACTTGTTTGTGGCATAATTGACTATCTCAGGCAGTATACTTGGGATAAGCAAATTGAGAATTGGGTCAAATCCTCGCTTGTGGTTCCCAAGAATCAGCTTCCTACTGTTCTCTCTCCGAGGGAGTATAAAAAGAGATTTAGAAAGTTTATCGACACACATTTCTTAAGTGTTCCAGAAAATTGGTGCTCTCAAAGACCTTCAAATCCTTGCATACTTTGTGGCACAGCAGGTACTAACGCACCCCCTGAGTCGAAATATGAAAATGCCAACTCTAAAGGTCAAGAGGAGCACAGACATGAGTCCTCTGGCACTCAATCAACTGCTCATGGAAACCAAAATGATATTTCTGCCTGAGTTCTTGTTTTTTTAACCTTCCTTCTTGGTGGTTCATTTGTTTTCCCTATATAGTATCTAGTCATTAATTTGTGTAAATAGCTGCTCGGACCCCCGTTGTCCAAGCACCTATATATATATATATATACACACACACATACACCCCCTTTCTCTTTTCTGCGATTTTTTATAGCAACTTTATGGGGATAGTTTCATTCTTTTAAGGCCATTTTAGGTTTGAATATATCAAGTCTATTGTTTAAAAATTGTAAAAAAAAGCTCTTTCTGGTGCAGTTAACAGCTGCTCAAGCTTTTCTAGTATTTGCTGTAAGATGTTATTCATATAGTGGTATTAATACATTGCTCTCTTTTGTTGAGACACTAAAGTTTCAATACTTCCTCTCTAGGGTTATTCCTTCAAATAACCTTGTTTGAATGGTCATTAACTGTTGTATTGTTTGTTGTTGTATTGTTTGTTTAGATACCGTCTTTGTTCTGATTGTTATTTAAATTTTATTGTATTGTATCGTTTAGATCCGTCGTTAGGTAATGAAGAAAAGTGTCATTTTTAGCGACCGACTTGGTATAATTGTGTTATTACCTTAATATTTTCTTTTCGTTTTGTCTTTCACTTATTATTAATAATCTTATTGTTATCATTTATCCTACAATTTCATTGTAAGAGAGCCAAAGCAAAACATTGTAAAAGCACTATGAGTATGAGATAATACTTGATAGAAAACCTTTATGTAACACAGATAAATCATAACTAGCATCACAAACATATAATTGTGTATGAATGTAAACCACATATGCATACATTGATATATAAAAAAAAATTCTAAATTTTATAAGAGGAAAGGAATACATACCTTTCTTTATGTATGGTTGATCATGAAATCAAGTTTTTCCTTACTTTTTTTTATCTCTAATTGAAGGGTAATTCATTGTAAACTTTGCCTTGTAATGAGAAATCAATAATGAAATAACCCATTTTCTGTTTAATATATAAAGTTAAAACACAGAAAATAGATTAGAAGAGAGATTTGCTGTTAAAAGATGAAAATTGTGTTCTTTTTTTTTATTGGAAAAAGACTTTTGATTTTCACGGATTTCCTATTATTCAGATCAGTCTCCATTCTTTCCCAACTACTTTATTTTATTTTTTTCAAAATTATTTTCCTTTAATATATTTTTCACCTTCTATTTATTTATTACTTTTTCACAAATGTAAACTTTGCCTGTGTGTGTTAAGGGATATGTATCTTCCATATACACGTATACTACTCAACCATAAATATTGTCACTTTTAAAGAAACGACCTAAAGTCACCATTGAAGTTATTCCGTATTTTCAAAAAGCCGCAACGCATTAACTTTGCAACCGTCATGTTACCCTAATAAACAATTTTAACACTTATATAATAATCTGTTTGAAATTGTTTAGTGGATAACATGACGGTTGTAAAGTTAAGGTGTCTTTTTAAAAATACAGGACAACTTCGGTGATGACTTTATGTCTTTTCTCTTACTTTAATTAATACTAACTTTTTCATATTTGGTATTGATTGGCTTAAATATTTTCCTTTAAGGGATGTGTTCTTACATACCAAATAAACAGGATTATAGGCAAGTACAACTGAATAACACACCTTATCAAAATCTCATAAGAATTTGTGTTTATACAAAGAGACTCAATTAAGCTACCTACTAGCACTAAAATTTTGGACAACAACCTCTTTCCATTGAAAGGCACATTGCTCAAACTAAACAAAACCTTGGTGAAAACTATGACTTCTCAGTGTACTTTGATTTAGACTAGTTGTATGAAGCATGTATGATATGATATATTGCCTTTTGAAGCAAGACAAAGGATAAAAAGACTCAGAAAACTCAAGTACAATGGCAACGAAGGGGAACTGAGACACCGGGAGGTTTCCTCTTCTCACGGATGATAGCTTCTTTAATCATGGGCAGTTTTTGGTGAACCTTTCTCCATATGTAATTTATAGCACCATTTGGAGAAATAGGACCAATACCACCTGGTTGACCATTTTCATACTCAAAAATGGGCTGTACTACAGCCATATTACGCCGAAACCTATCTTTTTGCTCATAGGAGTAGCTTCTAAGATGGTTCACGAGCCAACTTGGTTGCAGTGCATCACTAACTGACACAAACACTGCAAATTCTGAATAGTCCACCATCCCTTCAAATGGGAGCTCGATGTTGTCACTAACAATGACAGGAATACAAAGACTTTGAATGGCATCAAAAAGTCGGCATGAGGTTGGTGTGTCCCCTGCAGGGTGCAAGCAGAACTCTGAAGTCCTCATTCCCTTTATAGACTGCTCCTTTCCAGTGGCATTTGGAAAGCCTTCCTCCATCACTACTCTGGGTTCATTTATTAGCAAGTCCCAAAGCTTTTCCCGAACAATTCCTCCCTGCACAAAGAAATACAAGACGATTTAAGTCTGGTGAGCAAGAAGTAGGATGTTATGGTTTAATCTAGACCTTTCATGAGCAGAAACCGTCTATAAAACTTGTACAACTTGTAGCCAAATCAAGAACTAATAAGCATACAACAGAAGGTCCTCTTTGTGCTTCACTCTGACAATGATTTTACCAATCAATGACTTAGTTATACATATAAAACGTTTCTAGACATAGAGCAAGTTCATTTACAGTAGTCCAAGAAATTACAATCATATTGAAATACAAATACATTGTTTTCTGACAATCTGATGATGGAGAGGAGTTTCAGTCATAATCTTGTGAAGAAGCTCCAGTGCAAGAATAGATTAATTGACTTGACTCACAAGTAAAATAGATCATACACCCAGTATGATTGCATGAAGGAAGCAGACAATATAACTTTGTGGATGTCTGGAAGAACTCAACAAACTACCCAATGCCTATGTTTAGCTCCATTGAAGCAAAGGGTTTTTTGTGTCCGTAATAGTTGGGAGAAGGAGACACTAAATAGCTACACGAGACAATTACATACTTAAGTGACCAAAACTTTTGCATGGTTATCTAATAAGACTGATTTTCCATGGGGTACTTCGCTAACGCCTACCAGCACAAGTACCAAGTAACTCTATCCACCACGGCTAAAGTAAGTGGGAAAAAAATTACCTAGCGTTTGTTGTTTCTGCAGGTATAAGAACCCTGATCACCCATTTTCACCTACTTTATTGATGCTATGCAACACCTTGCATTCAAGGACCTTGTTTTCTACCAGGCCTTAATATAATTCAAGCTACTAGTTTTCTCCCAAGCTTTTATAAAATTGTTTCCCTTTATGGACTCATTCAGATTGTTGGAATTACATTCTAAAGTCATGTCATTTTTCATCTCATTCCACCTGCTCTTTTCAACATATGTACAAATATAAGTTACACATCAGCAAACACCAAGATCCATGTGTCAGTTCCACCTTCTACCAACCATTACATTCCACCAACTTTATGTCTGACCAAATGACAACAAATGTCTTAAGAAATGATCTTAGGTAAAATATCTTGGATGAAATTGGTATCCATGAAAGACAATGTTGCCATATCAATCAGATGACAAACACCTAATATTTAATGACAAAGTTGTCTCCATTTGTTTGTATCATTATTGCAAAGAGCTGCAGTCTTATGTGAACAAGCAATCAAAACCTCAACTTTAAGACAAAATAATTGTTTGACCTGACTTATACATAAAAATGGATTATATACACAAATTATTAGAAGCAGGGTTGCAATTTATATGTAGCTAGACTTCTGGAAAAAGTAAATCGTACTGACCCGATGCCTATGTTTAGCCCCTTTGAAGTAAAGAAGGATTTCTCGTTTTTGGTTTTCAGATAAGGGCAAACGAGGAAGTAGATGGGTATAAGGCACTATGACATCCTTCAGCAATGAAACTTGGGTGTGGTGTATCATGTCAGATGAGCTCTCATTAGATACTTTTGAGTCAAGCTTGTACCACCCACCAAAATCAACCACCAGTAGAATTGCTGGAGCAACCTGAGCCTTCACATGCCACATTGCAACAGGGTCTGCCAAAGAATGCTTCAAGTTTTAAAATAACCTGACATTGCAGAGACTATATATAAGATGCTAAGATGTTGTTCCACTTCCAATTTGTTTTCAGGCAGAACATAATTGGGAAAGAACAATCGCACAGTCAATAGAAAAGCAAGGCTGGTAAGACGATCTTACAAAAAGAAACTTGGGTTGTTTGCTACTTCCAATTCATGGTCATACAAGAGTTCTAAAATCAGTTAAGCAACTGCACATGATAAAGAGTCAACATCATACCAACAAACAACTTTTGCCAATCACAAAGCAACCGAAAGAAACAGAATACTGGGTAATATGCAAAATAGAGCAGAAGATGTGTGATGAAAACTGTTTGCAGGATAATGAATCGGTGATCAGAACCGCATTGGATTAAATAATATAGGTGGAAAACGGAAGGAGACTGAAATAGCAAGATATGGCTCATTCAACAAAATACCATCAAAATAGAAGTGCGCTTCACCACATATATGTCATGAAGAATGAACTGACATTCACCTGGAGAATCTCCATAGGTGCATGCCCGTTTATGCAAAATGCAAGAAGGGGAACCACTACTCCACCTAGGTCAATTAATCACTCTTCACAGCCCTATCAAATCCATGTGACCTTAAGAAGGTCTCCAAGAGCCCCGCTTATTACGTTTCGCCTTATAAGATTCAAGCACTTAAGGATAAGTACATTTGACAACTTGAACAGTTGTTACCAAGTCTGATCAAACTCTTCTGGGCTCATAGTTACAACTTAGCGTACATTACATAACTCAGCTGCTCCCCAGTAAAATCGAAAAAAACCAAACCTAAAATCGGACAGCCTTCTTATCCGAAAGCTTCTGATGACGTAAGGCAAGCTCTACATAACAGAAGTGCCACTATCCGGATGATTTTTATACAGAATTTTAAGTTGTGTTGCAAGATATAAGAGTCCAAGTTGGATTCGACAAACATAGAAATCAGCAACTTTTAGCAGCATCTTTCAGTGACTGTTTGATAAGGCTGTAAGGTATGAGTAAATGTAGAATACAACTATATACAAACAGTGTACAATAGCCAACACAAGTGTTATATGAGAATTCATGAATTACATTGCGGCTGCAGTCTAACAGATCAACCAATTGAATCTATGCTAAAAATGAAAGTCTAAGCTAAATATCCACCTATTTCTTGACAATCACCTTCATTAAATTCAGATTTCCAGTTCCACCAGTTATGTCCTTAATTTCTTCAATTAGAGTTGAATGAGTGATGTCCGTTCATCCAACAATGCTGAAGCAGCTATTACGGTCTTTTCTCAATCTTTTTTACCATAACACAAGGCGTAGGACAAAAGGAAAAGGAGGAATGAGATGCTACATACGTAGTTGGAATCCTCCACCTACTTCAACACCTATGGAGGGTAAGCCATTCAGCTGCCATTTGAAGAGCATTTACAAAAGAATACACTGAAAACTTTGCTGGCTCAGTTCCTTCTTTTATTTCAGGGGGGAAAATAAAGAAAAGGAAAATACCTAATTCCAGATTATTTCCAAGCTTCGGAAGTTACTAAAACCAAAAACTAAGATATACAGAAGAATGAAACCCCTCTACAAAAGGTTATCTTAATTGCAAAAAGATCAAATTCTATCTCAATATCATCTATTGCATAAGGTACCGATGGTATCAGGAGTCTCTATAATCCTTAAGACACATGCATAAACAAAGAACTATACAAGCTTCATCTAGAAACACCCGATGTCCAATCTTTCAAGTAACGGTGCACAATAAAACAGTAACTAAAAAGATTAACAGACTCCGGAGCATGGTTATGATGAGTCACAAATTCCCCATCAAATTGCTGATTCAGATCCGTGGCACCAGAACAATACAACCGCAAACTCTAAATTTCTCCATCAAAATTGCAATCATTCATGTTTTACTTTTTAGTAGCATCTAGTATCTTGCAATCCAACTCAACTACTAAATCTAGAATTTTCCTATAACTTCTATCTCAAATCATCTCCAATTAAGAAAAGAATTATAACTTCAAACTTCCTCAAGAAATTAATGTATCATCTAGAGATGTATACTTAGTAATTGGATAGTAGTTTAGGTAGCGAACGACTAACTTGTCCCGTGGAAAAGATGTCATGAACCCAAATATTACTGTGGCACATGGGAAACACTTGAGTTTGAAGTGCTATTCACTCTCACATATACACACATTAACTTGGCTCAAAGGGTTATGCTAAATCTGGAATAATTCCAACTATCCAAAATATCTTCTCTCTACTCCTTCCTCTCTTTCAATCTTTTCTCATCTTCATCTTCTTAATTCTTTCAGGGAACCACAGAGAAGTTCAAGCTCATTAATGGAGTTTTAGCTTCAAATCTTTCCTCTTTCATTTTGCTCATTCAAGATAGTTACAGTTTTATTCATTCTACAAGTAATAAAATTCCCATTTCCGCCTAAATTCTCTGATTTCGATATAACTACATAAACAAAAGAACTATATATTAAGGGTAAAACTGCTAAAATGTCATGAACAAAAATGACTGACATGAATAGCAACTGAACATTTCGAAGCAATGACATATAAGGATGTACACCACTTACCAGTAATAACAAACACATGATCACGACCACCAGAGCGTTTCCAAGCCTCAGTTTGCTTCAAAAAATCCAGAACCATTCTTTGTCTCTGATAGTCCTCATTCCCCTCTTTCTTCCTGAACACACCCTTATTCACAATCAGTTGCATCTCAGCACTCAATGTCGCAAAAAAAGGAACAAAAATCACATCAGCTTCCTCAGCAGTAAACACCCTTTTCGCAAAAGATCCAAGTTTTAATTTTTCAGGTGTCATCAAATCCCCCAAGATCCAATACTCAGCACTGTACTGTTTGATTATTGGGTTTTCTGGATAAGGAAGGGAATTCTTGGAACTTTTTCCTACATGGGTCTTCCTTATTTGATTATCTACTTCACTCCCAATTCTTGAATCTGAATCTAAATCCCAGTAATTTTCCAATAAGCCATAGTTTAGAGATCTTGGAAGATTTGGTACATAAACTTTGATGGAATTTGGAGATGTTTGAAGGTTGATTTGTGGGTTTAGGGAAAGTTGGGTTGGAGAAGAACGGAAGAAGAAAAGAGAGATTGGTAGAATGCAGAGTATAGAAAGGGAGATGAAGAGAGATGGGATGCTGCAGGATGAACGAGTGGCAGTGTTCTTCAATGGTATCATCTTCTTTGATAAAGTAATACTAAATTTGTCAATAACAACACAATCTCCATAGATTTTGTGAAAACATTACCAATAGTGGAAAAATTTGGATTTATGTTTTCATCTCCCCTTACCTAAACTTGGTCCATCTGTATTCCCATGTTATAACCTGGATGGGAGTGAAGATCAAAATCCAACCGAAATCAATAATTCCAATTAAAAAAAAATAATTACCGATTTAATGTTTTGATAATAGTTTTAATTTTTATTATTATTGAGTTATTGATTCTTTAATGATTTGAAGTTTTTTGCACACTGGTTGATTTGGTTTGTCACCTTGTTTTTAAAGTGATTTTTCAATGATATTTTTTGTGTCAATCTTGATGGTTAAGTTGATAACGAGCAACAATTGATAAGTCAATATCTTAATAGTTTTATAACGATTTAGCATGTCAAACTTCAAACTTTGGTAGGATTATTTTTCAACATAATATATAAATGTGCCTTTTTAACTTGACCTTATTTTACGTTTATGTCCTCCAACTTTGAATATGCATAAGTAGACACTTAAACTTGTATAAAGTAAAACAAGAATCCTACATGACACAATACACGTAGGACATAAAATGAGATGTAAATCTATTTGTTAAATTCATACAAGTTTAAGTGTCTACTTGTGCACATAAAAAATTGAAGAACATAAATGTAATTTTGAAGCAAAACACCTAGATGTCCAGTCAACTGCTGCGCCTCAACGCATTTCGGGGAGAACCAGCTAGCTCTGGGTGCAAGTGGCATTTCACCTCTAACCACAACTCACCTGCGAATTCTCCAGAAAAAACAACAAACTAATCATTTAAAGGTCATATTTATGTATTATGGCTTGTTTTTCTGTCGATGTTGCTCTATTATTTTCTCTCAGTTCTACTGATTAATAAAACTCCATAAACACTGGCATATAAAAATGAAAAAAAAAAAAAGGAAGAATGAAAGGGAATATCAACAAATAATTATATAGAAATCCTCCGTTATGTGACAATGTCACCCAAAACTAGATTTTCAAAGTACTGGATTCAAAATTCTATCTGATTTAACGCTAAAAGCAAGCATAATGTCTCCTCTGCACCTACATTCCAGCAGTTACTGGACTAACGCTCCAACACAACCTCGTCAAAGTTCCAGTCTCTGACTATATCCCTCCTCACAGCACGGCTTCTGACAAGCCGTGGGGGGCCTGTTATGCCATTATTCGTATCAGTTGGCTGAGGGGTCACTTTAGAGGTTGTGATGCCACCATTTGCAGCGGGGTGGCCAAGCGATATTTTCTTGATCAAACAATTGGCAATCGCTGAACATCTTCCGTCATTGTCTGAACTTGATACAGAGTAACTTCTGAAGGACTGTGATGGGCTTTCAACACTATGGCACACCAGACATGCCAGACTCATGTTTCACTTTGAGCAGCCTCAAGATGTGAAAACGGTTTTGCTGTAATGATACATTCAAAGAATATAAGGTCCATGGCAAAAGAAAATATGAAGAACAAAAGTGCGTCTGTGTGTGTGATATGCTGTGGTCGCAATAATAGGAAAGGAAGTGTAGAAACCATAGATCAATTGACATGCGATGATTGCTAGTAGAAATCCTTAAATCTATTGGTGACATGCAACATTTTCAACTTTTGCCAATATAACAAACCATGTTGCAATTTCACCAATAATTACAGTACAAGCTAACAACAACCACATCGAACACAAGCTCATCCTACCCCAAAAAAACAAAGAACGTGTTCCCAGGCATGCAGGGTCACAAATTATTAACATACTAGGGAAACTCATGATAGTAAGTGTTCTATTCTAATAAGCATCCATTAGCACAAACATTTTCCAGTGCCAAATTGACTTAACAAATCGTATACAATCCAAACCTCATATAAAATTTTGGAGAAACGAAACAAGATATAGGACTGAAGAGTGTTGTGCCACCATAGTTGTATTATGACTACGAAGATGCAGGCTATTAAAGTGCCACATAGAGTGCTTGCAATTAACTGCTCAATTTTCGACTAGTACACAACTATCCTTGGAAAATGAGCATATATTTCAAAAATCAATAAAACACGTGGAGACTGCCTCTCCTATTCCTTCTACAGCTTATTCTCACAAGGTAACTGAATAAAATGCATTACGAAATATGAACACAACATAAAGCTCTCTCTCTCTCTAATTCCTGAAGTGACCAAATTAAACTTCCAATTTTCTGAATCAGTCCATACAGATGTAAGAAGTTGAATCAACCTTAATTGGCCCAAAAGAAATCAGATCTATTGAAACTTAGCCTCTTATCGACCTGAATTAAGTCATGCTAATTACCACTAAGAGTACTTCTTTTTGCTTTATAACCATTCTTTACCATCATTCTTTCAACTTGATTAGTTGCCAACTCCAAAAACAACCAATCATTTTACTACTAATTTCAGTCTACGATCTTAATACAGAGTACGAAAACTTTTTGGCTCCTGTCATAATGTATGTGAACCAATATCAAGAGACAACAAAATGTCAAGCCAAAAAATTGCAGTCCTCAAGTCTAGAGATACCTATAATAGGATACAAGCCCATGGATAAAGAAACTGGAATAAAAGGTCCACTACACATCTTAATAAAGAAAAGAAATAGAACTATAAGCATGACTGAGACATTCTAGACGCGTAACAGTAATACATTAAGAGCATTAACTTTTTTCTTAAGTCATACTTCCACAAAACAAAGTGCTTTTTGTATTTCATATTTGTGCATGGACAAAGTGCACCTTAATTGTTACGAGTATATGAAAACATAATATTTCTTATCTTTGCTACTTGTCCTCGTCCAGTTATGTAACCGTCTTCCAATTTTGGAATTTAAAAGTTGAAAATCATTATATTCCTTCTTGTTACCAACAAAAAGAAAAGGTGCTGCCAACAAAAAGAAAAGGTGCTGCCTATTACCAGGGCTATATCAAGAATAAGGCACCATGAGAAGTTATATGAGGTGCCCTTTGTTTTTCTTTGGATGAACCAGAGGCTCAAAAGCTATCCTACTTCAAAAACCCACCAAAAGAAAAGCAAGAAATCAACAGACAACTCAAGAAGACATTACCAAATACCAACTATACAAAACCTGTCAACTACAGATTATTTCCTTCATTTTCCTCTGAAGTAGAACAATTTGTCATGGACCACATCACATTGTAAAAAAGAAAGCTTGATAAGTTTCTCAACTTCTACTTGCAGATTTGTGGCATAATGCTTACTAACTTTCTTGTGCAGCTTAACATTTTCTAGTAACAGTGTGTCCAGGATCATCAAGAGTTGGCTTTGGGTACATGCAAATCCAATATCCTAATGCATAACCACTTCCAATATTGAAGCTCGAGTTCTATTAAATAGCAACTGATTTCAAAGATCCAATCAACTTTGAATACAATGAATAGCTGGATAGATAAAATCTTTAGCATTCTAATCAAAAGGAAGAAAACTGAACCGAATAGACGAAGATAAAACATGCAACTCCATCTATATCAAACAAATCATGTCACTTGATTATTACTAGCTGGAATCATTTAGTGCATATAAACTGTATAATAAGCATTGCAAGTCATAATATCAGATTATCAAAATAAACGAGATCCTAATCATAGACTATTTACTATTGGAAACTTCTAGGTATATATTGTTCACTATCAGGTAAGATCCTATTAGAATTGAACTTGTCTTGTTTATTTGACTTGAACCACTCACGACCCTTCCACTGTCTAGCTTATATGGGGAGTGTATAACCCTTTACAACAACAACTACGCCTCAGTTCCAAATAAGTTGGTGTTCGCTATATGAAACATTATTTCATCATTTAAACTCATATCATTTCTTCAAGCATAATAAATAAATAAAATAGAAGTGAAAAATACATTAAGAGATATATGAATAATACTTATACTGATAAATAAATAATAAAAGGTCTGTACTACTCTAAAACCTATCCTCAACAGAGTGTATAACCCTTTGAAGTACATTATCCATCATAAGTCCACTCAATAATATTCTCTCTTGGTATCTGATTATAGCGTCTGTCAAGACAAAAGAGTAACTAAAAAGAAACATAATCCTGAACCTATTTACACCTCTTGATTAGAAAATTGAAAAAAAATGAAACCTTCAATAGTTAAATCCACAGCTGCTCAATGACGCAAAAGTACATAATACACTTCAGCGAAAAGCAATTCTCATCTACAATTAACAATTTCATAAACCTCCTACACCATGAAGATTCATTCCAGTTACAACATACTGCATTTTCGATTCATCACTCAACAATCCCACGATAGCACAAGACAAAAGCAACTAACCCTAGAAATTTAAGGCAAAGCTCCCGGAACGAAAGAATTACCCCATACCTACTTTGTAAACAATACCTTCAACCCAGCATTGATGCACTAAACACCTCAATGTACAATAATAAAAATCAAGACCCGAGTTCAAGAACAACTCAAATTCAAAGAAGAAAGAAAAAGGGGACTCAGCTTTATCAGTTCATTGTTGGCAAAAAATAATTCCTCTAGGCACCACTATCTGAGAAACAGAAAACAATCACCTTGAATCCCTTAAAAGGAAAACTCAAGATTTACCTACAATACACCATAAAACTAAGAAGTACCTCTACCAAAAAGGGTATACACAGGAGAACCCCAATGTACCCAAGAAACAAACAACCAAAAGAAAATGTGGGTAAGTCAAGAAACTTACCACAGATCACTAACACAAAAAGGGTATCACACAAACAAAGAAAAAAAAAATAATCAAGAAAACCTCACAAACAGCACAAAATTAAACTATTTCCCCATTGAGGATCTGATAAACAAACCTTAATTTGTGGGCAGATGAATGCTGGAGTGAATTCCAGGATCTGTTGGGTCGTTAAAGTCGTAGAAAGACTTCACTCAAAATCTGTAAAAATCCACAAAAATAAATGCTTTGGGGTGCATACTCTAACCAATCTTGAATTATCTATTGTACAATACTAAACTACCCCTCTTGGAACCATTTTTGGTAAAATAACAAATTTTTACTTTTGAAATTTTATGTACATATATAATATTCAAGCACAAATCTTTTTAAGGATATTAAGTTATATGTGAGATGATCAAACAAAAACTTATCTAGGTAAAATATTGAGAAAATTTCCTAAATAGTAATTTTAATTTTATGAGTAGGTGTAAAATGGTCTTTTAACTATTCTTTTGTTGGATTCCGTTCTTCTAAGGTTTTGGTCTCTCAAATATATATTTATCAGTTTTAGTCCTTTAAGTATTTAAAAATTTATTAGATTTAGTTTTTGTCCATTTTAATACAAATAACGTAGGTTTATATTATAGTCTGTTTGTAAGGATACCCTGATAGTTGGATTTGATGTAATTTATGTAATTACACTGTCTTGTCTTGTTTGGGAGGACATGTAATTACTTGGTCAACATGTAATTCGTGTAATTGGCAGGGATAATTACATTCTACAATTCATAGGCAGAGATTGTGAATAGCTCATGTAATTACCACCTGGTTACTTTTTAATTTCTTTTTCTATTTATTTCTATTTTAAGTTTTTTGTTTTAATTTCTTTTACTTCTATTATTTTAAGTTTTTTTATCTAAAAATTTGTAAAAGTTCATTTTTTATTTTTTATTATTATATTTTATTTTCTTCTTGTTCTCAACTTTACTTTACGTGATTCTATGTAATTTTCTCGTATTATCTATTTATTTATGTCATGCTTATTTTCTCATTAGCATAATTTTATTAGTATTTTAATTTTTAAATTAAAAAAAAATTATTGTTGAGTAACGTTATAGACTTATGTATTCTTTATTAAGAAAAAATATAAGTAAATTATATTTAATGCTATGTTGCAATTTGTTATAAGAGTATTATGTTAAGCTTTTTTGAATTTATAACTTATGTTATATTTTCAGTTTTATTCTTTCTAGTAATATTGAATTTACGTTGCACGTCATTTTTTAATTAGACTGGATAGATTATATTTTTGTTAAATATTTTTAATAATTTATGATATTTTATTTATATATTATTCCTTTATCAAACATTCATTTGACGATTTTCATAGAAAGTTCATACTTTAGTTGTTACGATCAATTCAATTGAAATACATTAATTTGAAAAAATATAAATCAATTATTTTTTTCACAATATTAGTTACAGAAAATTTGTTTATTAATCAATATATTTTAAAAAAATACATATATCTTAGATATTTAACTTAATGTCATTTATAAAGTTTCTTATTTGTCTGGTGTAAATTTTAAATAATTAGTTTTTATTTTTATAATTTATTATAATTTTATGATTGCAATTGTTCACATGTCCTGTTTGGATGGCACAATGTAATTACTAGGCTGGTAATCACTATCCTAGTAATTACACCAATTGCAATTACCAAGTGGCTTTCTAAACAGACCCTTAATGAAATCCATATCTCGAGAAATTAAATCCTTTAGACATTTTTTCAATTGTTTCTCTCCCTGATAATTTTACTTCAAACTACCTTTACGCAAAGAACTTTAACTCAACAATTCAAAATAAGATTCACAGAGAGAAAAAAAATATGAGTCATAATTTTATTCAACGGACGATAAAATGAGGCATATTGTTGTTACTAATGACTTCAGTATGCTAAACGTTATTATAAAAAGAAAAAAAAAATTATTACCCGTTGAATTACAAAAATTTTACTCCAATAACTTTATTTAAGGAAATTTGTTTAATATTTGACAAGTTGAAATTTATAAAATGATAGATATACAACTTTTTTTGTTTTTTTTTAAAAATGGATTGCATTTATTTTTCTATTTCATATTATTTTACATAGAGAAATTTGAATAAGAAAATCAAATCTCTTATATTTCTTTTGTATAAAAAAATAGAATTAAAAAAAGTCACGTTGATTGTGAACTGTTCATTGTCAAAGAAGGGAACACAACACTGAAGTCATTATCAATAATTATATGCTTCATTTTATCTTTCATTGAATAAAATTAGGATTTGTATCTTCTTTTCTCATTAATTTTATTTTAAATCGTGGAGGTTATTTTTTTTCATAAAAGTAATTTGAAGAAAAAGTAGCAGTGGTAGATAAACAACTTCAAAAGATGGGTTAAAGATTTAACTTCACCAAGAGTTCCGCTAGTATAAATCTACGCTATTTGTAATTAAAAATGGACAAAGACCTAAGTTTTTAAGGACTTAAAAGACTAAAATCGGTAAGTATATAATTAAAGGACCAAAACTGATAAGTTTTTGTATACTAAAAGAGTAAATTAAAACAGGTAAGTGTATAGTTAAAGACCAAAACTGATAAGTTTTTGAATAGTTAAAGGACTAAAACCAACAAAAGTATAGTTAAGGGAGTATTTTAAACCTAATCATCTAGTTAAGATACTATTTATGGCATTTTCTCATAAATTACCCATACTTCGCATGGGATTGAACTATTCTATTAAGTTTACATATGATCATTCAGTACTATTTGTATTTTTGAGAGACAAACTACATTGTTAAGAACAATTATCTTAAGGCAAAACGTTCCTCCGAAATCATAAAGTGTCATATTTTTCTAATTTTCATTTTTGTTGCACAAAAATTACGAGTCATAGAAAGAATTTAAGTATAAGAAAATCTCGATGGAAATAGTATGTCAGAAGTGCAAAATTTTCTCAATTTTAGAAAGTTATAAAGAACAACATCAAACTTTAAAAGAAGAGATCAAAAAGACTCGAGCAACAACACTCTCATGTAAAGTGAAACATCATGTTCATCCAAGAACAAAATTAACTGAATTCAAATGAAGAATATGAACTTCCATGAATCTCTTTTTTTTTAGGCTAAAGGACAGAAATCACATACTTTTAAGATAAACCATTTGATCCTTATAAGTTTATAATTACAGAAATCCCTCAAACTGATACAATTATGTAAGCGTTGATACATTAATCTGATGCGCGAGATAATTAATCGTTAATTAAGATACATTACATTTTATATATGATCACTAATATGATGTACATTTTATACATGATATACTAACCTGATGCACGAGATACATTAATCTGATGCGCTGATACATTAATATGATGCGTATGAGATATTAAAACTAATAGGAAATTATGGTAATAAGAGAATTTAAAGGTGAAATTTTTGTCATTTTTCCCCTTTTAATAATATTTTGTATCATGCATATATAAAAAATGATCCTAAAATTGTAAATATCATAAAAGTTTTTCCTCTTTTTCTAGGAACATTAATTACTATTGCTTAGGTTTCATATCACCGGTCCCAAGTTATTTGCAATTCAAGCTTACTTATTGTTAGGTTATAATATGTAATTACAAAGAATTAATGCAACGATCAACCACGAACAGGAGACATCTGAATGGAAGTGTTCATATCTAGATATTTTAAATCAAAATTTTGATATATAACATATTAAAATCTCACAACATGATTTTGTGAGAACTTGAGCTCACAAATATTCACTAATAATAAGAAAAAAACACGTTGTTTAACACATTTTTAAAAAAATAGTATGTTGGTTGTATATAGGGCTGCGCATATTTTGGTTAAAATAAAAAAACTGACCCAACTAAATTTTTTTGAACATCAGTTTAATTTTTTGATTTTGATTTTATATTTTAAAATTTTAGTTTTTCGATTTGGTTTTAGATTTTGAAATAATTAAATTCGAATAATAAAAAAATCAAATTTTATGGCAACTCAAATATTTAGATCTCAATACATTTACAACCTATAAAAACTGACCCATTAGCCCAACCAAAATGTGAAATCCCTAAACTTAAACTGTGAATAAAAAAATTCGCAATACCCAACCATCACAGACGCCACAAGACCACATCGATTCAATTTCAATTATGGTGTCTTCCATAAATCTATATCGAATGTGGATAGTCCAAGAACTCTAAAAAGTTTGTTGGTTTTAGATAAAAATCTTTCATGATTTTGGCTGAATTTTCAATATACCAAATCACTTGTTTTTGCTTAATATATCTATAATATTGTAGACTTGATCATTAATTTAGTTTGGAAAACTATTTTTTTAAAGAAAGAAAATTAATCCAATTTTAAAAGTTCAACAATAACGATGAAAAAATAGTGTCCAAGATGATGATATTTAAATCGAAAAATTGAATCGAAATATATTGAATCGAAATTGTGAAAACTGAACTAAACCGAATTTATTTTACTTTTTTTTATTTACATTTTCACCAAACAGAAAACCAAAAAATTGAATCGAAATTTACAAATTGAATCGATCGAATGTCCAGCCTTAGTGGTATTCAAGTTTACTGTCATGCCCCAAGGCTACCCCTTAGATGTAATGTCACGACCCAAAACGAGTCGTGAGTGGCACCCACACTTAGCCTACTAGGTGAGCGAACCAACAAATCTAAACCCCAACATTTACCAATAGTTCAACTATAATTAACAAAAATAATACGGAAGATCCAAACTTATTAATGTAACCTAATAAATAAGCTTCTAAATTTAACACTTATTATCCCCAAAATTTGGAAGTCATCACATCAAGAACATCTATCCTCAAATTACCAAGTCTAAGAGTATTTAAGAAACCAAAATAAGTAAAAAAATGGTCCATGTCCGAACTTCAAAGACATCAAGACGTGAATGAGAGAATCCAGCACGAGCTAGAAATAATAGCTCACCCTGAACTCTGATTTGCTGGAGACTGGCTAGAGCTGGGGGCGAGTCGAAGTCGATGGTACACTTGCTGCACTCCACAAAATAACAAAGAAGAAAATACAAGTAGGGGTCAGTACAAGGAACACGTACTGAGTAGGTATCATCGGCCAACTCAAAATAGAAACCAATATATATAGAATAATAATATAAAATCAACTACAATACTTAACAGGTGGCAAGCAACAACACATGAACCGTTGACAACAACACCATAATAGGTACACCATCAATCACAACATCAAGCACACCTATGAGGACTCATGCCTCCACACCATACTCATTTGGGAAATAGGTTCTTTGAGTTTGAGTATATTAAGTTAGTTCAAGATTCCTTTCCTTTAATGTTATCGTGTCTGAACGTGACACTCCGATCCCATATACCGTGTCGGAACGTGACACTCCGATCCAATTATATCATTATTTTATTTCATCAAGACTTCTTTATTCAAGGCGTCATTTTACTAGAAAGGGTTCAAGATTAGAAATTCAACAAGCTCATAATTTTTTGGCCAACCACAAACCACACAATCAAAACATACAACCACATAATCAAGTACATAGGAGACTTTACAATATCACTCAATACATATCAATCGCTATTTAGAGTTTATCTATCACATAGAAATAAACCATAACCTACCTCCACCGAAGAACCGAAATCAAGCAAGCTACCTCTCCAATGCCTTTGCTTTCCTCAATGCCTATGAACCTTTTCAGTCTGAAGTCTAAGTCGCTCGCTTTCTTCGTTCGTTCACGCTCTTCTGCTCTTTTTATTTTTTCTTCTACAGATTCTTTTTACCCTAATTATCATACAATCAATTATAAAAAATGATAAAAGTAACCCACTATTTATTTCACTATTATCTCCTTTAACCACCAACTAAATAAATTATAAAAATTACCCCACTAATTTCATAATTATAATTATGAATAGTCCAAAACACCCATTTAAAATTTAGCGAAAGTCTGACCAAGTCGGGGTTACGCAGCTTGTGACGGCCCGTCGTATCTATGACGGTCCGTCCTGCAGGTCCGTCATGAAGTTCAGAGAAGTAATCCCAGTACCCAGATTCCAAGAGTTGAAGTGTTTTGGAATGAAGACCCTGTGACGGTCCGTCGTATCTATGACGGTCCGTCCTGCAGGTCCGTCATGAAGTTCAGAGAAGTAATCCCAGTACCCAGATTCCAAGAGTTAAAGTGTTTTGGAACGAAGACCCTCGACGGATCGTTGTGCCTATGACGATTCGTCATACTTGCCGTCGGGGGTAATGAAGAGAGCAGCAGAAGAAATTGCACAAGTATGGGACGACGGAGTCCATGACGGTCCGTCGTGACCATGACGATCCGTCGCGTGGCCCGTCGACCCAGTAAGTATTTATCAAAAATAATTCTACTGCTCAAACCGACTAAATGGGTTGTTACAATAGATACCAATTTACCCATCGTTCGTCCTCGAACGATCACAGGAAGAAAAGGGGAGGGCGAGAAAGAGTACCTGAATTTGTAAAAAGATGTGGACATCTTTCTTTCATATCGACCTCACTCTCCCATGTGGACTCTTCAACTGGCCGATCCTTCCACTGTACCTTGATAGATGCAATCTCCTTTGATCTCAACTTGCGGACCTCCCTATCTAGAATGGCAATGGACTCTTCCTCATAAGACAGATTTTCATCAAGAAGAATTGAATCCCAACGAATAATATAATTTCCATCACCATGGTATTTTTTCAGCATAGACAC
>NC_028647.1:8228252-8228786 GCF_001406875.1 Solanum pennellii
TCTCTAGCCAATGGGCGTCTAGAAACCTGTAAGTGGGCTAAACTACCCATGCTCCCTGCTTTTTTACTTAAAGCATCTGCCACAACATTAGCTTTTCCTGGGTGATACAACATAGTAATTTCATAGTCCTTCAATAGTTCCATCCACCTCCTCTGCCTCAAATTCAAATCTTTCTGAGTAAAGACATA
The DNA here is from genome assembly GCF_001406875.1 of Solanum pennellii. Classification (NCBI taxonomy): domain Eukaryota; kingdom Viridiplantae; phylum Streptophyta; class Magnoliopsida; order Solanales; family Solanaceae; genus Solanum; species Solanum pennellii. The sequence goes on from NC_028647.1 coordinate 8,228,441, forward strand.
CTGTAAACTACGATGATCTGTATAAACTTCACACTTGACCCCATATAGATAATGTCTCCATTGCTTTAATGCAAATACAACTGCAGCCAACTCCAAATCATGGGTCGGATAGTTACGTTCATGCACTTTTAATTGCCTCGAAGCATAAGCAATTACATTTCTCTCCTGCATTAGCACTGCACCCAAACCAGAATAAGATGCATCACAATAAACAATAAAATTCTTACCTTCCACTGGCAAGGTAAGAATTGGTGCAGTAGTCAACAAAGTCTTGAGTTTCAGAAAACTTTCTTCACATTCATCCGACCATACAAATGGAACATTCTGCTTTGTCAAATTTGTCAGA
>NC_028647.1:8233188-8239182 GCF_001406875.1 Solanum pennellii
TTTGGAACGAAGACCCTCGACGGACCGTTGTGCCTATGACGGTTCGTCATACTTGCCGTCGGGGGTAATGAAGAGAGCAGCAGAAGAAATTGCACAAGTATGGGACGACGGAGTCCATGACGGTCCGTCGTGACCATGACGATCCGTCGCGTGGCCCGTCGACCCAGTAAGTATTTATCAAAAATAATTCTACTGCTCAAACAGACTAAATGGGTTGTTACATGTAACACGGGACCTGGGATCACGAGTGACCCCAAGATGATCTTGTGTCTGACGTATATCAAACATGATGAAAAATAACTAAGTAAATCATGTACTATGCGGACGATAAAAACAATGGATATCTAAAATGGGGGAAAATCTAACTAGTCTGAAAATATAAAATATAATGAGAGATTAGTGATGAATGAAACAACACTTAACAACTTGAGGTGAAACTACTACTATGTATGAAAAAACCTCTAGCTGAATTGAGTTGGTGGGATATGCCCTCAAGTAACTCTAACAAGACTGAAAACTAGAAATAAAGACGAAAAATTAAAACATGCCTATTGTCCTGAAATATGAGGACTCACCACGGAAGTTGCTGAATTCGACTGAAAATTGAACTAAGTGTAATCAGAATACTGAGTGTCTGGACCTATATATATATATATATATATATATATATATATATATATATAAACTGAACAAAGTATATAAACTGAACAATGCATCATTGAGAATTTGATATAATATGAACAAACACATAAATATGTACTGATCAAGTATAACTGAAAAATGAATGGGATGCAATGTCCAAGTACTAATCATGAAGATAATATGTTGAACTATATAGTGAAGTAACTTTTAAGAACTTGGTCAATGCACTAAGGGTTTGACCGTGGGAGCTACTATTAAGCGACATAAACCACGTGAGCTAAATATGGAGTCTAATGTATACGTCTAATTGAGAGGATCCAATATACCTTGCTAGGGGTATAGATGCATAACTGTGGTGTGATCACTGAATATGATGCCCAACTGACGGGACTTATAAACATGTTTGGGTACGTAGTTTTGGGACTTTAAGGTATGTTGAACCCTAGTCCAAATCGGTGCAAAGTCTACTCTCAACAGAATATTTATGAAGCTAAAATGCAGAATATACTGAATAACTCAAAACACTGACATGCTAAGTGAGAATGCAACATTTATATACTGAGAATATGATTCGAAATCTGAAGCATGATTTTCTATCTAATTGGCTTAGCAATTGTAATTCATGAACTAGGATAAATTTACACATGCTACAACTAGTGATATGCATAGAATTATACTAAATTATTAAGAAACAAATTCTCTAGATCAAGGTAACCATAATCACAATAAATCTTGAAATTCTACAAACCCTAGATCTGAACAATTTATGAAAATCTGAAAATCTAACAGAATTCTTGGGACCTAATAGGTGAAAGGAACTCACTAGTGAAATATTATTAGTATTATACAATATTATAATATTATTACTGTTTTTAGATTATTTATGTTTCAGTTGGGAGTATATTAAGCACTCGAGTAGCCTTATGAGATAAAGGTCATTTATCACCGTTTGTGACCCTTTAGAAGCAATCCCTAAATTCATAATTACGTGTCACCACATAATTTTTTCTTATATAAACATTAGCTAGTGAATCCATCTTACCTCAGTTATCAGGCCCTTACAATGACAAATACTAGAGCTCCCCACTTTTCATTTTGGGGGAATAGATTTTATATTGTAGCTCACATGGTTTATTTCAGGTATTAGTATATTCCACAATTATTATTTTAGTTATTGGATGACCATGTAACTATATTTTTCATATCAATATATCTCTGCTTCATATTATTCTACTTTGTCATTGCATCAACATGTTTTTACAGATTAGTATGTTCATATATCATTTTACTATACATATTCTTCATACTTAGAACATTCAAAATACTGACCTCATACTTTAGGCCTTAATTGTTTGATAATATAGGTCCTAACACTCATTATCTGGTCTGCGGAGAGTACATATCCAGAAAGCTTGTTGTAGCTTTGGTGAGAACTTATATACAAGGGTGGTCTTTTTATGCTTCGTATTCTATTTTCATTTTTGATATAGTTATATTTAGTTAGAGGGTTTTTCCAGTATCTCATATTAGTATATGCTAAACCGTCAGTTTAGATTCTACGTATGTAAACTCTTAGATATTGTTTATTTTAGATTCTTTTTAAATAGACTTATTTCATTTATCTTCTAATTGCAGTTCTATTATGTTATATTAGTGTCATGCGATGCCATAAGGTTAGCTTCGGGTGACTCGTGTCTCTAAGCATCGAGGGGATAGTCTCAAAGCATGACAACTAAGCTATGCAAGGCAATTTTCAAGTGTGGGAAAACTTTTTTCTTCCCAATGAACTACATTTCCATGATTTCAAAGAATCCTCCATGAACGAATTAGGGTTAGGACGAAACTCCATATTCTTGAATCTTCATAAAACCACAAGACCTCTCTATGAAAGTATTTTAAGTTCTTGATGATTCTTTTCTCGTGAGTTTTCTAAAATTTTCTACATGAATTTATGAAAGTTTATCGAAAGAAGAAATTCTTATCATGAGAACTAGTTTAATGTCTTTCTTTATGAGTTCTTGATAACTCTTTAAGAATTTCTTAATATTTTATCTTGGAAATTCTTAGGTAATGAACATTAGAACTATGAGTTATGAAAATTTTCAAATATAAGACTTATGATGCTATCTTATGATTCTCCAGCTTTATTATTTTGATATGATATATCTCGTTCGTGAATTCAAAAGTGATATGATGATATGAATTGAAGGTACGGAGTATGGTAGTTGAATGCTATGAATATGAACCTTCAGACTATTTCATGATCATGTCAACTTAAGAGAGATAAATAACTAATCGAGAATGTATAAGTTTAAATGACGAATACTGAAACCATATTTACTGACGCAGGTTAAAGACCATACAGGGAGACTCTTTCTTTATGCCCAGGCTAAGGGCTAATTATCGATCCATATGATATGTATACATATTGCTCATACTCGACAAAGTATGAGATGACTTAACTAAACAAGATGAGAATAGACTTCATGTGCTCACATGGTGGTTTATGTCGGTTACACAATTAATCTCTCATAATGGACTAAAATATAATGAAATAAATATTCTTAAGGAGTCAGAATGATGTCATCTCTTAACCGATTATGACTATGTTAGTTGTATCTAATGATCTACTATGTACGTTATATTTTATTTCGTCACTTTACATATAGTACAATTTCATATGTACTTACAAATACTTTGTGAAGAGCGTTGCATTTTCTTATTGATGCAGACTTAGATACACATATACATGATCAAGCCATTTTTCTAGGTTCTATATCTTCTGCTATTGGTGAGCCCCTCTCGATTTTCAAGGCTTAGTCTACATATTTTAGTAAGTTATATTTGACTTTAAGATATATTGGGGACCTTGTCCCAAATGAAACTATTTAGTTACGTTTAGATGCTTCATAAATAGATGAATTGTTATGTTACGTTTGGATCTTCATATCATTTGACAATGAATTTAAATTTCTATGAGTTACGTTATGAAATTTGTTTCTTATGAAACTTATCTCTTAAATGCTTTCAAATATACTTTTTCAATATGTTTAGATGTATGCTCGTATCCAATGCCATGTTATAGGTATGTTCAGGCCAGTAATTCATCGAGTATCAGCCACGTCCAGAGTATAGGCTCGGAGCGTGACAAACTACCTGAGAGTTGATCATAAATTTCTTTTTACTATTCATGTGACATGTCAAAGAATCACCGTGATATATTCATTACTAATACACATTTTGAACGCGAATAAATGGTAAATGATCTTCCATAAATTTAAGTTTGACTCGATTTTCTAGACAAGTCTAAGGGCAAAATACGTAATTTTACTTATAAGGAAATAATAGTAACTGCTATTGTATCAAAATTGAATAAAGAAAATGTCAGTTGATTTGATTTCATCTACAATCTAAAAAGAGGTAATCGTTTCTTAATATTTTTATAGATTTTTAAAGAAAAATGGAAAATTTGAATAATTTTTGTAATGATTAACTATTTATCGGAAAAGATTATTTTACCCGAAATAATACACTAGAGGATTATATATACCACCAAACATCGTATTCATACATACAAGTAGGAGTTATACCTTTAAAACTATTAAGGTGTAAGATTTCAATTCTAAAATATATGAAATGTTTTGGAGGAAAGGCAAAAGTAAGGTTGAAAGTGAGTTTCCTTTGGTGAAATGGTTGACGAAGGATTTTAGAGGTATAAGATTTAATCAAAGTGATATGAAATACCTCTTCAAGAATCTAGATCCTATAGTCGCTGTAATAGCAGAGAAAGAGGGTGAGGTCATGATTCCTCTTTGGGATCAAGACACTCAAGTTAACCATCTCTTCAAGTTGAAAAAAGACATGGATGGAGTTTTTGGATTATATGAAGATTGGATTGAACGTGTAGTTCAGAGAAGAGGATTTGAGGGAAAAGAATTAATTGGTTTCTATGTCAATCGGTTGAATTTGGAACTAACATTTTCAGTGATTGACACAAGAGAACATCGCTAAAAATTCTATCCAAAAAGATCTTAATGTTAGTTTCTAATTGCCATGATTTTATTTTCAAATGCATGTACAATAAGAATTTGAATCAAGAATGTATCTTGAGGGATAACATGTGTTTACATACTTTTCTTTTATACTCTGGCTCTTGAATTTGTGCAAATATTATTCAAATGCTCTTGTACAATCAAATTTGGTACCAACATATCCTTTTGCTTACATTTTGGCTCCAAAAAGCTTCTACATCAACGTAACATATTGTGCCTTTATGAACTTATTTTTAGGGGGCCATTTGAAAATATAGCTAATGACTTTATTTATTTTGTGCCACGGTAGGATTGATTTATTGTAATTGCCCTGAAGTAATTATATCTCCACCTGAATCTAGATCCACCTTATAACATTTACTCGCCCTAATTTAAATTTCTAGACAAATCCTAACCTTTGCCAACATTGAAATGATGGCTACACCTAGCAATGGCTAGCCTCAGCTTCCTCGTCACAGATCCATTTTAAAGGTTGAGCCTCTGAGCAAGTAAATCTCTCATTTTGCTGATTTTTATGTGCTATAATCCATGAATTTTTGGTAATCCAAAATTATGACGTACATTTTTGTCAAAAATTTTCATGGACGTTTGTTAAGACCTTATCTATGGAGTCAGTTGTCCCTGACGGACAAAACGACCCATTTTCAAGGTCAAACGAGCCTCGGAGAAGGTAAATCCCTCATTTTTCTGACTTACATGTGCTATAGTCCATGAATTGGTGATCCAGAATTTTGACATTGTTTTTGCCAAATTTTTTCATGAATGTCCATTATGACCTTAGTTATGAGGCTAATTGGCCCTAACGGCCAAAAAAGTCTATGTTCAAGGTTAAACGTGCCTCGGAGCAGGTAAACTCCTCATTTTATCAATTTTCGTATGATATAGTTCACCATCTTTTTTCATGATATGGAATTCTGACGTTATTTTTGCCAAAATTTTTTTATGGACGTCCATTAAGACCTTAGTCATGGAGCCACATGGTTTTGATGGACTAAATGACCCATTTTTAAGGTCAAACGAACTTTAGAGCAGGTGAACCCCCTACTTTGTCATTTCGTGTGCTATAGTTCACCCTCTTTTATGGTAATCCAGAATTCCGACGTCATTTTTGCCCCAGGGCTGTTTGACCTTGAAAATGGATCATTTTGATCGTCAGGGCCAACTACCTTATAGCTAAGGTCTTAACAGACGTGCATGAAAATTTTTGGAAAAAAAAACGTTGGAATTATCAAAAATCTATGGATTATAGCACACGAAAATTGACAAAATGGTGGTGGTGGTGGTGGTGGTGGTGGGGGGG
>NC_028647.1:8239933-8249790 GCF_001406875.1 Solanum pennellii
AAAGTAGGGGGTTTACCTGCTTGGGGCTCGTTTGACCCTTAAAATGGATCGTTTTGGCCTTCAGGGACAACTGACTCTATAGCCTAAGGTTTTAACGGACGCTCATGAAAATTATTGACAAAATTAATGTCGGAATTCCAGATCACAAAAATAGATGGTGAACTATAGCACACGAAAATTGGCAAAATGGAAGGTTTACCTGCTCCGAGGCTCGTTTGACCTTGAAATTGGTCATTTTGGTTGTCAGAGTCAACTGACTCTATAGCTAAGGTCTTAACAGACGTCCATGAAAAATTTTGACACAAAAGACGTCGGAATTCCGGATCACCAAAAAAATGGTGAACTATAACACACAAAAATTGACAAAATGTGCTCCTGGGCTCGTTAGACCTTGAAAATGGGTCGTTTTAGCCATTATGGCCAACTGACTCCTTAGCTAAGGTCTTTACAGACTTCCATGAAATTTTTTTAACAAAAATGATGTCGAAATTCCAGATCACCAAAAAAGTGGGTGAAGTGTAGCACATTAAAATCGACAAAATAGGGGTACATGCTCCGGGGCTCGTTTGACCTTGAAAATGTGTTATTTTCGCCGTCTAGGCCAACCGAATCCATATCTAAGGTCTTAAAGAACGTCCATGAAAATTTTTGTCAAAAATGACATCGAAATTTTGGATCACCAAAAAAGAGTGTGAACTATATCACAGGAAAATTGGAAAAATACCTGCTCTGAGGCTCTTTTGACCTTGAAAATGGACCATTTCGGCCGTCAGGGCTAACTGGCTCCATAGCTAAGGTCTTAACGGATGCCCATGAAAAATTTTGGCAAAAATGACGTAGGAATAAAGATGGTTAACTATATTACAAAAAAATCGGCAAAATAGGGAGTTTACCTACTCCGGGGTTCGTTTGACCTTGAAAATGAACCGTTTTGACCGTCATGGTCAACTGGCTCCATATCTAAGGTTTTAGCGGACGTCAATGAAAATTTTTGGCAAAAATAACGTCAGAATTTCGTATCACCAAAAAAGATGGTGAACTATAACACACGAAAATCGACAAAATGGAAGGTTTACTTGCCTCGGGGCTCGTTTGACCTTGAAAATAGATAGTTTTGACTGTTAGGGTCAATTGGCCGCAAAATAATTCATGTTACTACTCTAAAAAGATAAACTATTGTTATCCCAACAATCCTAATTCCCATTAAAGAACTATCATTCGTGCATGGATAGCCAACTATTATTTGAGAAGAAATAAAATTTGCAATACATAATTATGAGAAATTCTCATATGGATATCAAAGCTAGACGAGATACACAAAAAAAATTTACAATATGAAACCGAAATAGAATAAGATATAATTTTCTTCGAGATATGCATATATTAATTCACTATATAACAATGAAGGGTTATATGTTCATGTGATCATATCTAAACATGCATATTTTCTTAGGTTGGAGGATTGATGACAATGTAACATTTAGAAAATCGATAAATTGAATTGGAAACGGAAGTTGCAGAAAATTGGTACTAATTCAGCTCCTATGAGCCCATCTACATACCGTTCAACGTCCTACGGTTAGTAGGAAGGCTCTCGTGAAAAGGTCTGAAAAATGAAAAAAATGTTAAGTTTAGAAGAATTCCTATGGAAGTGGTCGTAGAAAGGACTCCAAACATAATGAAATTTTGGATTGAGTTTGGGTTCTACGGTTGATGTCTACGACTCATAGAAAGACCTATGGACCTATGAATCAATATACCACTTACTTTTCTAATAATTAAAACTAGAAGTTTAACTCCTCTTTTAGGAAAAGTTCAAATAACATTACTAATAGGAGATAGTATCTATAATAAAAAGCTAAATTCATCCTCATTAATCAAAGAAATATAAGTTGGATTTTGGCTCAACTTTCAAAGTAATTGAGTTTCATAAGCGGTTTTCCAAATCTCAACTAATTTAATAAAAAAAATGTTTTATAAAGACAAAAATAAATAAGAACAGAAGAATATTTTTTGAGTGATGTATCTGAAATTAAGGTATAATGTATCGGGATGGTGAAGAATGTATTCATAACCGGAATGTGATGTATCGAGACGTTTTGGGATGTATTCAACCATATTTAAGAGATTTTTGTCATTTGAAAAAAAAATAGAAATAAGATCTAATTAACACTTAACACTATGAGATTTGTGTATAATATCCCTTTTTATTTGGTTAAAGGCTTGCCATTAACGTAATTGTTGGTCATTAGCATTACCACTACCAATCATTTCCTTAAGATATCAAATTAGTACAATATGATGGATTTAAAAAAGGGACACTTTCACAAATAGCCACTATAATTAAAGCTATTATTCAATTTAGCTAAAGTTTCACAATTACAAACAGTAGCTAGTAGTTACATCTGTAATAACTTATACAAAATGAATTCAATTTTTTTAAAAGCAAATGATGGTAATCTCAGAAAGGAAAATCCTTAATTCACGCTCGTTATAAATCATACCCGTTCTAGAACAGAACTGAGTACCTTACTTCTGCAACAGAATTGAGTACCTCCGATCCCAAATTGCCGCCGGCAACTCAATTTTCTTTTGAGATCGTCAATTGGCGTCGGTTTCCCCGCTGATTACACAATATGTACATAATACAATGAATCGATTCAGTTTAGGTATATGGTTTAATCTCATTTCTTTTTGATGCTCTGGAGATTCGGTTGAATCGATTGATATTTAGATCGAAGAAACTACTTCAATTGTATAAACTGTTTAATCGAAATTCAAATCTTAATCAGTAATCGAAGCTTTGATTGAATGTATGTATGTTTCAATTGTTTCCTGTGGAGTTAGTTTGTATAGAGTGATTTAGATTTGTAAAATTGTATAAATTACTTTTAGTTGAATTGCGATTTGAATATGTATAATTCATTGATAGTTGTAGTTTATGTGTAGTTAGTGATTGTATAAGTTAGTGTTCGTATAAATATAAACTTTTATATATGTAGATGTATAACTGAGCTGCATCAGTGATTAATTTTTGTATAATTTAGTTTGTATTAAGTGATTTAGATTTGTAAAATTCTATAAATTAGTTTTAGTTGAATTGCGATTTGAATATGAACCTTCAGACTATTTCATGATCATGTGAGCTTAAGAGAGATAAATAACTAATCGAGAAGGTATAAGTTTAAATGACGAATACTGAAACTATATTTACTGACGTAGGTTAAAGACCGTACAGGGAGACTCTTTCTTTATGCCCAGGCTAAGGGTTAAATATCGATCCATATGATATGTATACATATTGCTCATACTCGACAAAGTATGAGATGACTTAACTAAACAAGATGAGAATAGACTTCATGTGCTCACATGGTGGTTTGTGTTGGTTACACAATTAATCTCTCATAATGGACTAAAACATAATGAAAAAAACATTATTAAGGAGTCAGAATGATGTCATCTCTTAACCGATTATGACTATGTTAGTTGTATCTAATGATCTAGTATGTACGTTATATTTTATTCGTCACTTTACATATAGTACAATTTTATATGTACTTACAAATACTTTGTGAGGAGCGTTGCATTTTCTTATTGATGCAGACTTAGATACACATATACATGATCAAGCCATTTTCTAGGTTCTACATCTTCTGCTATTGGTGAGCCCCTCTCGATTTTCGAGGCTTAGTCTACATATTTTATAAAGTTATATTTGACTTTAAGATATATTGGGGACCTTGTCCCAAATGAAACTATTCAGTTATGTTTAGATGCTTCATAAATAGATGAATTGTTATGTTATGTTTGGATCTTCATATCATTTGACAATGAATTTAAATTTCTATGACTTACGTTATGAAATTTGTTTCTTATGAAACTTATCTCTTAAATGCTTTCAAATATACTTTTTCAATATCTTTAGATGTATGCTCGTATCCAATGCCATGTTATAGGTATGCTCAGGCCAACAATTCATCGAGTATCAGCCACGTCCAGAGTATAGGCTCGGAGCGTGACAAACTACCTGAGAGTTGATCATAAATTTCTTTTTACTATTCATGTGACATGTCAAAGAATTCACCGTGATATATTCATTACTAATATACATTTTGAACGCGAATAAATGGTAAATGATCTTCCATAAATTTAAGTTTGACTCGATTTTCTTGACAAGTCTAAGGGCAAAATATGTAATTTTACTTATAAGGAAATAATAGTAACTGCTATTGTATCAAAATTGAATAAAGAAAATGTCAGTTGATTTGATTTCATCTACAATCTAAAAAGAGGTAATCGTTTCTTAATATTTTTATAGATTTTTAAAGAAAAATGGAAAATTTGAATAACTTTTGTAATGATTAACTATTTATCGGAAAAGATTATATTTACCAGAAATAATACACTAGAGGATTATATATACCACCAAACATCATATTCATACATACAAGTAGGAGTTATACCTTTAAAACTATTAAGGTGTAAGATTTCAATTCTAAAATATATGAAATGTTTTGGAGGAAAGGCAAAAGTAAGGTTGAAAGTGAGTTTCCTTTGGTGAAATGGTTGACGAAGGATTTTAGAGGTATAAGATTTAATCAAAGTGATATGAAATACCTCTTCAAGAATCTAGATCCTATAGTCGCTGTAATAGCAGAGAAAGAGGGTGAGGTCATGATTCCTCTTTGGGATCAAGACACTCAAGTTAACCATCTCTTCAAGTTGAAAAAAGACATGGATGGAGTTTTTGGATTATATGAAGATTGGATTGAACGTGTAGTTCAGAGAAGAGGATTTGAGGGAAAAGAATTAATTGGTTTCTATGTCAATCGGTTGAATTTGGAACTAACATTTTCAGTGATTGACACAACATAATTTCACTAAAAATTCTATCCAAAAAGATCTTAATGTTAGTTTCTAATTGCCATGATTTTATTTTCAAATGCATGTACAATAAGAATTTGAATCAAGAATGTATCTTGAGGGATAAAATGTGTTTACATACTTTTCTTTTATACTCTAGCTCTTGAATTTGTGCAAATATTATTCAAATGCTCTTGTATAATCAAATTTGGTACCAAAATATCCTTTTTCTTACATTTTGGCTCCAAAAAGTTTCTACATCAACGTAACATATTGTGCCTATTATGACCTTATTTTTAGGGGCCCTATATAAACTAACAAACAAACTAACAAGACAACTGATACAAATTTTTGTTGTTTCAATAACTAGATAATTGAAGGCCCTTTCACGTGCCCAATATAATCAATTATCTTTACAATTTTAATATTTTTACACCTAAATTCACATATTAATATAATTTTTAAAATTTTCTAGCATTTAAAAAAATTACAAAAATCCCTATCAAATACATTTCTCTCTTCTATTAGATACATAACTATCTCCTCTCGAATACATACACATCCTCTCTCGAATACATCTTCATCCCCCTTCAATACATCTCTATCGTCTCTTGGATACATATCTCTCCTCTCAGGTACATCCATATTCCCTCTCAAATATAGCTCTCTCCTCTCGGATCATCCGTGAGTTATGTGTCTGCAAGTTTCCTGAATGGCAATGTATCATGACCGATGTATCCGCATGTTTGCTGATACATTTAAATTTTTTATTTCTAAGATTTTTTTGTGATTTGAAAAAAGAGTAGAGATATAATGTAATTAACTCTTAAAACAATGAAAAATCTCAGAAGTCAATTTCAAAAGAATTATGTATTAGTATTTTTAATAATATTTTGACTTTTAAATGTACATTTTATTCTTAGTAAGAAGATTTATAATCATATCACATATGAACATCTATGGTATTTTTAGACCACGAGTTTTAAAAGTAATTTTTCTAAAAAAAAATAATTTTAAGTCAAATAAACATTATATAAATTGAAATGGAGTGAGTACAAACTTTAGTTAAGTTTTTTTTAAACAAACTATTTTGCTGTTTAACAAAATTTAAAATGAAAATGCTAAACCTTTTTCACAATTATGTTTTATAGTTTTTTTTATCAATATCTAGTAGATTATAACCAAAATTTTGATATAAATAAGGTAATAAAGTAACTTAATTCTAAAATTCAAGTTAATTGAGAAAATATTTATTTATAAATTTTAAAGCATTCATAATCTAATATTTAATATGCTTCTTACTTTAAACGAATGACACTAATTTATCAAAATTCAAGATTGTAAGAAGTAGAAATCAAGACTAAAAAGTGCAACTCACTATTATATGAAGGTCAATCCGTAGTTTATCTATTGTGCAAGTTTCCTAAGTATATGATATATAATAATGTGACAAATTAATTTTACAGTAAACAACTTCAATATATTACTTAATAATCTTTTTCAAATGTTCATACGACATAAATGCGTCGTTTATAATCCAAATTGAAAAAGTTGAATTCCAAAAAAATCTATGCAGCAAGGAAATAGAGAATTGCATTAGATTATGAGTTAAAACATTTCACATTTAAGGAATATATAAAATTTTGATATATTTGAAAAAATTCATCAATCTTCATATATTTTGCAAGTGGTATCTATTTTCTACAATATTATCATCTTCTTTTTGTAATATTTGTACCATAAGCTTCTATATGATAAAATATTGATCATTGATTAATCAATTCGTAAAGATCGATTCGAAGTCTTTCAAATCTCTATTGCTTCAACTTATTTATATTGTGTTTTTAGTTTGCTTTGTCGGTAAATTTTGTGATAAATTTCATTATTGTCTCCGATAGGTGAAATGCTTCTATATATTTTGGTATTAATATTGAAAGTATTTATTAAAAACTTGATTTCTAACTTCCACAACAATAAAAACAATCATGAAATCAAATTTATTTCTATATACAATAACAATTATCATAATGTTATATTCTAAATATTAAAAATATTTATTAATATATTGATTTTTAACTCCACAAAAATAACAACAATCATGAAAGCAATTTTTATTTCTATATATGATAACAATTGACATAATGTTATATTCTAAATTGCAGTAATAATCTTTTTTGATACTACATTCTAAATATCATATCGAAAAAGAAATTTTGAATCTTATCCCCCACAAAATAACCAATATACTTGTCTTTTCCAAAGTTATTATATATTTTTTAGCTTTTTTCTTCCTCTATATTTCTCAAGTCCTTTTCTATTGACATTTTTATTTTATTTTTTCCTTTATTTTTTAACTACTCATTTTTCTTTAGTTTGTATTTTAATATTTAATATTCCTTAGAATTTGAATATTAATTTTTTCTATTGTCAAATTTTCCATGTCAGATAGTTTATCATATTTGATATAAGAAAATATTCTATATAAATTTTCCCTGTTAAATAGTTAAACATTGTTCATTCTTTTAGTCACGTAAATATAATTTTATATATCTTCAAATTAATTAAAAATATTGATACGTCATTTTAAAGATTATTTTAATAATCAAGATATGAATTTAGTGATCGTATTCTGTAACAAATATTAAAACTATGTTTACGCAATAATTCTTTAAAGTATTTTTAGGAACAAAACTATTCAAACATATTTTATTTTAAATTAGTTCAAAATTTTCTTTCAAAAACATGTCAGAACAAGTTTAGCATTTATTATTGTTTGTAAAAAGTTAATTAATAGAAACTCTTCATTTTAACACAATTATAAAAATATCTTTATGGGTCAATTTTTAAAGTAAAGACATGTATGAATTCTTCTAGATTTTCATTTTGGTCATTAATTATACAATTATTATTTCACCCTTAAATAATACAAAAATTACTACAATGCCATTGTTTAATAGATATTTTCGGTTTAATTAAAATTTCACACAGACAAAAAAAAATCTTTAAAAAATGTGGGTCCAAATTAAATGTCAAATCATTAGGATACACATGTCATTTAAGTAAATATATTTGGTTGTATTGTTATTATAAATCTATTACCACTTTTTTGGTGCCATAACATAAAAACAAACATTCTAGAATATCTGTGAAATGACAAAATTACCCTTGGTCGTCCTCAACTTGGCTCTTTTATATAATAGAAATAATTGCATTTGTATAATGATTTCTCAATTAAGTTGAATAATTATTCAAAAATTATTATATAATATGTCAAACTTCATCTGTATAAATTAGTATATGTCAGTTATATTCACGAAAATTTTTTATAATATGTGAAACATCAACAAATAAAATTGCAAAATTGAGGTCATTAAACAAAATAATAGAGCCAACAAAATATTGTTCCCATCAAATTGGAATATTCAAAAAGTATTACCGCTAATACAGAATTCCAAACAAACATAAAAGATACAATAAAACTAAGTGACTATGGTACGTTCACTACTATCTACATCAACGTTTGATCTGATTGGCTTGTCTGGTGTCTCACTGTCACTAATCATCCCAGCTTGATTAGAGCGTAATTGATACATTACCCCAACATTGATATAGCATTGCATGTGTGGGGTGTAAAGTGGATCTTCCTTGAGAAGAAATTATACTCCCTAATAAATAATGTAAATGTATTATATAATTTCAAATGTATAATTATACAAGACAGATAGAAAAAACAATATAAAATATAGAACTATACAAAGTGAATATCTATATACGAATACGGACTTATACAAGGTAAATATCTATATACAAATACGGACTTATACAAAATGAATACCTATATACAAATACAAAGTTATACAAAGTGAATATCTATATATAAATACAAAGTGAATATTTATATGCAAATACAAAGTTATACAAATATGGATACAACTGGTGAAGCAAAAAAAATTATACAATTTGAAAATAAGAATAACACAAATATCAAAATAATGACAACAACAATTGAAATACAAAATTTCATATTTGTATATAAAGATACAAATATATTCAAACAGTTAAAGATATGCGTACAATTTTAGATCTGAACTTCAAAATATATACAGTTTACCTCAATTTTTTCAAAATGTAGCTGTTCAACTGAATCAGATTGGGCATCTTCTTTATTACTTGTAAATGCAATATCTTTTACTTTACGCTTCTTCTTTGAAATCAAAACTTCAACTGATTTGCCTTGTTTATTGCTTGTAGATGCAATCTCTTTTACTTTACGCTTCTTCTTTGATGTCAAAACATGAACAAATTTGTCTTCTTTATGTTTATCCACTTTTTTTGTCTTCCCTTTTGATTTTGCAACATGCATGACTTCTTGCATCTTCAATGAGGTATTACCAGACTTCGACATGCTGTCTTGTTGATTAATTCGAGATATAACAATGGATCTTGAAATTTTTTCAAAATCCTGAGTTAAACCCAAAGAAAAAGATGGAAAATCACACAAAAATTGTTGATTCGGTTGTATACCTCTACTGATTCTCTTAGAAGATGTTTCTTCTTCATTCATGATTTTGAATATATAAAATCAAAAAACTGAAAAGGAATAAAAAATTTCGCAGTAATATACAATACAAAATAATGAAATAAGCATGAAATAGGGAAAACGATTACCTGAAAAATCTGAGAGAACAGATTGAGAGGGAGAGGTTGAAATTTGAATTTGAGGTGAAAAAGGTTAAAAAAATTTTTTGCAGAGACACACAAGTAGCGTGTGAACTGGGATAAAAAAGGGAAAAAGGCACGCTTATACTGACAACCGTAATTATGAAAAAAAATAAGTGGCGGATCGTAAATAGAGCAAACAGTAGCTATTTTAAGTAATTTATTGATATAAGTTTATTTTCCATGTAATTTTCCCTTTAAAAATGCAATACCGCCACTCATCTTTTCTATATTCAGTTATTTCTAATATATATATATATATATATATATATATA
>NC_028647.1:8250311-8259524 GCF_001406875.1 Solanum pennellii
TTTTTTTTTTGCATTAAACCACAAACTTAAATGACAATAAGGATTAAAATTAGAATCCATTAAGTTTAAAAGCATTATAGACCAAAAAATTGATATTAAACCTAGGGATGTTAATGGGGCGGGGCGGGATGGGATGGGTTTATAAGGCTATGCCGGATGGGGCGGAGCGAATTTAAGGTTGTGCGTGATGGATAGGATGCGGGCGGATTGAAGTAGATTTTTTTAAGATTAATGTGGGGCGAGGTGGCGCCGGTTGCAAGTATATGTGATTTTATGTGGGTTTAAATTTAATTTTAACTTGTAACATGTTATAAGAGTGATAAAACAATATTTATTAAGACAATTTCTTTAAAACTACAAAAATATTCAAGATAGTAAATGAAACAGTTCAATAAAAAATAATATATTTTCCAATTAACCTTTGAAAAATAAAATGGGTCAAATCGCATCGCACTGACCCACCCATCACTATCCCTTATTAAACCACACCCTAAAATTGGGCAAAACTTTCAACTTTTACTTCTAGGGCGTTGAAGCTTTTATTTTCTTGTAAGTGAATTCATTCTTGAATCATCCCTCATGCCACCTGCAACCCCCTCCTCAGAACCACAACAAGATCCAGCTAAGTCTGTATCCACATCAGGACCTACGAGTCATAGGTCAGACTATGGTTCGTGATTCAAACCCCCCATTCCAATATCTAAAGCCAATCGACAACTGACCATGACAGATCGTAGGTCAGTCAACGGTCCGTGGGTCAGGCCCGTCGTTGACCTCGACAACTTTTAAGTCAAGAATTGTTTGGTCTTTTTATCTATGTGTTGGACACCTAAACTAAATCAGAACTTATCCTAGTCAATTTATTCTCCAAAATTCATCCAAATATACGTACCATATCTACTAAATTCTTCTTCACTTTAAAATAATTACAGAATCTCTTTCACTCCCTCTCCTTCCATTTCTCTCTCTCTCATGCTTATTTGGATATTTGATACATATATATGCACGGGTACACTTATGAATGTCTCAATATATATTTTGATATTAAATACATGTATTTTTTTTATATCAGATACATGTATTTATGTACAAATACACTAAATATATGACACTATGATGAAATTGATTTTGAATAGCATTGAAAAATGTTGTCAATAATAATTCAAGATAGGCAATGAAGGCTCAATACAAAAGATTCAAAAGAAAAGAGAAGGTGATTGATAGCTATTAAGATTTTTGCATCACTATAAATATTAACTTACAAATTAATAATCGTACAACTAATATTTGTTTCTATTTCAAAAAAATCAAAGAGAAGAAGAAAATGTTGTCATCATTGAATAAATAAGAACAATTTTAATGAAATTTTATACTTTATATTTGTTTCTATTTCAAAAAAATCAAAGAGAAGAAGAAAATGTTGTCATCATTGAATAAATAAGAACAATTTAATGAAATTTTATATTTTAGTCCCACGTGTCAAAACAAAACATGACAACTAATTACGAATCGAAAAAAGAGGAGTCAACACTTTCAAAGTTAGTTACTACTCAATTCTAACTTCGCATTGTAGTATTTTATTCCTATCCATTACTCAAATTTTTTTTAAAAATCTTTCTTATAAAGAAGAACACACACAAAAGGAAAGAAACAAATAAAAAATATATAACAACAAAAAACATGATGTCTCAAAAGGCAAAAACTCTCATCATCCAAAGTTTATTCTTGTCATCATTTTTATGTGTATGCAATTGTCAATGCAAATTTAATGATCAAAGCACAAAAATAAAAGGAATGTTTATATTTGGAAGCTCATTAGTTGATAATGGGAACAACAATTTTATTGAAAAATGTAAAGCAAAAGCAAATTACTTGCCATATGGAGTAGATTATGTAAAAGGTCCAACAGGAAGATTTACAAATGGTAAAAATGTGATTGATCTACTTGGTGAACTTGTAAAACTTGGTCCAATTCCAACATTTAAAGATCCTACAACTAAAGGGAATGTCATTCTTCAAGGTGTTGATTTTGCTTCTGGTGGTTCTGGTATTCTTGATGAAACTGGTCTTGTTTCTGTGAGTTCTTTGATTCATTCACTACAAGAAAGCTGAGAATTACATGAGAATTTTTCTGGGAATTAGCATAAAAATTTGCAGAAAAATAAGTTTCATACGAATTTTCATACTAATCTCCAGAAAAATCCCTATGTAATTCAAAGTTTTCTTGTAGTGATTTCTCTTTTTTACTTTCTTTACTTATCATAAAAAGTCACATCCTCTCTCTTTTTAGTTGTCTTATTGTGTTTCTCGAGAGTCAATGTGATTAATTATCAAAGTTAATCAATAGATATTTAAAAACTAGGCATAATACATAAATGTACCTTTTAACTTGACCTTATTTTACGTTTATGTCCTTCAATTTTGAATATGTACAAATAGACACTTTAACTTGTATAAAGTTGAACAAGTAAACACATGAGTCTTACATGACATTATACACGTAAGACACCACTAGGATAAAAAAAATGACATATAGGATGTCATGTAGGACATGTGTGTCTATTTGTTCAACTTTATACAAATTTAAATGTCTATTTGTGCACATCAAAAGTTGAAGGCACTACACCATTTTAGGGCTACGGCCGCCCCACAAAAGTGTAGCATAAACTAGCAAAAAGTATATATGACCTTTGATAAAAGGCTAACTTTTGGACTTTAAACAACGTTTTTTAGGGGGTGGCCTAAAGAAGCGTAACCTTTGACATTAGGCAACACTTTATAAATGTCGCCATCTTTGGCTACACTTATAAATCCTAGGGCATAAATGTGATTTGAAGTCAAGTTGAATGACACATTTATGTATTGTGCATGAAAACTATATGAAAAACACTATAAATTAAAACTTTTTTTCATATCAATATGATGAAAAAAAATATTTATTGTGTAATTCAAACAAGTCTATCTCTGATCGCAAATTTTTCATATGTGACTTATATATTAACGTAGTTTACAAATACATTATGATTTAACTTAAACTGTTTGACTCTGGAAAAACGAGATATACACATATTGATGTTTGATTCTTATAAATTAATGAAATTGTTAGGGAGAAGTGATGGGCATGAATGAACAAATCAGAAACTTAGAGAGTGTAACAATACCTGATTTGGAAAAGCAACTTGGATGCAAAAGCAATGAAGCACTAAGCAATTACTTATTTGTAGTTGGAACTGGTGGAAATGACTTTTCACTAAACTACTTCTTGAAATTCCCATTCAATAATTCTACTCTTCCAGGCTTCATTTCTAAATTGATCACTGGACTCTCTCAACAACTCCAGGTATACTGACTACGTCACACCTTTTGTTGGTTTTGCCTCTTCCGTCATTACAATAATTAAATACGATTTCATTTTACAGAAGTTGTACGACTTGGGTGGACGAAAATTTGTGGTAATGTCATTATATCCAAATGGTTGCAGTCCAACGGTGCGCGCTAGACTCCCAATTCCAACGCCATTTGATTGTGTTCAAACAGTAAATTTAGCTTTGGGTCTCTACAATACCAATTTGAGGAGCTTGTTGGATTACATGATGCAAAAAATGCCTGATTCTAAGTTTGTCTATGTTGATGTCTTCAACATTATTAGGAATATCATAACAAGTCCTTCTCAATTTGGTAAGTCTTCTCATGTCTATATTGCTTTATAATATTATTGTCATGTTGATGTTATATTAATGAATGATATGTAAAAAAGTTTTTGCTTAGTTTCATTCTTTAGAACTATCTTTCTCATATTTGAGTAAATGAACTTCAAGTCTGAATTGTGTACTGTACTCAACAGAAATCGTCTCATAGGCCACCTCTGATGTCGATCTGTCGTATTAGTTTGAGAGAGTCGTTTGATTTTTAACATAGAGAGATTGGTTGCTATGAAAAATTTGGAATTAGTTATCAACTTCGCTGTTAAATATATAGTGTAGTTAACAAACTTTTTTAGGGAAAATAGTCTGAGAGATATTCTAACTTTGACCGAAATTGTTGTTACGATACCAAATTGTATGGAGGACCTTTTACCCCCTGCACTTTTTAAAAGTATATTTTAAAGGTAATATATGTGTGCACGTGGAAACATTACTATTTAAAATAATGCAATATTTATGATGTCCACGTGGGCACATATATACCTTTAAAATACACTATTAAATAGTACAGGGGTAAAACGTTCTCCATAAAGTTCGGTATCTATTAAGTTTGTGAACTCACACACACACAGAAACACAGAGGAACAGAAGAAGAAGAAGAAGAAGAAAGAAAGAAGAAACGTAGAGATAGTTTTGCAGGAAGAATGTGGAAGTAATCTGTCTTCCTTTTTCTTATTGATTCATCTTGTTTACATCTATGCTGTATTATCTATATATATAGAGAATCAAAAACTAACCACAAACTAACTCTTCAACTAACTATAACTAACACTAACAGAAAAATGGAAAGCATAACAGAAAAATGGAAAATGTGTGACAACCATGTGATTCTAACTAACACATGTGACTCCAACTACTATTTGAACTAACCAATCATAAAACTACACATCATCATATCTATATTTCAATACACCCCCTCAAACTGAAGGGTGAAAGACATCTAGCACACCAAGTTTGGTCATGAGGAGATGATGTTGACTGGCTCCTAGTCCTTTTGTCAAAATATCAGCAGGCTGCATGGTAGTGGACAAATGTTGAATGTCAATGAACCCTGACTTTACCTTTTCTCGAATGAAATGACAATCGATATCGATGTGTTTCGTACGCTCATGAAAAACTGGATTTTCAGCTATTTGAATGGCTGATTTGCTGTCTGTGAACACTGAAATTGGAGTAGCACCTGGAAAATGTAATTCATTAAGTAAGCCTGCTAACCAGATCAGCTCAGCAACAAGAGCTGCCAGACTTCTATACTCAGCTTCAGCTGAACTCCTACTTACTGTCTGCTGTTTCTTTGATTTCCACGAAATAAGAGAATCTCCAAGCTTTACCATGTATCCAGTTATGGATCTTCTTGTGTTTGGACATGATGCCCAATCTGAGTCACAGTATCCTGTGAGTTTTGTAACCCCAGTACCTCTTTTAAGCATTACTCCAAGTCCTGGGGATCTTTTTATATATCTTACTACCCTTAATGCTGCCTCCCAATGTGAAACCTTAGGGTGCTGCATGAATTGACTCAAAACTTGAACACTAAAACAAATGTCAGGTCTGGTAATTGTCAAATACAGCAACTTACCAATCAATATTTGGTATGCTGTAACATCTTCTAGCTCTGCATCATCAGATCCACCAGTGTGTTGATCAAACTCTACACTAGTCAACTTTTGATTGAATTCTAAAGGAGTGCTTACAGTCTTTGCTCCACTCAATCCAGCCTCTGAGATTAGGTGTAAAGCATACTTTCTTTGGTTCAATAACAACCCTTCTTTGGACTTCAAGATTTCAATCCCCAAAAAATATCTGAGGCTTCCCAAGTCTTTCATTTTAAAATTTTTGTGTAATGTGTCTTTGGCTTCTTGAACCATTCTGGAGCTATTTCCAGTTATCAAAAGATCATCAACATATACTAAGATCACAATCATTTCAGTTCCTTCCTTTCTAATAAAAAGAGAGTGATCATGAACACTTTGAGAGTATCCTGCTTCCAACAATGCTTTAGTGAATTTAATATTCCATTGTCTAGAAGCCTACTTAAGACCATAAAGTGACTTCATTAGCTTGCAGACCTTAGATCCCCCCCTGTCCTTGGAAGCCTAGAGGAAGTGCCATGTATATGTCTTCAATTAAATCACCTTGTAAGAAAGCATTGTTAACATCCATTTGAAATAAATCCCAACCATAAGAAGCTGCCAAGCTAAGAACAGTTCTAATGGTAACCATCTTTGCAACTGGAGAAAAAGTGTCATGATAGTCAAGTCCTTCTCTTTGAGTATATCCTTTGGCAACAAGTCGAGCTTTGTATCTATCTACATCACCATTAGACTGATACTTTATCTTGTAAACCCATTTTGAACCAATTGCTTTCTCACCTGGAGGTAAGTCTACAACTGTCCAGGTGTTGTTATCTTCTAAAGCCTTAATCTCTTGTTTCATAGCATCAATCCACTTCTCATCTTGTGATGCTTCATGAAAAGATTGAGGTTCTACAGCTGCTGAAAAAGCTTGTAAATAAGATTGATATCCTGAGGAGACATTGTCATAACAGACATGATTAGTGATAGAATGAGGACTAGACTTATGAGGCACAACATAATCTTTGATCCACACAGGTGGCTTGCTTGTTCTGGTAGTCCTTCTGGATCCCACCTTACTTGCAGGTTCATTATGAGGACTATGAGAACTTTCCTGCAGACCATCAGTGTTATTGGAACTCTCTTCAATATGATCATGACATGAGTCCAAGTTTACATCATTATTAGCATCATCTACATTATCAAGGAAGGGTGCTAGCAAAGGACAAGGACCTGTATCAGCAGATTGCATGAGCTTAAAAGGAAACACTGTCTCTCTGAATACAATATCCCTGCTAATGAACATAATTTTTTCCTCAAGATCATATAGCTTATATCCTTTCTATGTGGAAGAAAAACCCATTAAAACAGCTTTCTTAGCTCTAGCTTCAAACTTTCCACCTCTTGGNTTCCATGTATATGTCTTCAATTAAATCACCTTGTAAGAAAGCATTGTTAACATCCATTTGAGATAAATCCCAACCATAAGAAGCTGCCAAGCTAAGAACAATTCTAATGGTAACCATCTTCGCAACTGGAGAAAAGGTGTCATGATAGTCAAGTCCTTCTCTTTGAGTATATCCTTTGGCAACAAGTCGAGCTTTGTATCTATCCACATCACCATTAGACTGATACTTTATCTTGTAAACCCATTTTGAACCAATTGCTTTCTCACCTGGAGGTAAGTCTACAACTGTCCAGGTGTTGTTATCTTCTAAAGCCTGAATCTCTTGTTTCATAGCATCAATCCACTTCTCATCTTGTGATACTTCATGAAAAGATTGAGGTTCTACAGCTGCTGAAAAAGCTTGTAAATAAGATTGATATCCTGAAGAGACATTGTCATAACAAACATGATTAGTGATAGAATGAGGACTAGACTTATGAGGCACAACATAATCTTTGATCCACACAGGTGGCTTGCTTGTTCTGGTAGTCCTTCTGGATCCCACCTTACTTGCAGGTTCATTATGAGGACTATGAGAACTTTCCTGCAGACCATCAGTGTTATTGGAATTCTCTTCAATATGATCATGACATGAGTCCAAATTTACAACATTTACATCATCATTAGCATCATCTACATTATCAAGGAAGGGTGCTGGCAAAGGACAAGGACCTGTATCAGCAGATTGCATGAGCTTAAAAGGAAACACTGTCTCTCTGAATACAACATCCCTGCTAATGAACATAATTTTTGCCTCAAGATCATATAGCTTATATCCTTTCTGTGTGGAAGAAAAACCCATTAAAACAGCTTTCTTAGCTCTAGCTTCAAACTTTCCACCTCTTGGTAATGTAGTAGCAAAACACAAACATCCAAATACTCTTATATGTTCTAGTTTTGGAGCCTTTCCAAACAACCTTTCATAAGGGGATTGTCCATTCAATACACTAGTAGGTAGCCTATTAATTAAATAGACTGCAGTTTGTACACATTCACCCCAGAATCTACTAGGAACATGAGACTGCAATTTTAAAGCTCTACTTGTATCAAGTATATGCCTATGTTTCCTTTCAACAATGCCATTTTGTTGTGGAGTATATGCACAACTACTTTGATGTATAATACCAAAAGAGGACAACAACTCATTTACTTGAATATTAAAGAACTCAGTTCCATTGTCAGATCTCAACACCTTTATTGCACAATCAAACTGATTACAAACCATTGTTATAAAACTTCTCAAAACAACTACTACATCTTTCTTTGTTTGCAGTAAAGAAACCCATGTAAATCTGCTAAAGTCATCAACTATAGTCAGAAAATATTGTTTTCTATCATAAGTTGGATCTTTATGAGGTCCCCAAACATCTAGATGTACCAACTGAAACATCTTATTACTATGAATAACACTAGAAGGGAATTTGAGTCTACATTGTTTTGCCAAAGGACAAATCAAACAATCTTCATGTACAGTCTCAACCAATTTATTCTTCAATATATGTAGATGCTGCAATACTTTCAAAGATGGATGTCCTAGTCTAAGGTGCCAAAGTTTATGTTCTTCTGAGTTCTTGCTTTTGAATGCTGCTCCAATAGTAGGTATTACTTCTTGTCTGAGAATATACAAGCCATCACTCTCCTTACCAATCCCAATCACCTCTCCAGTAAAGAGAGCCTGCATCACACATAAATCAGGATAGAAAGACACACTACATTTTAGATCCTTGGTTAGTTTAGAAATTGATAGTAAGTTGAACCTAAAATCTGGTACATGCAACACATTTCTTATCTTGCAGTTCCCCAAAATCACTGCATCTCCTATATGTTTCACATGAATTTTATTTCCTGTTGGCACTTGCACTTTATTACAACTGGATTCTGATAACTTTCTACATTCACTCAATATATTTTCACAGCATGTAATGTGATGTGTTGCTCCTGAGTCAATAATCCATCTCACTGCATTTCCACTATCATTAACATTTAAAGGATTCATACCTGCAGCATTAGCCTCAGCCCTGCAGTTTCCTGTAGGTGGAGCAGGAGATAACATTTTAGTGACTTGCTCATATTGTTCCTTTGTGAAATAGCCTCCTGGAAAATAGAAGCTTGATGCTGATCCAGATCCAGAAACAGATGACTCGGAAGTAAAATTATTTGCATATGCTTCATTCATAGATCCAGAACCCTTCCTCTTGCTCTTAAAATCTGGTGGAAAACCTACAATTCTGTAACAACTTTCTCTGGTATGACCTTTGTAACCACAGTGATCACAAACTAATCCCATCCTTCTACCAAGTGAGTTCTGACTCTGAGTCTTCTTAGTATGCAAGTTCATCTGATTATTGTTCACTTGATTATTGAAATTATGTGGTTGAGCACTTCTTCCTGCCATCATTGTGAGAGGTTCTTTACCTCCTTCTGTTTGTCCTAGCTTCCTTTGACTTTCTTCTTGTATAGCCATTGCATAGGCTTGATTTACACTTGG
>NC_028647.1:8259623-8269067 GCF_001406875.1 Solanum pennellii
AGTGAACAATAATCAGATGAACTTGCATACTAAGAAGACTCAGAGTCAGAACTCACTTGGTAGAAGGATGGGATTAGTTTGTGATCACTGTGGTTACAAAGGTCATACCAGAGAAAGTTGTTACAGAATTGTAGGTTTTCCACCAGATTTTAAGAGCAAGAGGAAGGGTTCTGGATCTATGAATGAAGCATATGCAAATAATTTTACTTCTGAGTCATCTGTTTCTGGATCTGGATCAGCATCAAGCTTCTATTTTCCAGGAGGCTATTTCACAAAGGAACAATATGAGCAAGTCATTAAGATGTTATCTCCTACTACACCTACCAAAAACTGCAATAACCTTTGTTGTTTAACATGTTCAGCATGTGAACTAGATTCAACACAATCACAAGATGGAGAGGGTACCATTACATCCATCTCATCCCATAGATCTCTCATTTTGGAATAATAGGCTGTTACAGAATCAGTGCCTTGTGACAAAATACTAATCTGTTTCCATAGGTGAAAAATCCTTGTCAAATTGGATTTATGAAACCTTTCCTTGAAGTCGTTCTAGATCTTCTTTGAACTAGAAGCATATACTATGCTAGTCATCAACTCTGGTGCAACTGCTGCACTTATCCAAGATAACACAACTGCATCACATCTTTCCCATCTAACTGCCAGATCTCCCTTGTGCGAGCTTTTAACACATGTGCCATCAACAAATCCAAGTTTATTTTTGACTAGTAGTGCTAATCGCATAGATCTGCTCCACACACCATAGTTCTCTGGTCCTGTGAGCTTCATTGGAATCAAGGCAACACCAGGTATGTCTGATGCTTGAAGATGAAGTGGATGGTTGTGATTCGACTGGGGATTGTCTTCTACCTCTGTACTCTGTGATTCCACCATTGTTGCAGTTTCAACAATTACCAAAATTACAGATTCAAAACCTTCAGAAATCCTTTGATCGATGCTCTGATACCATATTAAGTTTGTGAACTCACACACACACAGAAACACAGAGGAACAGAAGAAGAAGAAGAAGAAAGAAAGAAGAAACGTAGAGATAGTTTTGCAGGGAGAATGTGGAAGTAATCTGTCTTCCTTTTTCTTATTGATTCATCTTGTTTACATCTATGTTGTATTATCTATATATATAGAGAATCAAAACTAACTACAAACTAACTCTTCAACTAACTATAACTAACACTAACAGAAAAATGGAAAGCATAACAGAAAAATGGAAAATGTGTGACAACCATGTGATTCTAACTAACACATGTGACTCCAACTAATATTTGAACTAACCAACCATAAAACTACACATCATCATATCTATATTTCAATAGTATCATAACAACAATTTCGGTCAAAGTTCGAATATATTTTAGACTTTTTCCCCCTTTTTTAATGATACATTTTTTTTGTTTAGCTACAAAATTGATCTGTCGCTAGTGAATGAAAAGATGAATCTATCAACTATTGCTAGGTTAGACTAGTCCTATATTTTCTTAGCATGCACGACTATGTTATACTCGTTTTTTTTTCAATTTACGTGTCTTAATTTTCTTGAAATATAAACACAGGTATTGATAATGTGAGAGATCCTTGTTGTGAAATACTAACAATAAAGGAAGGTGGGAATTCAACTTTGTGCAAAAATGGAGGACAAGCTTGTTCAAATAGGAACAAATTTGTGTGGTTTGATGGGTTGCATCCCACAGAAGCTGTGAATATTGTGCTTGCTAATAAGGCCTTTAATTCTGAGATTGATAGTGAAGTTCATCCAACAAATGTTAAAAAACTCATAGAAGGGTAATATGGATTTTACAATTAAAATAGTTGCAATACGTAACAACTTTTTGAAGCCTAGGATGAGATTTTAGAAGATAATATTTTTAGTTTAATTATATGCCACATTTCACAAGAGATCTTCTCTATGTTAATAAATATGTAGGAGATCAATAGAATAAAATACAAGAATCATTTTCTTCTTTTGTAATTGGTTATTTTATATTTATTTAATGGACTGGTAATTATGCTTGTAGTTATTGTTTATTCTCACCAAAAAAAAAAAAAAGAGAAGAAGGTATAGTTGAATTTGTATGGGAGGTTTAAAGGACAGATAGATTGAAACGAGTAATGAAAAATAATTAGAGTCTAATTAATTTGATTCCAGTAATATTCTCGATGTAAATCATTCCAATTGATTGGATCAGTGGCGTAGCTATCCTTATTTTAGGGTGTTCAATTGGACACCCTTCATCAGAAAATTATATTGTATATATAAGTAAAATAATAAACAAAGTAATTAAACAACATATTCTAGACTCTCTTGGCACAACAATATGATTAAGCCTAGTGCCTAGTGATTTCAGTCGCTTTGAAAAAGAAAAGACACTAAACTTAAAATGTTTATATGTTCGAATCTCACTAACAATTCCTTTTCGAGGAAGAAAATATTGAAATTACAATATAGTAACGAGAAAGTAAAATTTGATGTTATCTAACATGAAGATTGAACCCCTCTAAGATGATATCCTTACATGTTTTTCTTAATAAATGTTTATTGTCTCACAAATTTAATTATATGCTAGATGAAATTTTCCCATCCATTTAATTAAAGTAATTAAATTCCAGAAATGTACTCATGTGGTCATCAAGGAGCAAGACTTGTATTTTTAGTAGGGAGGGAAGAGCCAAACTTGGTGTTTAGATTTGACATTGTCTTTGTTTGAACAAATCAGTCACTTGACTTTCTCATTTACTCCCATTTTCATGAGGTTTTACTTTTCAAACTTTGATATAAAAAGAGAATGATTTAACATAATGCTTTGAATTTGAATATGGGACAAATCTTTTTACTTGATATGTTATTGAAATAGTTATGTGAGATGAATTCGTTTTTATAAAATAAATTTATTGATATTTGAGATATGGTTATCATTATTAAAAGAGTTTAACATTTACTTGAGAAAATAGTATTTTAACATATATTATGATTAAAGTTTCATATACTATGATTTGATAAGAACTTGAATGTCTTATACTATTTTGAAGTGTTTCTACTTATTACAACTAAACTATAAATAGAAGTAGACCTTGATAAGTCCCGTAGCTAACAATGGGTTCGTTAGACCTAGTGCACCTTGTAGTTACAGATTACCGATAAAGTCCTGGCTAGAGGTAGAATAACTAGCATATTGTTACTGATATCTCTCGAGTAGGGATCTACTGATATGAATATTTAACTCCTTTATGAGGTGTTCACTGTTGTTTGTTACTTCATAAAGAAAAGGCCACACTGATTACATGATTTATCCTTGAAAACCTCTCAGATATAAAATTATAAAATTATTTTTCTAAGTCTATTACTAAGTGATCACACTGATTTTGCTTATATGAGGCAAATGAGATTGAATATTGTTACCGTTTTGAAAAAGGCGTTGATTCTATCAATTTGACTATTATACTAGCATGTTTTCTGACTTGTCCCTCATTAAAATGGTTGTTGTTAAGTGTTATTACTCACTGAGCTAGCGTCTCACTCATCGCTTTATTTTACAGTGAATGTAGTTGACATGGGTAATGTTTTCTTTAAGGGAAAAGGGTCAAAATAACCTTGAACTATAGGAAAAGGTCTAAAAATACTCTTCATCCATCTTTAGGGGCATTTTTAGACCAAAACATGGATGAAGGGTAAGCGTAGTGTTGATCCTTTTCCGTTTCTTTAAGTAGAGCTTACGAGTTGATAATTCCTGGTGAGACCGCACTTGTTTGCGTGGACATCAAGCTTATTAGTGGTTATAAACACTTCTTGGAATTCTTAGAGTTGTTCCATAGTTATTCCTTTTATTAAAAGTTATGAATATTCTTTCGTATTGTCAATTTGTGTCTAGTATGAAACTTCTTATGTTTTGGAGTTGAAATTAGTATTTTACTCTTCAAATAGTCTATTGATGAATAACGGGTGAATTGTTGATGAGATTAATTGGTTGCGTTATTGATTTATGATACATGTAATTTTAGCATAGGCCAATAAACAGAAGAAACATTGCCCGATTTTTTATAAGACTTGCTTTGGAATTCTCCTCCCTAGCGCCAATCATGATCTTTACTTGGATCGTGACATTAGTATCACCAGTGTCACAGTGCTTTCTTGGTCACGATCAGCTAAGGCTAAAGTTCAATTAAAGAACCTTTTCACGTGGTAAAACCTCCTCAGGAAATATAAAATTTTCATGAGGCTGATCTTGAGCCGTGACACCCTATCACCCTCGTAAAATTCGCCCCTAGTTGCAAATGGAAGTACAAAACAGGTGGCAACGCAAGAAAGAAGGAGAAAAGGGAAGATTACCAGCTTACCCTTTTGAATATCCACAAGGTAAATTGACAAGAATATCCTTTGAATGTTCAAAGAAAGCAAGGTAAAATGACAGAAATACCCTCGAAGAATGTCGGAAGAAAACTTTCCTGACCAAGTATATTATATATATATAAAAGAGTAAAGTAAAATATAGGAGTAGTGTTTATTTATATCGAAATATTTTATTCTAGAATTAATAAATCACAACACGTCACTTATTATTTTGATATTTTTCATTTTCAATTAAAATAAACACCAATTCTTCCAAAAAAAGTATTACAAAAATGAAAATTCAACTCAAAAAGAAGGCCAAAGTCGAAATGTAAAGTCAAAGTCGACTCTTCTTCTTCCCACCTTCCCCTGTTTTCTCCACCTCCACAACAATGGCACACAACTCATAAATCCACACCAAATTCCTCATTCTTTTTCACCCATTTCCTCAAAAAATGGAACTACTATTCATGCTCTTCACCATTCTTATCATCACCATTGAAGCTGTAGATATTCTTCCTAATTCTACCCTTTCAGCTTCCAACCCAAACTCCAAATGGTCATCTCCAAACAACACTTTCTCTTTTTCCTTCCTACAGCTCGACCCCACTAACCAAAGTTCCTATTTTGCTGCTATTTCTTACAACAATATACCCATATGGAAAGCCGGCGCCGATACCGTTAACGGTGGAGCAGTTGATATCTCAGGTGAACTACGGTTCCTCTCTAACGGTGACCTTCAGCTCATAAGTGGGTCTTCTGGTTCTGTTGTTTGGAGTTCAGGAACTGTAAATCGTGGGGTTTCTACAGCTACTCTTGATGATAATGGAAATTTTCGTCTCAAAAACGGTACGGTATCGAACATTTGGTCTACTTTTGATAACCCAACTGATACTATTGTTCCTGGACAGAATTTCACTAATAATCATGTTTTGAGATCTGGGTTGTATTCTTTTAGCCTTATGAATAATGGGAACTTGTCACTTTTGTGGAATGGTTCTATAGTGTATTATAATTCTGGGTTGAATTCTTCTGTAAATGTTAACCTGTCTTCTCCAAGTTTGGGAATGCAGCCTATTGGGATTCTTTCACTTTCTGATCCTAGTCTTTCGAACCCTTTGAATGTTGTTTATAGTAGTGATTATGCTGATGAAGGGAACATTCTAAGGTTTTTCAAGCTGGATGATGATGGAAATCTTAGGATTTATAGTTCTACACAGGGTAGTGGGACTCAAAATGTGAGATGGGCTGCTTTAACTGATCAGTGTCAGGTTTTTGGTTATTGTGGGAATTTTGGGGTTTGTAGTTATAATGAAACTGATCCGACTTGTGGATGTCCTTCGCAGAATTTTGAGCTTACTGATCCGAATGATAGTCGAAAAGGGTGTAGGAGGATAGTTGAACTTAGTAATTGTCCTTCCAATGCAACTATGTTGCAATTGGATAATGCTAAGTTCTTGACTTATCCTCCGGAATTATCTGAGCAGATTTTTTCTGCTGGTATTTCAGCATGTAGGTTTAACTGTCTTGTTAATGGTGCTTGTGTTGCTTCGACTTCTTTAGCAGATGGCACGGGGATGTGTTATATTAAACAGCCAAACTTTGTTAGTGGCTATCAGGCGCCGACCCTTCCTAGTACTTCATTTCTTAAGATATGTGGGCCTGCAATGCCTAATCCTACTGCAGATTCAGAACCTGTTCAGGAGAAGAATGGAGGGAGGGTTCCTGGCTGGGTTGTTGCAGTTGTGGTTGTGGCTAGTGTCTTGGGTTTGATCCTGTTGGAGGGTGGTTTGTGGTGTTGGTGCTTTAGGAACAGTTCTAAATTTGCATCATTGTCATCTCAATATGCACTTCTTGAATATGCGTCTGGTGCCCCTGTGCAGTTCACATTCAATCAGCTTCAGCGGGCAACCAAGGGGTTTAAGGAGAAGCTTGGTGCAGGAGGATTTGGGGCTGTTTATCGGGCTGTTCTGGCTAATAGGTCTGTTGCTGCAGTGAAGCAGCTGGAAGGAATTGAGCAAGGAGAGAAGCAGTTCAGAATGGAGGTTGCTACTATTAGTAGCACACACCATTTGAATTTGGTGAGATTAATTGGGTTTTGTTCTGAAGGGCGCCACAGGCTACTGGTCTATGAGTTCATGAAAAATGGTTCTCTTGATAAGTTCCTCTTTTCAGAAGATCATTCGTCGGGAAGGCTTTTGAACTGGGAGCAACGGTTTAATATTGCTTTGGGTACGGCAAGAGGTATCACATACCTTCACGAGGAATGCCGAGATTGTATAGTTCATTGTGACATAAAGCCTGAGAACATATTGTTGGATGAGAACTACATTGCCAAAGTATCAGATTTTGGCCTCGCCAAGCTCATTAACCCAAAAGACCACAGACATAGAACCTTGACAAGTCATGTGAGGGGTACTAGAGGATACTTGGCTCCTGAGTGGCTGGCCAATCTTCCTATAACTTCCAAATCTGATGTGTACAGTTATGGTATGGTATTACTGGAAATAGTGAGTGGAAAAAGGAACTTCGAAGTCTCTGAAGAGACTAACCAGAAGAAGTGCTCTTTGTGGGCATATGAAGAATTTGAAAGGGGTAATATGGAGGCCATCATGGACAAAAAACTTTCCAATCAGGAGATGGATATGGAACAAGTCATACGAGCAATTCAGGTGAGCTTTTGGTGCATCCAAGAGCAACCATCTCAAAGGCCAACGATGGGCAAGGTGGTTCAGATGTTAGAAGGCGTTTTTGAGATTGATCGGCCACCAGCACCCAAGGCTACTGAAGGGTCCTTTGCTGGTACCAGCTTAAACGCCAGTAGCACAAGCGGTCTCTCCACCTTTGCAGCCTCGGCCCCAGCTCCCTCTTCATCATCATCATTCCAAACTGCAGGATTCCAGTCTTCAGCTTCTGCAGTGAATGTCGATAGGCAATCGTCATCACTTCTACACTCCGAAATTAAGTGAGTGTAAACCATACTCTTTAGATTCCCTACAAGAACTGATGGGAGTTTTAGTATCTCAAAGATCATAGTTTGACTTGTGTCTTACAATTCATATTGTATAATAGATAGGGTTTGCATATATATTGATATGTTGTGACTCGATAATATTTAGAAAATACTACTCGCTTATTTTCTATATCCTGTTATTCATTCGACGACTCTGTCCTGTCCTGTCTCTGGTGCTTGTCCCATTTCTTTTGATACATGAAGCTAGGGGTGTGCATCCGTTGGTTTAGTTTGATTTTATGTATTATCGGTTTAGTTTTCGGTTGTCAGGATGATTTGATTAGGGGGTGGTTGATGCGAATAATCTAACATGACTATAATATCATTTTCTACAAAACATTACTATAATATCATTTGCTTGTAGAATTGTAATGTCAACTTAGGGCCACCACTAATTGATTATAATCAGTAGCTTAGTGATATTTTAGAGGCAGTGGTCCCAGTCCTAACATTAAACTAGCTCATATTTTGGTTGGCTTTCATTTTCAATAATTGCTTGTGATGATTTTTGCTTAAATGGGGACTTAGGTGTCATTTGATTTGCATATTAAATTACCTTAGGATTGTATTATTGGAATTATAATTCCTACATTAATTTATGACATTTGAGAGATGAGATAAAATAATATAAGTGTTCAATAAGTATCGTCTTAATTTAGGGAGTAAATGTCTCAAAAGGTCGCTCACTCAACTATGTGAAATTATTTGAAAAGGTCACTCAACTTGATTTTGTATCAATAAAGTCACTAAACTTACAAAATTTCTTTTATAAAGTCATTCAAGTTAAATTATTTTTCTAGAAAATCATTATAACCAAAAGATAAAAGAGATAATTATGTAAATAACCCTACAAGTTTAGTTTTGTAATATTTACTTTCATCTTAGTTTATAATAGGAAAAATGCACAAGTACCCTCTCAACCTATGTCCGAAATCCCGGAGACACACTTATACTATACTAAAGTCCTATTACCCCTGAACTTATTTTATAAGTAATTTTCTACCCCTTTTCGGCCTACGTGGCACTAGCTTGAAAAAAAAGTCAACCAGCGTTGAGCCCACAAGATAGTGCCACGTAGGCTGAAAAAGGGTAGAAAATTATTAATAAAATAAGTTAGGGGGTAATAGGACCTTAGTATAATATTATACTTTCTTCTCTTTTTTTATTAATAATTATTTTCTTAACTCAATTATTATGAATATAAAAATAAGGATTTGACTCCCCTTCATTACTTTTTTTTCTAGTCAAATACACATCTAGATAAGAAACATATGACTTAACCGTAATTATGTGAATAAGCTTTGAACAAATAATTTCTAAACTTTGATAAGAAAAGATATTCCCTACTAATCTTAGAATCCATTGATTTCAACTTATGTTTTATATTCAAATATCAATCTTTTCGTCAATTTATTTTTGAAATATTATATGGAGAAATAAAAAATAAAAGAAAGAATCATCATCATTATTATCGATAAAATCGTATAATAAGAATGGAAGATAAAAAATGCATTAGAATTACAAAGGTAAAACTATTTACCAAAACATTCCTTTTTAATCTTCTTTTATAAAATAATAATAAAGAAACTATTAATTTAAAGGGAAAATATTTTGTAAGACTACTGTTTATAGGCTAATCAAAAAACGTTGATAAGTTTCCGTTGAACAATTTTAATATTTAAATTAAAAACATCAAAAATAAAATTAATGATATTAATATACCCCTATTAATTAACTTAAGACCATTATTATAAATAAATAAATAAGATATAAACATAATATTATAAACTATAATGAAAATAAATATTTAAAAAACTAAACTTGAAGGATGATTTGTGCAATTATCTCTTTTATCTTTTGGTTATGATGATTTTGTAGAAAAATTAGTTCAACTTGAGTGACTTTATAAAAGATACTGTATAAGTTGAACGACTTTATTGATACAAAATTAAGTTTAGTGATTTTCTCAAATAATTTAACATAATTGAGTGACATTTTGAAATATTTACTCTTAATTGAGGTGTTCAAGTGAAATATGCAAACAACTTTAAGGGGCTCCGTATGACTTAAGTCTATATATATATATATA
>NC_028647.1:8269784-8288236 GCF_001406875.1 Solanum pennellii
TATATATGAGCCAGGCGTTGGCCAAGCTTAATGTGAAAAAAAAATTATTTTAGGCATAATGTATAAATGTGTTTTTTTAACTTAGCCTTATTTGTCTTTATTTTTTTGTGGATGAACCCATCGGTGACTCATTAAAGTTGACACCAATTTCACTTAGACACCTTAACTAAGTTTTGTTCATTTGAGACACCTCATGACATGCCCCGTTGTGTCATATTGACACTTTCTACTGAATTCTCAAAGTACGTGTGTTGCACTGATTTTAAGTGCGTGATAAACATTTTTTTATGAAAAAAAAAAGATATATTTTTCACTTCATCTTCTTCCCTCTTTCTCTTTCACCTTTTACCACCATTATGTATTGATTTTGAGTAAAACAAAAATAATCATATAATCATTGAAAAAGATTTTAAAAAAATCATAAACTGGGTGAAATAATTTACAAAAGCTTTTTTTTTAAAAAAAACAAAAATTAGATCTAAAAATTATCATCACTACCTCATCGAAAAAGATGGAGATCCACCATTTTTGTTACTCTCTTCCACCAAAACATATATTATTTAGAATGAGAATTATTAGTGATAAAAAAAAAATATGAGACGTCATTGGAAAAAAAATTGAATCTAAATCTCCTCAATTTTTCTCAGGAAACTCTAATTTCTGGTGAATTTTTTTTGATGTGAGTCATTGAAATGACTTCCTAGAAAATGAAGTCTGTTCTTATTGAAATGCTTTTAAAATTTAAGTTCTAATGGTTTTTCTTTCTTCTTCTTATAATTATTTTTATTTTTTTAAACCAAATTGACACATGTCTTCTCATAATTTGTCGTCATGTCATCGGTGATTAGATTGCACATATTTTTTAATTTTTGCTGATTGTTAAAGAAGTGTCAAAATGATACATTAGGACATATTATAAAGTGTCTAAAATAAACAAAGTTCAGTTAAAATGGTTAAGTGAAGTTGGTGCCAACTTTAGAGGATCACCAATGAGTTCAACCTTTTTCTTTATTACACATGGTAGATATATTGTCAGCAACAAACATGTATATAAAAAGTATTGATCAGTATCAAAAAAAAAAATTGTACATAAAAAAGTATTGATTAGTACCAGGTAGACAATGTTTATATTAATCGAGAGTCAAAAGGGCAACTTTTTTATTTCAAGAAACATAAAGGCCATATCAATTTTTTTAATCAAAAGGCAAAATCGCTCCTGACGGAGCGATTTCCTTTTGACAATTATTAACGTCGTTACTCTAAAAAAATGTTTCATAAAATTGATGTTGTGGCTAGGGCTGCGTATCTGTCAGTTCGATTCGATTTTGAAGTTTATTGGGTTATCTTATTGGTTATTGATTTGTAGAGATGCTAAATCGTTAAAATCCATTGAAATATTGACTTATCGGTTATTGGTTTATGGGTTTTTCATCGTTATCGGTTTAACCATTAAGATTTGACACAAAAGAAAAAACATTGAAAGTCACTTAAAACAAGGTGACAAGCCAAATAAAACATGCACTTGAGTTCACAAGTTACATCTTGGTAAAAAACAAAAACTTTTACATTATTGGATAACCAAGTGTTTGAGACAACCAAAAATAAAAGTAGGAAATCAAACTCTAAGTCGAGGACTTTTATACAAAATGGTATAAATATAATTATTTAATTTACTATCGGTTTATCAGTTAACCCGTTAAGAAAAAACTTCAAATCATTAAGAACTGATGCACGATAACAAAAAAAAAATCAATACTATTATCAAACCACTAAACCAATAACCCAATAACTTTTTTACCGGTTCGGCTTATCGGTTTCGATTCGATTTTGAACAGCCCTAGTTGTGGCAGCGATTTTGTCCACAAAAATTTGCTTTTCAAATGAAGTTGTCCTTACAACGTTTTGCTTTTTTTTTTTAGAAAAATGAAAATCGCTGCTTCAGCAGTGATTCTCTTTAAGAAACTAAAAGAAATAATTCTAAAATAGCTAGCCAAGGAGCAAATTTATTGAAAACAATTTTTTAAGAAATTTTTTAAATATTTTTTTAAAAAAAATCAAGTG
The DNA here is from genome assembly GCF_001406875.1 of Solanum pennellii. NCBI lineage: Eukaryota > Viridiplantae > Streptophyta > Magnoliopsida > Solanales > Solanaceae > Solanum > Solanum pennellii. Next base: position 8,271,846 of record NC_028647.1, read on the forward strand.
AACCATGGTTAAATAAAGGGTTTAAAGCAAATTGCTGCCAATGCAGCGATTTCAATTTTAATTTTTTTTATTTTATAAAAGGCTGCCATTTTTTTTTAAATTTTTTTTTTTGAGAAAAACACTGCAGCAGCAGCGATCTTTAAATAAAAACTTAACAGTGTCAATATTTGTCCAATAAAAATCGCTCTGTCAGAAGCGATTTTATCCTTTTGGTAAAATAAAAATTTGATGTACCGTTTATGTTTCTCAAAAGAAAAAAGTTACCCTTTTGACTTCAAATTCATGTTTAGATAATGAAAAGCAACAATAAAGAGAAGGCTAAAACAAAATGTCTGTCAACTAATTTAGTTGTACTCTGTAGGAAAGAAATATATTTTCTCATTTTCTCTAATTTAGTTGTATTATAATTCTAACTTGGTAACATCCGTAATGTAATTCTACGGGTTTTAAAATTTTTAATTTGTGTAGGGGAAAAATTATTGAGACACAATTATTATGTTAATACTTGTGTGAACCTCTTTTTATTCTGAATAAATTCGTGTGAGGTTTTTTCTCTTGATATGGTTCACTATCACATTTATATGGTGAATCGTTCATTTCCTCTTTCGGATGTTGATTGGTTGATCGAATCACGTTAAATGTTTGTGTATTTTGATACATTTCCTCTTTCAGTGTACATTATGCCGCAGTGAACTTTTGTCTCTTTAAAGAGAGCGAGATATTCGTGCCTTAGCCTAAAGATTTGTTTATACATTTTTGTTCATTTTATTTCAACTGTAATTTATTGTATTTGTGGTATATTACACTAACACTATCTAAATTTCTGTTTCCTGATATTTCATATTTGTATTGTATGGTGAAAATGTCTACAATTCCAAGCCTTGAAGTTAACATATGCACCAACATAGGTTGTGATGCACCGGTGAAAGTGTTTCACCCTTAATCAGAAGTTAAGCATGATTAATAAATAGTTATTGTATTTGGATCGGAGGGGTGTTAGTTATTCCGTTAGCTTGTACTACTCCTTAACTTCAATCCTAATTCCTAGTGTATAGTTGCACCATTATGGGTGTAAAAAAAGAGTTTTTTTTCATGTTAGATGACGCCTATGGTTTATAATAGACAAAAGTACTTTGTAAGGATTTTCGATGATCGATAACATGAGTCATGGTTGATACAAAATTGCTTTTGGTTACGAAGATAACAATAAATTATCCACTATAAAGTAAATAAACACACATACAAATATATGGTTTATTTAGATAGACACACATGCATATTCGCCCTACGTAGCCGTAAGCATTCTAATCAGGCTAATTGATCGGATGAAGAATTGCGAAAAAAAAAATAAAACTTACAGAATTCTCACTACTTTACGAGTTAATTACTTAGATATACTCTAGTTTGCAATATTACGTATGTTATTAGATTTTGATGCCTCCAAATATGTCTAGATACATGTATCTCGGATACAAAGAGTTAAATTTAGGTGTAATCTATTCTAGTTACATTATATCCAAGGCGAATTCGCATGTGACTGAGATACATAACAATTTTCACTCGCCTCTGGTATATATATATATATATATATATATATATATGAGATAGAGGGAGGCAAGCGAGAAATATGTCTAATAACTGAGTTGGGATGGTAAAATGATTGAGAAGTTTGTTTCAAGGCACTTACCGATGCGATAGGCAAAACAGAACAATTTGACAGTATCAATAGGTTCAACAAGATCCAGTAAATCCATAAATAAAATATGAATTATCAAGTATTGTTGGATATGTTTGAAGAAGTTGAAGACAAAAGAAAAATAGTTCAAGTTACTTTTGATGGCCAATCAATCTTTTTTAATTCTTGCTTTTCTAATAGAAAGTTTGAGACTGATAACTTACCTTTTTTCTTCATTAGCATGTTTTTACATTATTTCAACATCTTCATTTGTAATATGATCATGGAGCGTATTACAAACTCCACGATGATCAGAAAATACTTAATTTTCTCTAGCTCCTACTTTCTTCTAGTTAATATCTCAGATGATCATTCAACTAATGGTTCCAAGTCACTCAACTTTCTTTTATAACCATAAAGTCACCCAACTATGAATTCTTTTCAGACTTTATATGAAAAAAATTCATAGTTGAGTGACTTTATGGTTAAAAGCGAAAATTGCGACTTTTATGTAAGAGGAAGTCTAGTTTTGAAAATAAATAAATTAAAAGGAAATTCTAGTTTATGGTGATGCCACATAGACGAACCCAAAGTTCTCTTTTATATATGATATATATGATTAATTTAATCTTGTTGTAAAGAAAGCTCAGAATATAAGAAGAAAAAGACAAGAAGTATAAGATAGAGGAGAGAATTTTCTTATTCAAGTATATCATACAATGGTGAATGATATCTCTATTTATAGTGTTAAGATATCATAGTCAAAGGTCACCTTGAAATTTTACATAGTTATCATCAAAGTTCATATCACCTTGATATCTTATCACATTGGAAACACTAATACATGAATTCAATTAATTGTTGGATAAATCTAATGGATCATCCACATATACAATGGATTTACAACACTCCCCCTTGGATATCCATAGATTATGTGCCTCGTTAAAACCTTACTAGGAAAAACCCAGTGGGAAAAAGCCTAGTGAAGGAAAAAGAGTACACATATCTCATAATACGCTTTGAATGTTGCCTCGTTAAAAACCTTACCAGGAAAACCCAACTTGGGACAAAACCATAGTTAAGGAAAAGAGTACAACGCGTATTTCGCTCCCCCTGATGAAAACTTTACTTGATATCTCGGAGACGGCGCATTCCAATCTTGTATCTCAACTTCTCAAACGTTGATGTTGGCAATGCCTTAGTGAATAAATCAGCAAGATTATCACTTGAACGAATTTGTTGAACTTCTATCTCACCATTTTGTTGAAGATCATGCGTGAAAAAGAACTTTGGTGAGATATGCTTTGTCCGGTCTCCTTTGATGTATCCTCCTTTCAATTGAGCTATACATGCAGCATTATCTTCGTACATTGTGGTTGGTATATTCTTTTTCAAAGAAAAACCACACATTTCCTGAATATGATGGGTCATTGATCTCAACCAGACGCACTCTCGACTTGCTTCATGGATGGCTATTATTTCTGCATGATTTGAAGAAGTGGCTACCAATGTTTGCTTCATTGATCGCCAAGATATTGCCGTGTCTCCACATGTAAACAAATAGCCTGTTTGTGATCGAGCTTTATGCGGATCTGATAAATACCCTGCATCTGCGTAACCAATCAGTTCTGACTTGGATTCATTGGAATAGAATAAACCCATGTCCATGGTCCCTCGAAGATATCGAAGTATGTGTTTAACACCATTCCAATGTCTTTTTGTTGGGGAGGAACTGAATCTTGCCAGTAGACTTACTGCAAAACAGATATCTGGTCGAGTATTGTTAGCAAGGTACATTAGTGCCCCGATCGCACTAAGATAAGGAGTTTCATCACCAAGAAGCTCTTCATCATTCTCTTGAGGTCGAAATGGATCTGTATTGATGTCAAGCGATCTTACCACCATTGGAGTACTCAATGGATGTGAGTTATCCATGTAAAAACGCTTTAGTATCTTTTCTGTGTACGTTGATTGATGAACAAGTATTCCATTTGACAAATTCTCAATCTGTAGACCAAGACAAAATTTTGTCTTGCCGAGATCTTTCATTTCGAATTCTTTTTTCAGACACTCAACAGCTTCTAAAAGCTCTTTACGAGTTCCAATGATGTTCAAATCATCAACATACACAGCTATTATTACAAATTCAGATCCCGACCGTTTAATGAAAATGCAGGGACAAATCGGGTCATTTTTGTACCCTTTCTTTAACAAATATTCACTCAGACGATTGTACCACATCCTTCCTGATTGTTTCAATCCATACAGAGATTTCTGAAGCTTTATTGAACAAGTTTCTCTTGAATCTTTGTATGCTTCAGGCACTTTGAATGCTTCAGGAATTTTCATGAAAATGTTGTGGTCCAATGAGCCATATAGATAGGCTGTGACAACGTCCATTAGACGCATTTCAAGTTTTTCATGAACTGCCAGATTTATGAGATATCTGAAGGTGATTGCATCTACCACTGGAGAATATGTCTCCATATAATCAATGCCAGGTCTTTGAGAAAAACTTTGAGCAACGAGTCGGGCCTTATATCTCATGACTTCACCTTTCTCATTTCTTTTTCGTACAAAAACCCATTTGTACCCCACTGGCTTGATACCTTCAGGTGTTCGGATTATCGGTCCAAAAACTTCACGTTTTTCTAGTGAAGCCAATTCAGCTTGAATTGCATCCTTCCATTTTGGCCAATCATTTCTCTGTCTACATTCGTGAACAGATTTTGGCTCAAAATCTTCATCTTGTTGCATTATTTCAATAGCAACATTATAGGCAAATATGTTGTCAATCACAACATTATTTCGGTTCCACAACTTTCTCGTCGAGACATAATTCATTGAAATTTCATTATTTTCAGAAGTTCGAACCTCCTCATCATCATGTGTTATCACTTGGGTCTCATCTTGAGAAATTTCTTTCAACCCATGATTATCTTGATCATTTATTCCTTTTCTCTTTCGAGGATTTTTATCTTTGGAACCAATTGGTCTACCACGCTTTAAATGTGGTCTAGACTCATTTGCCTTAACAATTTGTTCCGTCGGGATATCAACTCGAACTGGAGCATTAACAGCTGGAATATGCGATTTAGTAATCCTTGGAAGATTAGTAAATGCATCTGGTAGCTGATTTGCAATGTTCTGCAAATAAATTATTCTTTGAACTTCTTGCTCACATTGGTTTGTTCGAGGATCCAGATGAGATAGAGTTGATGAATTCCAATCTATCTCTTTTCCCAACGACTTATGTTCTCCCCCTAATGTTGGGTATACTGATTCATCAAAATGACAATCAGCAAATCTTGCCTTAAATAAATCTCCAGTCATAGGCTCCAAATATTTTATGATTGAAGGAGATTCATACCCAACATATATCCCCAACCTTCTTTGGGGCCCCATCTTTGTGCGTTGTGGTGGAGCAATTGGGACATACACCGCACATCCAAAGATTCTAAGATGGGAAATGTTTGGCTCTTGACCAAAAGTCAATTGTAATGGGGAGAATTCATGATAATTGGTCGGCCTTATGCGCACAAGTGCTGCTGCATGCAAAATAACATGCCCCCACATAGACACAGATAACTTTGTTCTCATTAGTAATGGTCTAGCTATCAATTGCAGACGTTTAATCAATGATTCTGCTAGACCGTTTTGAGTGTGAACATGCGCAACTGGATGTTCAACTGTTATACCAGTAGACATACAATAGTCATTAAATGCCTGAGATGTAAACTCACCAGCATTATCTAGACGGATTGTCTTTATTGTATAGTCTGGAAATTGTGCTTTCAATCTTATTATTTGAGCCAGCAATCTCGCAAAAGCCATGTTGCGAGTTGATAATAAACACACATGTGACCATCTTGTAGAAGCATCTATCAAGACCATATAATATTTAAAGGGTCCACATGCAGGTTGAATTGGTCCACATATATCACCCTGTATACGTTCCAGAAACGCAGGGGATTCAATTCCAACCTTAACTGTTGATGGTTTAATGATCAACTTTCCTTGAGAACAAGCAGCACAAGAGAATTCCTTTGATTGAAGGATATTTGGGCTCTTTAAGGTGTGCCCATGTGAATTCTCAATGATTTTGCGCATCATATTAAATCCGGGATGGCCCAACCGGTCATGCCAAATGATAAAATCATTAAAATTAGTAAACCTTTTGTTTACTACGGCATGTGATTCAACTGTACTTATACTTGTATAGTACAACCCAGAAGAAAGTGCAGGTAATTTTTCATGCACAATTTTCTTCTCTACATTAATTGTAGTAATGTAAAGGTATTCAACCTTTCCTTCATTAGCCGTCTCAACATGATAGCCATTTTGGCGAATAACTTTGAAACTTAATAAGTTTCTTTGAGACTTACTACAATATAATGCATTATCAATGCTTAATATTGTCCCTCCAGGTAGTAATAAGGTCGCTCTTCCAGAGCCCTCAATTAATTTTGTACTACCTGATATTGTGTTGACATATGCCATTTTCATAACCAAATTAGAAAAGTATTTCTTTTCTTTTAATATTGTATGCGTTGTAGCACTATCAAGAAGGCATACATCTCCATTACTCATCTTGAATCCAACTGACAACTGGGGATTTCTATTAATTTTCATTAAAATAAAATACATCAAAAGAAGGAAGAAACAAAATTAACAACGAAAATTTAAATACTTCAACATGAATAACATAATAATTAAAAATACATAAGTAAAATATTAACAGACTTCATTCCCCAGCTAAAAGATCAAACATCAGTTTCGATCTCCAAAGAAGTCATCAACTTCCATATGAGTAATGTCACCAAGGCCATCAAAAACATCATCCTTTAAAGCCAAATTTGCTTCAACATCCTTATCATATTTCTGAGATGTTCCCGGCTTATCATCATCTTTAAGAGTCATATGTGACTCAGCTCGAGCATTGGAAGAGGAAGCACCACTTTTATTTCCTTTCTTTTTAAAGGAATTTTGATAGAGCCTTACAAAATGCTCATGTGTGCGACATTCATTCTTCCAATGGCCTTTCATGCCACAACGACGACAATTACTTTTTGAGGGGTTATTTTGAGAACTCATGTTGTTCTCCCTTTTATTATGACCACCACCTTGACGATTAGTGTATCGTCTTTTATCTTTGCCACGTCCCCGTGCATTATTATAGCCCCGATGATCATCTCTTTTTACTTCAGATTGATCACGTGCTTCCACCACATTTGCCTCCGGTAATGGAGCAGCTCCAGTGGGACGAGCTTCATGATTTTTCATTAAAAGAGCATTATGTTGCTCAGCCACCAAAAGACACGAGATTAGTTCAGAATATTTCTGAAAACCCTTTTCACGATATTGCTGCTGCAATATCACATTTGAGGCATGAAAAGTAGTAAGTGTCTTTTCCAACATGTCCTCATCTTTTATAGTTTCCCCACATAATTTCAACTGGGAGGTTATCCTGAATACAGCAGAGTTGTATTCAATTACGGTCTTAAAATCTTGAAACCATAAATGCATCCACTCATAACGAGCTCTTGGCAACACTGTTGCCTTTAGGTGGTCATATCTCCCCTTTAAATCAGTCCAAAATTCAAGTGGATCTTTCACCGTCAGATATTCAATCTTCAGGCCCTCATCAAGATGATGACGAAGGAAAATCATAGCCTTCGCCTTATCTTGACTCGATGCTTCATTTCCCGGAGTAATCGTGGCATCAAGACCTTTAGCAGCCAAGTGAATCTCAGCATCGAGTACCCATTAAAGATAATTGTTTTTGCAGAAATATCTAATGCCACAAACTCAAGTTTGGATAAATTCGACATAATGAAAATTATGAGAGAATATGTGAATTAAATAAAAATATTTATATAATACCTTTGCAAGTAGCAATTTCGTGCTGATAACGTGTTGTAAAGAAAGCTCAGAATATAAGAAGAAAAAGACAAGAAGTATAAGATAGAGGAGAGAATTTTCTTATTCAAGTATGTCATACAATGGTGAATGATATCTCTATTTATAGTGTTGAGATATCATAGTCAAAGGTCACCTTGAAATTTTACATAGTTATCATCAAGGTTCATATCACCTTGATATCTTATCACATTGGAAACACTAATACATGAATCCAATTAATTGTTGGATAAATCTAATGGATCATCCCCATATACAATGGATTTACAACAAATCTCTAACTATATAAAATATAAATTTTATTTCAAACTTAATTTTTAATTTCACTTTTTAAGTTTTTCCAAAAAAATAATAATTTAACAATCGAACAAACTTAAGCTTTCCTAGTTAGTAATGTCATTTGATAGTTTTATTATATCAAATTGCTAATTAAAAGAAAAAAAATTGTGTTGTACAAGTTTGACAGATACAGAAATAAGATTTTTGTGGTTAATTCTTCCATACTTGTTGACAAACTCAACAATTATAAATATTCTGTATTTGGGGCTATCTGAATTTGTTTTTCATTGAATGCTGGGTCGGGTCGGAAAATAGAATTGGGCCCTGGAGTGAGGCAATTTGAATACTAATTGTTGCCAGTTGATGGGAATTGGCTGGGCTTGCTGAAAATTTGCAAAATGGGTCTGGGATGGGCTGCTGAAAGATAGAAGGGCCCAAATTTATCTAAAAATAACCAATCTAGCCAAATTATTGGTTAAATTGATTAAAAGTTAAAGACAAATTAACATAATTAATTAACAAGCTTTTTAATTTTAACGAAATAAAATAATCAATATAATTATAAAATAATTAACTCAAAATGTAAACCATTATACAACTAAACTAATTAATAAAATATTTAAACAAAATAAAATCTTTAGAGACGAATTTCGAATAATCATAAAATATATTAGTTATATACATCATATAATATCTAGGAATCATGGAAACGATGGAATAAATTGAAAAACCTTTTAAACCTTACTGAGACTGATTATTTCAAAACTTTTAGGATTAAAAAGCTCGTTAATTAATTAGTATCGGGGAAGGTCAAAATTTGGGTGTCAACAAAAATAACTTTCCAAAATTCTCAAGACTCCTAACGGGAGCATGGACAATATACCATGGAACTCAACAATAAATTGAAATTACTATAACTAACTCTCATACCAAGTAAATATATATTGCGGAAAACTCAAATTCAAATACTAACTCACGAAGAGAAAAATTATTCAAATCTATATAACAACATCAATTTTTCAATCCTTCTTCAAATGTTAAACTTCTTTAACACCACTTACCTCAAAAATCAGTAAAATTAATAATGGGGGACAAATAGCTTTGAAATTTGATCGGTATTGGGATGACCGGATTGGAAATATCGGAACGAATATTTGGTTTTGTTCTATCCCACTATATATCAGGATAGAATCGGAACGAATCGAAATGGAACGGGATGAGATAAACGGGACGACACTTTTCGTTATTTCAAAATCGATTAAATTTTCTTTTAGTTATTTTGATTTTTTGAAATACGAAAATATGAATATTTTTTTATTTTTCTAAGTTTAAATTATTAGTTTTTAAATTTATAATGTAATTTTTTACTTAATTTTATTTTAAAGATAATTTTAAAATTTTTTTTACTTATTAAGTTTACAAGTTAAGTCCATAAGTTTTCAAGATTTCAATCTTTGAAGTTTATAAGTTATTACTTATTAATATGTTATAACTTATAGGTTATATTTATAACTTGTGATTTAAATAACTTAAATTTGTAATTTTAAAAAAATAAATAAAAATAAAAATAAAAAATTACACAAATTAAAAAATATAAAATATAAGTTATAATATATAATATAAATTAATTAATAAATAATAATTAATCGGAAATCGAACCGACACCGAACCAGACAAGATCGGGATAAATCGATACGCGTACACCGATATCAAATTACCATTACGTTTTGTTTCGTGTGCCGATTCATGATGTCTCGTTTCGTCTCGTAGGCAACCGAATCGGAGCGAACTGAAATGGTATCAGTCTATTGCCCAGTCTTACTTAAGAGTAACTTAACAAAAAACTTTCTGTTAATAATTAGGTTTATTTATATGACCTATTGGTGCTAGTTATGGATATGAATTTTGGGTATAACTAAATCTCAAAAGTAAGAATGATTTTTTAAAAATATGAAGTATTCCTTAATGGGAGCGTGCACAATATACCATGGAGTTCAATAATAAATCAGAACTACTTTAACAGACTTTGGTATCGAGTAAATATAAAAAGAAAATTTATCTAAATACTATCTCTGTCCTTATTTACTTGTCCATATTTTCTCTTTAGATGTCCTTAGTTACTCGTCTATTTTGACAAATCAAGAAAGAACAAAAAAGTTCCTACTATATCCGTATTTAAACTTTTTAAAAATTTATAAGTTTTAATTCATTTTTTTTGAAACCATATTTATAAGACTAAAATTTATAACTTCACTATGTTAATTGTTGTTATTTTAATATGTATGTATTGTTTAAAATGCACAATTAAATGAGGGAGTATCTATAAGGATATTAATTTTCTATTTTTCTTTTTTTAATGTTGCACTTAATTCTCATGTCCCACATGATGAGTCAAACAAATAACTTTGAAATTTGATCCAAATACAGATATTTTCACTCAAATATTGCCACATAACCCATCTAGATTCTTCCATCAAACCATTTTATGCCTATAAAATGAATAACTACTCCCAAGTGAAAAAAGTGGAAAGTTGAGAAGAACCAAAACAACTTTTCCAGCAAAGAAAAAGTTAGCCCAGAAAACCTAAAAAAGAAAAAAAGAGGCAAAACAGAGAGTTTTAGGAATTTTTCTTTGACAAGGGTGGTTGCCCCTCTCTTGTTTAGCCAATGATTTTTATTTTTATTTTTCAGAAGCAACAACCCTTGGATTCATGTTAATTTCTTGGAAATGACTGGATCATTGAAATGGCAATTATACATATATTCCACAACTTTTTGGCAATAATCTGGTTTTTTTTTGTGTGTGTGTCTCTGTTACTCTCTCTACGGTATGTATGTGTGTTGTATTAGAGGCAATGATGATGACGATGATGATTTTTTCGAATTCTGGGCTAACTGGATTGGGGATGGAGACTATGCGATCCGTATCTTGCTTGGCAAATCATCTTGATTTTGCAGCCATGGCGTGGTTGCCTCTCTTTCGTCCTCATCTCTTTGCAGATCTGAGCCTCTAAATTGTTATCAACAACATTTGAATCTCTTGAAATAATAATTCAAAAATTGTTTTTCATTTTTTTGAAAAAATAATATATTATGCTCTTTTATTATCTATCTTTTATTTATTTATTACCTTAAAATCATGATGAACTTGATGTAGAAATTTCTCTATTTTAGGTTTGTGATTTTTCGATGAAATTTACAAGTTGTTTTTTTTAAGCTTTCCTGGTAATGTCATTTGATAGTCTTATTATTTCAAATTGCTAATTAAAAAGAAAAAAAAAATTGTGTTGTACAAGTTTGACAGATACATATACAAAGATAAGATTTATGTGGTTGATTTCAGTTTCAAAAAAAAAAAAGATTTATGTGGTTCATTCTTCCATACTTGTTGACAAACTCAACAACTATTAAGTATTGTGTAGTATTACATAACTTGATAAAAATATTGAAATTTGATGAGACAAAAAATATAAGTAGCTAAGAGTTGTAAGAAATGAGTGATGAAGCAACTTCATCTCTGATGGATCTTCCATCTCCAATCTTGTTACGAATTCTCTCTACATTACCTCCTACCACACTATTATACGTCAAAACCCTCTCCAAAACTCTTCTAAACCTAACCTTAGATTCTGAATTTTTAAAGTTGTCACGTTCAGCATCTCCAGCCATCATCATCATCCACCAATTCAACTCTAATAGGACCAACACCTTAAAGTTTTTGAAATTCGTAGTCGATTATAACTTTGATCATGATCCAATTGGTGATGTTGATCTACAGTTTCACTTTCCTGTTGTTCAGTTTTTCCTTGTTGGATCAGTTCATGGTTTTGTTTGTTTTAATTACTTTTTCGATACTGTTGACAGTATTTACATCCTCAATCCAACAACAAGAGAATATATCATCCTTCCTGAGCCACAACGGGTAAGAAAGTGGCCTAATACAGTAAGGTATGGCTTCGGTTTTGATCCTGTTAAGTTAGAGTACAAAGTGGTTAGAATCTATCAAGAGGAAATTCGCGATGATGATACTAATGGTTCTCGTTATTACAAGTCTGAAGCTCAAGTTTACACAATTGGGAAAGGGTATTGGAGAAGTTGTGCAGGGCATGTTATGTTCTGGTTTGGATGTTGGGTAGAGGGGGTGAATTTATATGGAAAGATTCATTGGTTGGTTTCTGATGCTAATCGAAATGAGTTAATATGTTCGTTTAATTTGGAGAATGAGTTGTTTGAATCATTCCCAACTGCTCCAGGGTACAATAAGGAAAATTGTCCAAATCTACGAAGTTTGGGGGGTTTTGGTCGTTGTCTATGTGTTTGTGATAATAATGCAGATACTCATTTTGAGGTATGGGTGATGAACGAATACGGAGTTACTGATCCATGGGTTAAACAGATTGTCATAAACATAACTCCTGAATGCAACAATTATTGGTTGTGCTATGAAATGATTAATCTGGTGAAAGTTTTGGATGACGGAGAAGTGTTGTTCTTGTGGCGCGATGATTTCTTGTTCGTGCACCATCCTGTGAAGAACACATTGAAAAGGGTTGATGTCTGTGATGGCAACTTTGTGGCATCTGTGTATGTATCAAACTCTTTATCTCTCAAGAATTTTGAAACAGAGGTTGTAAATGTCTTTTAGATATCTTGTACTACTAGAGCATTGTATATTTTTAGCTTTGTGTTTTATATCCTTGGCTAACAATAACATACCATCATGTTATTTGAGGGGAAAGTTGTTTGTACAAATCTGCAAGTAATATATGATATTTAATCTAATCAAAGACATGCCAAAAACAAAAAATATCTGATAGCAGCATCGGGTGCGTGGACAATTCGAGCAACATTGAAAAAAAGAGTTGGAATTTTCAGAAAATAACAAAATAAGGCTGAGAGACAAATACTGCAATGTAATCAAAGGAAAATATTCAAAAGGTAATGTAATGAATGAGTTTTGCTTGTAAGTTGCTAATATTCTCTCCTTATTTGGTACTCTTGTTATTTTAGATTACAAAAAATCCCAAATATATCATTGAATTTTTAGAAGAAAAAAAACTGAACGAAATGCCTATTGGTGCCACTTTCGGAAGATGAGTTTGGATCTAACTCAATTTCAAAATTAGCTGATGAATCTTGAGTATTACTTAATCTCAAAAACTATTTGTAAATAATTCTGTTGATTTATATGACCGGCACTAAATCAAAGTGCCCTTGTTGCCAGTTATGAAGATAGATTTTTGGTATAACTCAATCTCAAAAGTGAAAATAACTTTTCAAAATTCTCGAGACTCCTAACAAGAGCATGGACAATATACCATGGAACTCAACAATAAATTGAAATTACTATAACTAACTCTCATACCAAATAAATATATATTGCGGAAAATTCAAATTCAATTGCTAACTCACGAAGAGAAAAATTATTCAAATTCATATAACAAGATCAATTTTTCAATCCTTCTTGGGATGTTAAACTTCTTTAACACCACTTACCTCAAAAATCAGTAAAATTAATAATGGGGGATAAGTTCTCATATCCCACATGCTGTTCACTAAGTCAGACAAATAGCTTTGAAATTTGACCGGTATCAGGATGAACCCGATTGGAAATATCAAAATAAATATCCGGTTTTGTTCTATTCCATTATATATTAAGATGGAATCGGAATGGAACGGGATGAGATAAACGGGACGACATTTTTAGTTATTTCAAAATCGATTAAATTTTTTTACTTATTGTGATTTTTTAAAATACGAAAATATGAATATTTTTTTTATTTGTCTAAGTTTAAATTATTAGTTTTTAAATTTATAATGTAATTTTTAACTTAAATTTATTTTAAAGATAGTTTTTTTTTTAATTTTTACTTATTAAGTTTACAAGTTAAGTCTATAAGTTTTCAAGATTTGAATCTTTTGAAGTTTATAAGCTATTACTTATTAATATGTTATAACTTAAGGTTATATTTATAACTTGTGATTTAAATAACTTAAATTTGTAATTTTAAAAAATTAAATAAATATAAGAATAAAAAATTACACAAATTAAAAAATATAAAATATCAACTATAATATATAATATAAATTAATTAATAAATAATAATTAATCGAAAATCGAATTGACACCGAACCGGATCGAGATCCGGATAAATCGATACCGGTACACCGATATCAAATCACGATTACATTACGTTTCGTGTACCAATTCATGGTGTCTCGTTCCGTCTCGTAGGCAATCGAATCGGTGCGAACTGAAACGGTATAGATCCGTTGCCTAGTCTTACTTAAGAGTAACTTAACTAAAAACTTTTTGTTAATAATTAGGTTTATTTATATGACCCATTGGTGCCAGTTATGAATATGAATTTTGGATATAACTCAATCTCAAAAATAAGAATGATTTTTCAAAAATCTGAAGTATTCCTTAAGGGAAGCATGCACAATATACCATGGAGTTCAATAATAAATCAAAACTACTTTAACGGACTTTGATACCAAGTAAATATATAGAAAAAGAAAATTTATCTAAATACTCTCTCTGTTTCTTTTAACTTGTCCATATTTTCTCTTTAGATGTCTCTATTTACTTGTCCATTTGACAAATCAAGAAAGAACAAAAAAAAAATTTCTATTATACCCTCATTTAAACTTCTTGAAAATATATAAGTTTTAATTCATCTTTTTTAAAATCATATTTAATAATAGTAAAATTATAACTTCACTATGTTAATTGTTATTAGCTTAATATGTGTATCTTTTCTAAAGTGTACAACTAAATAAGTATAGAGGGAGTATATATGAGGATATTAACTTTCTATTTTTTTTTTTTTAATGTTGCACTTAATTCTCATGGCTCTATATATAAGGATAAGGATATCAACTTTTTTTTTTTAATGTTGCACTTAGTTCTCATGTCCCATGTGATGTTCACAGAGTCAAAACAAATAACTTTGAAATTTGATCCAAATACAGATATTTTATCTCAAATATTGCCACATTACACATCTAGATTCTTCCATCAAACCAATTTATGCCTATAAATAGGAAAACTCCCAAGTGAAAAAATTGGAAAGTTATTTTGGTTGAGAAGAACCAAAACAACTTTTCCAGCAAAGAAAAAGTTAGCCCAGAAAACCTAAAAAAAAAAGAGGCAAAACAGAGAGTTTTAGGAATTTTTCTTTAACAAGGGTGGTTGCCCCTCTCTTGTTTAGCCAATGATTTTTATTTTTTATTTTTCAGAAGCAACAACCCTTGGATTCATGTTAATTTCTTGGAAATGACTGGATCATTGAAATGGCAATTATACATATATTCCACAACTGTTTGGCAATAATCTGGTGTTTTTTTTTTTGTGTGTGTGTCTCTGTTACTCTCTCTACGGTATGTATGTGTGTTGTATTAGAGGCGATGATGATGATAATGGTTTTTTCGAATTCTGGGCTAACTGGATTGGGGATGGAGACTATGCGATCCGTATCTTGGCTTGGCAAATCATCTTGATTTTGCAGCCATGGCGTGGTTGCCTCTCTTTCGTCCTCATCTCTTTGCAGATCTGAGCCTCCAAATTGTTATCAACAACATTTGAAATAATAATTCAAAAATTGTTTTTCATTTTTTTGAAAATATAATATATTATGCTCTTTTATTATCTATCTATCTGATTTTTTTTATTTATTTATTACCTTAAAATCATGATGACTTGATGTAGAAATTTCTATATTTTAAGGTTTGTGATTTTTCGATGAAATTTGTAAGTTCTTTTTTTTTTTAATAGTTGTGATTTTTCCCACTGTTATAAGAAAGAGTTATGGTATAGTAAAGAGTTGTGACTTTTTAGGGGTATGATTTCTCGGAATGGTTAAGAAAATACTTGTTTATGTAACTCTTTGTTGACTATAGGTCTAATTTATCGGTGGTTCTTAAAATTAATTTTAACTTTCATTTAGATATTCTAATTAGATTTTGTTTATTTTATACATTTTATTATGTAGGTTCTCACTATACTATTTTAACATTTTTTACTTACGAGGCATAGTGAGTATTATACACATACTTACTGTGCCTAGAAGCCTTATTTCATAATTTTTTTTAAAGAAAAAATTCTTCTCCATTTTCTAGCTACAATGTTCGAAACAGAAATAAAAACTTATGATAAAATCAATTGAGTAATGTCATAAATAAAAAAAGTAAATTTCAGCTCATAAGATTTTTCAAAAGTTTAAATTTTAACATTATGAATTAATAATCTATTTCTTTTTCACGAATCACAAGATTTGAAAAAAAAAATTGCATTGTTAATCAATAACTTGAAAGTAAAGAAGAAAACATCATACTTTTGTAAGATAATTTTTTCAAACTAATTAAGTTCTTTTGAAAGTATCTTTTGTAAATTTGATATGGAAAGAAACGGGATAGAAGTTGGAGTTGGTGGGGTGGAGGAATGGTTGCGGTTAGGGATGAGAGGAAGATCTGATGGCTGGTAGGGTGGAAGAGTTGTAGGGGTTGGGGGGGGGGG
>NC_028647.1:8288246-8300243 GCF_001406875.1 Solanum pennellii
GGGGTGGGGGGGGGGGGTGTGGGTGGAGAAGGAAACTGGGTCGGGTGGGGTGAAGAAGACAATGGGGTTGGGCTGGAGTATTTATTTTATCGGGTGGGGTGAAGAAGACATATATATATGTTACATATGTTACATGTCTTTATTTGATTCGTCACTTCGACACATCATTAACAGGTGTATTATACACACTTATATATTTGAGTAATTGTAAAAAAAAAAAAAAGGTCAAAATGACAAAATAGAACCTTTGGGTGATTGTAAAAAAAAGGTCAAAATGACAAAATAGAACCTTACATAAAATGTCTAAAATGAACAAAGTCTAGTTACAGTGTCTAAGTAAAAGTTGGTGTCAATTTTAGGAGGTCATCGATGGGTTAGACCTTGACTATAAATAAAGAAGTTTATCTATTCTTTTCCTTGCATTTTAATTTTTTTAATTTAATTATGAATAGTCAGATAATTATATTTGATTTGTGTAAATATTAATCTTGGACACGTGCAATGCACGTGTATCCCATACTAATTTATATAGAATCATCTAGAATTAATAAATCTATTTTCTAATAGTACAAAGTTTTATAATTAATAAAAATTTTATTTTGTCCTATGAAAGTATCTTTGTCGAAAATATTTTTCTAGCCTGAAGTTTTAGTTAGAGAACTGATTGGTTAAAGGCTACAGGTGGCAAGAATATTAAAAATCAATAGGCTAAAAAATCACGTGAATATCCAGCGAAATACATGCAACAAGGAATAAAAATCGCAAAATATAAAGATAATAACAATGACCTACATACTTGATAACAATTCATATGTTCTTTATACAAAAAAAAAGATAAAACTTAAAAATTAGAAGTGATTGAGTTAGTCAAAATTATTGCTGATATAACAATTTCTTCTTCTGCTATCCAAATCAATCTGCCTTAAAAGTAAATTACTATAAGTTGAGTTTTGGATTGAAACCCCATCACATATCNAGAAGATAAAACTTAAAAATTAGAAGTGATTGAGTTAGTCAAAATTATTTCAATCTGCCTTAAAAGTAAATTACTATAAGTTGAGTTTTGGATTGAAACCCCATCACATATCCATATATGTGAGTTTTTAATAAGTTAACATTAATAATAAACAATAAATATATCAAATCACTTTATTTGAACTAACTTTTTAGTTTCTCAAAACTTGTTACACTTCCAAAAAATGTGCATATGCAGAAATATTTACTGTAGATCATTTAATGATAAAAAATCAAATATTGTGAAATAACAATGAATGTGGAAGTTTGTTAAAAACAATTAATAGGTGAAAAGAAGAAAAAATCAAAATAATTAGTAGTAATAATTGAGATGATTCATATTGTTATAAATGAAGTATTTTAGAGGCAACTCATATGTGTAAGTTACATTACACTTGCTCATAATAGGTGAAAAAATAAAATTGACTCATAAAAGAAGAAATTGTGCAACTTGTCATTTATGTAAGAAGTTACTTACAAAAGTACGTAATGAATGAATAAATTGGTTTCACACATATAGAAAGAATTGAATGTGGAGGGTTAAAATATAAATGTTGAGTTTTCAATATACTAGCTATTTGTGTTATTTAAACATTACTATTTAATTTAATTTTAATTCAATGAAGGATCGGATATTTTGTCCAGTAGCGAACTTACATTCAACCTTCAAGTAATTAAAATATGATTGTATAATATTTAATCAAATATTTTATGATATTTAAATTTATCTCAACGATGACCATGTAATTCGACGTTGATGATAAAAATTAATATAATATAATATGATTAAATATATAATAACTAATTAAGTCTTTAAAAAAGGGTAAAAATATCTTGCAACTTTCCCTTGACATTTTCATCTTTCATTATACTATCCCACTTTGAACATTTACTAGATGAGATGCTTGTTGTTTAATATTCAATTTATTAGATTTTTTATAATTTTTTATTAAGTGGAGGGGCATTGCATATACATTGTTTTATCAATTAGAAATTTTCGTATTCTTCTGTTACGAGAATTATGATTATAATTAAGTCAAGAACAAAATATCGTGTTTCAATACTTATATTTTGAGTTGAAACTTATGCTCGTAATTATCTCGAATTTTTGGCTAAACTGGTGATTTAATATAAGTTTTTCTTTACATATTATTAGAGTCGTTTATTTTTATGAATCATTTTTTATTCTCCCTCAACTTGCATTTTTTTAAGGGCATCATGGGTAAATCACCATTCAGTTTCTTATAAATAATGTTAGGATGGGTCGATTCATCCTCAGAATTTTTTAAAAAATGATAGAATAAAGTCATTTGATTTTCGTGACACATTGTCTCGACTCTAAGTTCTTCGATTATACTATCACAACCCTAGTAGCCAAGAGTTGATATTTCATTCTAACTTAAGATTCTTATGGTTTTTTAGTGCAAGAAAATCATGAATTGAGGGTTTTTATGTCGACTCTTTGATCTTATAAAAGATTATTTTTTTAAAACTATTTTAGTAAGTATCATTGGCACAAATCCATTTTATTAATTAATTTATTGATATTTTTAGTCATCGTTAAAATCTCATTCTAGCCTAAGGTTCTTGTGGTTCTTGAGTGCATGAGAAACAAGAACAGATGGTTTTTGTCGTTTCGTTGATCTGAAAATTGGACAGTGATTTTCATTTCTAATGATTTTAGTAAGTACTAGTCTTAGACACCTGCAACACACGTGTATCCTATACTAATTGATATAAAATCATTAGAACTAATAAATGTATTTTCTAATAGAACAAAGTTTTACAATTAATAGAAATTTCATTTTGACCTATGAAAGTATCCTTGCAATTAAAACATTTTTCTAACTTGAAATTTTAGTTAGGGAACTGATTGGTTAAAGGCTAAAGGTGACAAGAAAATTAAAAATAAAATATGTTATCAATTCACGTTAACATCTAGCGAAATACATGCAACAAGTAATAAAAGTAGAAAAATATAAAAATAACAACAATGACCTACATACTTGATAACAGTCCATATGTTCTTTATAGAAAAAAAAAGATACAAATAAAAAATTAGAAATAATTGAGTTAGTAAAAATTCTTATTGGTATAACAATTTCTACACATTGAGTTTTAGATTGAAACCCATCATATATCCATATATATGAGTTTTTTTCTATAAATTTACATTAATAATAAACACTAAATGTATCAAATCAGTTTAATTAGACTTACTTTTTAGTTTCCCAAAGAACTGTTACACTTTCAAAGAGTGTGCATAATGCATGTGCATGTGCATGTGCAGAAGAATTTACTATAAATTATTTAATGAAAATAATCAAATATTGTGAAAATAACAAGGAAGGTGTAAGATTGTTAAAAACAATTATTAGGTTAGAAGAAGAAAAATTAAAATAATTAATATTAATAATTTAGGTAAATATGGTTATAAATGAAGTTTTTAGACGCAAAACATACATATAAGTTACATTACATATGCTTATAATAGGTGAAAAAAACAAAATTGACTCATTAAAGAAGAAATTGTGCAACTTGTCATTTGTGTAAGAAGTTACTTACAAAAGTACGTAATGGACGAATAAATTAGTTTCACACATTTTGGGAGAATTAAATGTAGAGGGTTAAAGTATGTTTGTTGAGATTTCTATTTACTCACTATTTATGTTATTTAATTTAATTTTGATTTAATGAAGGACCACAAATTTTGTAATGTGATGAAGTTACATTCAACCTTCAAGTAATTAAAATATGATCGTATAATATTTAATTAAATATTTTATGATATATTGATTTATCATTGTTTATCGCAATGGTGAACTTGCAATTCGACGTTAATGCTAAAAGTTAATACAGTATGATATGATTAAATAAGGTCTTTAATAAGGGGTAAAAATATTCAGAATTTTCTATGGACATTTTCGTCTTTTGAGTTGAAACTTATGCTCTTAAATTTGTTCGTGATTATCTCTCATTCTCGTCTAATCTTCTGGTGTTTTAATATAAGTTTTTCTTTACATATTATTAGAGTCGTTTGTTTTTATGAACCATTTTTTATTCTCGCTCAGCTTGCATTTTTTTAGGGCATCATGGGTAAATCACCATTCAGCTTCTTATAAATAATGTTAGGATGGGTTGGCTTATCCTCAGAATTTAAAAAAAAATGATAGGACAAAGTCACTTGATTTTCGTAACACATTGGCTCGACTCGTAAATTCGTCGATTATTCTATCACAACCCTAGTAACCAAGTGTTGATATTTCATTTTAACTTAAGATTCTTATGATTTTTGAGTGCAATAAAAACATGAATTGAGGGCTTTTGTCGACTCTCTGATCTTAGAAAAGAAAGGTTAATCTCAAAAACTATTTGTAAATAATTCTGTTGATTTATATGACCGGCACTAAATCAAAGTGCCCATTGTTGCCAGTTATGAAGATAGATTTTGGGTATAACTCAACCTTAAAAGTAAAAATAACTTTTCAAAATTCTCGAAACTCCTAATGGAAGGATGGACAATATACCGTGGAACTCAACAATAAATTGAAATTACTATAACTAACTCTCATACCAAATAAATATATATTGCGGAAAACTCAAATTCAAATACTAACTCACAAAGAGAAAAAATATTCAAATCCATATAACAAGATCAATTTTTCAATCCTTCTTAGGGTGTTAAACTTCTTTAACACCACTTACCTCAAAAATCAGTAAAATTAATAATGGGGGACAAGTTCTCATATCCCACATGTTGTTCACTGAGTCAGACAAATAACTTTGAAATGTATCAGGATGAACCGGATTGGAAATATCAGAAGGAATATTCGGTTTTGTTCTATCCCATTATATATCAGAATGGAATTGGAATGAATCGAAATGGAACGGGTTGAGATAAACGGAACGACACTTTTAGTTATTTCAAAATCGATTAAATTTTTTTTTAGTTATTTTGATTTTTTGAAATACGAAAATATGAATACTTTTTATTTTTCTAAGTTTAAATTATTAGTTTCTAAATTTATAATGTAATTTTTTACTTAAGTTTATTTTAAAGATAGTTTTTTTTAAAATTTTTACTTATTAAGTTTACAAGTTAAGTTATAAGTTTTCAAGATTTGAATCTTTTGAATTTTATTAGCTATTACTTATTAATATATTATAACTTATAGGTTATATTTCTAATTTGTGATTTAAATAACTTAAATTTGTAATTTTAAAAAAATTAAATAAATATAAGAATAAAAGATTACACAAATTAAAAAATATAAAATATAAACTATAAATATATAATATAAATTAATTAATAAATAATAATTAATCGGAAACCGAACCACCACCGAACCGGACCGGCACCTAACCATACCAGATCGGGATCCGGATAAATCGATACTGGTACACCGGTATCAAATCACGATTACATTTCGTTTCATGTACCGATTCATGGTGTCTCGTTCCGTCTCGTAGGCAATCGAATCGGTGCGAACTGAAACGGTATAGATCCGTTGCCCAGTCTTACTTAAGAGTAAATTAACAAAAAACTTTCTGTTAATAATTAGGTTTATTTATGACCCATTGGTGCCACTTATGAATATGGATTTTGGATATAACTAAATCTCAAAAATAAGAATGATTTTTCAAAAATCTGAAGTATTCCTTAACGGAAGCATGCACAATATACCATGGAGTTCAATAATAAATCAAATCTACTTTAACGGACTTTGATACCAAGTAAATATATAAAAAAAGAAAATTTATCTAAATGCTCCCTCTGTCCCTATTTACTTGTCCATATTTCCTCTTTAAATGTCCCTAGTTACTTGTCCATTTTTACAAATTAATAAAGGATAAAAAAAAATTTCTATTATACCCTCATTTAAACTTCTTGAAAATTTCTAAGTTTTAATTCATCCTTTTTGAAATAATATTTAATAAGGGTAAAATTATAACTTTACCATGTTAATTATTGTTATCTTAATATGTATGTCTTTTCTAAAGTGCACAATTAAATAGGAACAGAGGGAGTATCTATAAGGATATTAATTTTCTATTTTTTTTTAATGTTGCACTTAATTCTCATGTCCCACATGATGTTCACTAAGTCAAAACAATTAACTTTGAAATTTGATCCAAATACAGAAATTTCTCTATTTTAGGTTTGTGATTTTTCGATGAAATTTACAAAATTTTTTTTAAATAGTTGTGATTTTTCCAACTGGTATGAGAAAGAGTTGTGATATAATAAAGAGTTTGACTTTTTAGGGGTATGATTTCTCGGAATGGTCAAGAAAATACTTGTTNTGAGTCAAAACAATTAACTTTGAAATTTGATCCAAATACAGAAATTTCTCTATTTTAGGTTTGTGATTTTTCGATGAAATTTACAAATTTTTTTTTAAATAGTTGTGATTTTTCCAACTGGTATGAGAAAGAGTTGTGGTATAATAAAGAGTTTGACTTTTTAGGGGTATGATTTCTCGGAATGGTCAAGAAAATACTTGTTTATACAACTCTTTGTTGACTATAGGCCTAACTTGTTTAAATCTATGATAAAATAAATTTAGTAATATCACAAATAAAAAAGTAAATTTTAGCTCATAAAATTTTTCAAAAGTTTAAATTTTAACATTATGAAATAATAATCTAATTCTTTTTCATGAATCATAAGATTTGAAAACAAAATTTGCACTATTAATCAATAACTTAAAAGTAAAAAGGAAAATATCATACTTTTGTAAGATAATTTTTTCAAACTAATTAAGTTCTTTTGAAAGTATCTTTTGAAAATTAGATATGAAACAAGACAGAAGTTGGAGTTGGTGGGGGCGGAGAAGAGGATTCGGTGACTGATGGGGTGGAGGAATGGTTGCGATTGGGGTGGAGAGGAAGATCTGATGGCTGGTAGGGTGGAAGAGTTGTAGGGGTTGGGGTTGGGGTGGGGGTGGGTGGAGAAGGAAACTGGGTCGGGTAGGGTGAAGAAGACGATGGGGTTGGGTTGGGGTAGTTATTTTATTCTTATTGTTTGAGTTTAAAATGACATATGCCATCAAATATGTGTGTGTGTGTGTTGCATATGTTTATTTGATTCATCACTTTGACACATCATAAAAAATTATATTATACACACTTATATATTTGGGTAATTGTAAAAAAAGTGTCAAAATGACGAAATAGAACCTTATAAAGTGTTTAAAATGAGCAAAGTCTACTTAGATTGTCTAAGTAAAAGTTAGTGTCAATTTTTCGGGGTTATCAATGGGTTAGGCCTTGACTATAAATAGAGAAGTTTATCTATTCTTTTCCATGCATTTTGATTTTTTTAAATTTAATTATGAATAGCCAGATAACTATATTTGATTTGTGTAAACACTAATTTTGGACACGTGCAATGCACGTGTATGCCATACTAATTTATATAGAATCATTAGAATTAATAAATCTATTTTCTGATAGAACAAAGTTTTATAATTAACATAAGGATATTAATTTTCTATTTTTCTTTTTTTAATGTTGCACTTAATTCTCATGTCCCACATGATGAGTCAAACAAATAACTTTGAAATTTGATCCAAATACAGATATTTTCACTCAAATATTGCCACATAACCCATCTAGATTCTTCCATCAAACCATTTTATGCCTATAAAATGAATAACTACTCCCAAGTGAAAAAAGTGGAAAGTTGAGAAGAACCAAAACAACTTTTCCAGCAAAGAAAAAGTTAGCCCAGAAAACCTAAAAAAGAAAAAAAGAGGCAAAACAGAGAGTTTTAGGAATTTTTCTTTGACAAGGGTGGTTGCCCCTCTCTTGTTTAGCCAATGATTTTTATTTTTATTTTTCAGAAGCAACAACCCTTGGATTCATGTTAATTTCTTGGAAATGACTGGATCATTGAAATGGCAATTATACATATATTCCACAACTTTTTGGCAATAATCTGGTTTTTTTTTGTGTGTGTGTCTCTGTTACTCTCTCTACGGTATGTATGTGTGTTGTATTAGAGGCAATGATGATGACGATGATGATTTTTTCGAATTCTGGGCTAACTGGATTGGGGATGGAGACTATGCGATCCGTATCTTGCTTGGCAAATCATCTTGATTTTGCAGCCATGGCGTGGTTGCCTCTCTTTCGTCCTCATCTCTTTGCAGATCTGAGCCTCTAAATTGTTATCAACAACATTTGAATCTCTTGAAATAATAATTCAAAAATTGTTTTTCATTTTTTTGAAAAAATAATATATTATGCTCTTTTATTATCTATCTTTTATTTATTTATTACCTTAAAATCATGATGAACTTGATGTAGAAATTTCTCTATTTTAGGTTTGTGATTTTTCGATGAAATTTACAAGTTGTTTTTTTTAAGCTTTCCTGGTAATGTCATTTGATAGTCTTATTATTTCAAATTGCTAATTAAAAAGAAAAAAAAAATTGTGTTGTACAAGTTTGACAGATACATATACAAAGATAAGATTTATGTGGTTGATTTCAGTTTCAAAAAAAAAAAAGATTTATGTGGTTCATTCTTCCATACTTGTTGACAAACTCAACAACTATTAAGTATTGTGTAGTATTACATAACTTGATAAAAATATTGAAATTTGATGAGACAAAAAATATAAGTAGCTAAGAGTTGTAAGAAATGAGTGATGAAGCAACTTCATCTCTGATGGATCTTCCATCTCCAATCTTGTTACGAATTCTCTCTACATTACCTCCTACCACACTATTATACGTCAAAACCCTCTCCAAAACTCTTCTAAACCTAACCTTAGATTCTGAATTTTTAAAGTTGTCACGTTCAGCATCTCCAGCCATCATCATCATCCACCAATTCAACTCTAATAGGACCAACACCTTAAAGTTTTTGAAATTCGTAGTCGATTATAACTTTGATCATGATCCAATTGGTGATGTTGATCTACAGTTTCACTTTCCTGTTGTTCAGTTTTTCCTTGTTGGATCAGTTCATGGTTTTGTTTGTTTTAATTACTTTTTCGATACTGTTGACAGTATTTACATCCTCAATCCAACAACAAGAGAATATATCATCCTTCCTGAGCCACAACGGGTAAGAAAGTGGCCTAATACAGTAAGGTATGGCTTCGGTTTTGATCCTGTTAAGTTAGAGTACAAAGTGGTTAGAATCTATCAAGAGGAAATTCGCGATGATGATACTAATGGTTCTCGTTATTACAAGTCTGAAGCTCAAGTTTACACAATTGGGAAAGGGTATTGGAGAAGTTGTGCAGGGCATGTTATGTTCTGGTTTGGATGTTGGGTAGAGGGGGTGAATTTATATGGAAAGATTCATTGGTTGGTTTCTGATGCTAATGGAAATGAGTTAATATGTTCGTTTAATTTGGAGAATGAGTTGTTTGAATCATTCCCAACTGCTCCAGGGTACAATAAGGAAAATTGTCCAAATCTACGAAGTTTGGGGGGTTTTGGTCGTTGTCTATGTGTTTGTGATAATAATGCAGATACTCATTTTGAGGTATGGGTGATGAACGAATACGGAGTTACTGATCCATGGTTAAACAGATTGTCATAAACATAACTCCTGAATGCAACAATTATTGGTTGTGCTATGAAATGATTAATCTGGTGAAAGTTTTGGATGACGGAGAAGTGTTGTTCTTGTGGCGCGATGATTTCTTGTTCGTGCACCATCCTGTGAAGAACACATTGAAAAGGGTTGATGTCTGTGATGGCAACTTTGTGGCATCTGTGTATGTATCAAACTCTTTATCTCTCAAGAATTTTGAAACAGAGGTTGTAAATGTCTTTTAGATATCTTGTACTACTAGAGCATTGTATATTTTTAGCTTTGTGTTTTATATCCTTGGCTAACAATAACATACCATCATGTTATTTGAGGGGAAAGTTGTTTGTACAAATCTGCACGTAATATATGATATTTAATCTAATCAAAGACATGCCAAAAACAAAAAATATCTGATAGCAGCATCGGGTGCGTGGACAATTCGAGCAACATTGAAAAAAAGAGTTGGAATTTTCAGAAAATAACAAAATAAGGCTGAGAGACAAATACTGCAATGTAATCAAAGGAAAATATTCAAAAGGTAATGTAATGAATGAGTTTTGCTTGTAAGTTGCTAATATTCTCTCCTTATTTGGTACTCTTGTTATTTTAGATTACAAAAAATCCCAAATATATCATTGAATTTTTAGAAGAAAAAAAACTGAACGAAATGCCTATTGGTGCCACTTTCGGAAGATGAGTTTGGATCTAACTCAATTTCAAAATTAGCTGATGAATCTTGAGTATTACTTAATCTCAAAAACTATTTGTAAATAATTCTGTTGATTTATATGACCGGCACTAAATCAAAGTGCCCTTGTTGCCAGTTATGAAGATAGATTTTTGGTATAACTCAATCTCAAAAGTGAAAATAACTTTTCAAAATTCTCGAGACTCCTAACAAGAGCATGGACAATATACCATGGAACTCAACAATAAATTGAAATTACTATAACTAACTCTCATACCAAATAAATATATATTGCGGAAAATTCAAATTCAATTGCTAACTCACGAAGAGAAAAATTATTCAAATTCATATAACAAGATCAATTTTTCAATCCTTCTTGGGATGTTAAACTTCTTTAACACCACTTACCTCAAAAATCAGTAAAATTAATAATGGGGGATAAGTTCTCATATCCCACATGCTGTTCACTAAGTCAGACAAATAGCTTTGAAATTTGACCGGTATCAGGATGAACCCGATTGGAAATATCAAAATAAATATCCGGTTTTGTTCTATTCCATTATATATTAAGATGGAATCGGAATGGAACGGGATGAGATAAACGGGACGACATTTTTAGTTATTTCAAAATCGATTAAATTTTTTTACTTATTGTGATTTTTTAAAATACGAAAATATGAATATTTTTTTTATTTGTCTAAGTTTAAATTATTAGTTTTTAAATTTATAATGTAATTTTTAACTTAAATTTATTTTAAAGATAGTTTTTTTTTTAATTTTTACTTATTAAGTTTACAAGTTAAGTCTATAAGTTTTCAAGATTTGAATCTTTTGAAGTTTATAAGCTATTACTTATTAATATGTTATAACTTAAGGTTATATTTATAACTTGTGATTTAAATAACTTAAATTTGTAATTTTAAAAAATTAAATAAATATAAGAATAAAAAATTACACAAATTAAAAAATATAAAATATCAACTATAATATATAATATAAATTAATTAATAAATAATAATTAATCGAAAATCGAATTGACACCGAACCGGATCGAGATCCGGATAAATCGATACCGGTACACCGATATCAAATCACGATTACATTACGTTTCGTGTACCAATTCATGGTGTCTCGTTCCGTCTCGTAGGCAATCGAATCGGTGCGAACTGAAACGGTATAGATCCGTTGCCTAGTCTTACTTAAGAGTAACTTAACTAAAAACTTTTTGTTAATAATTAGGTTTATTTATATGACCCATTGGTGCCAGTTATGAATATGAATTTTGGATATAACTCAATCTCAAAAATAAGAATGATTTTTCAAAAATCTGAAGTATTCCTTAAGGGAAGCATGCACAATATACCATGGAGTTCAATAATAAATCAAAACTACTTTAACGGACTTTGATACCAAGTAAATATATAGAAAAAGAAAATTTATCTAAATACTCTCTCTGTTTCTTTTAACTTGTCCATATTTTCTCTTTAGATGTCTCTATTTACTTGTCCATTTGACAAATCAAGAAAGAACAAAAAAAAAATTTCTATTATACCTTATTTAAACTTCTTGAAAATATCTAAGTTTTAATTCATCTTTTTTAAAATCATATTTAATAATAGTAAAATTATAACTTCACTATGTTAATTGTTATTAGCTTAATATGTGTATCTTTTCTAAAGTGTACAGCTAAATAAGTATAGAGGGAGTATATATGAGGATATTAACTTTCTATTTTTTTTTTT
>NC_028647.1:8309518-8319171 GCF_001406875.1 Solanum pennellii
TTTTATTAATGAGTTTAAGTCTTCCGCATTACTTTCTGTTGATATTATAATGAAATGTTAGGGTTTAGATTGGTTGGTTCGCTCACATAGGAGGGTAAGTGTGGGTGCCAGTCGCGGCTCGGTTTTGGGTCGTGACAGAAATTAATCTACTTAATCATAAAAAAGAAAAGAAGGACATATAAAAAATGTATTTATACAAATAAGGAAATATTTATAGCCAGTGAGTAGGGGTGTTCGTGGTTCAGTTTGGATCGGTTATCAGTTAAAATCAAAATGAAATCAATCTAGTCAACTTTTAAAATTTATAAAACCAAATCAAACCGAACGAAAAACATAATCGTCGGTTTGATTACTGACTGTTTGGTTCACTTTTTCTAGTTTTTTCAATTTGAATGTAATAATTTTTTAGGACATATGTATCTTTATAGACACAAATACCTAGTATATGAATAATCCACTGAAAAGTTATTGTTGGTTCAATTAAGCATTTAAACAATACTAAAGTTATTAATACACGAATAAAGTGTTTCAATTAAGAGAAGGTGTAACTATCTTATGAAATATATGGTAGATAAAGACTAAAGTAATGAATTTTGATGCAGTTGGACTTATGATTGTAATATATGGGCTAAAATTTATGTGTTGAGCTTGAGCAAATTGTTAGTTAAAGACTTATATTACTTAAAAATTAACAAAATATTTATATTTTATTTATGAACAATATCTTTATAAAATTTATTGGTTCGATTTGGTTATTTTTGCAGTTATTTTTTAGTAAAATCAAAGTCAAATCAAATAGTATCGATTTTTCAAAATGCAAAATCAAATCTAATCACTTCAAATCAAGTATCATTTTTTTAAATTGGTTTGATTCAGATTGTGATTTGATTTCATTTTTTAACCATAACCATGAACAACCCTACCGGTGAATATTAACATATATGACAATTTCATTTATTTATATATTTTCTAAAAATGGCACACATCCCAAGTAAATATAATGTTGAGTTTATCATTTATATAATTTTAAAAAATGAAGTCAAATTTCATTTGTCTATTTGTTTTCTAAATAAAATTATAAATTAAAAGTAAAATAATATCTTTTTATTTAAATTCTGAGTTGATCCTTTTTATATTTAAAAATAATGAAGTTGGAATTACTTAATTTTAAAAATAGAAATAATAAAATATTAATAAGTTATATTTATATCATGATAATAAACTTATGTTCTTAAATTTGATCGTAATTATCTCTAATTCTTGGCTAACCTTTTGGTGTTTAAATATAAGTTTTTCTTTACATATTATTAGAGTCGTATATTTTTATGAATCATTTTTTATTCTCTCTACAGTTCTCGCTCAACTTGCATTTTTTATGGACATTACAGATAAATAACCATTCATATTCTTATAAATAATGTTAGGATGGGTAGGCTCATCCTCATAATTCAAAAAAAAATGACAGAACAAAGTCATTTGATTTTGATGACACATCTACTCGACTCGTAAGTTCTCCGATTATTTCTATCACAACCTTAGTAGCCAAGAGTTGATATCTCATTCTAACTTAAGATTCTTATGGCTTTTGAGTGCAGGAGAATCATGAATTGAGGCTTTTTGTCGACTCTTTGATCTTAGAAAGGGAACATTATTTTCTTTCCAAAGATTTTAGTAAGTATTATTGGTACAAATTCATTTTATTAATTAATTTATTGATATTTTTAGTCATAGTTAAAATCTCATTCTAACCTAATATTCTTGTGGTTCTTGAGTGCATGAGAAACAAGAATGGTAGGTTCTTGTCGATTCGTTGATCTGAAAAATGGACGGTGATTTTCTTTTATGATAATTTTAGTAAGTACTAGTCTTGGACACGTGCAACGCACGTATACCATACTAATTTATATTGAATCATTAGAATTAATGATCAGTGTATTTTCTGATAGAATAAAGTTTTATATATAATTAATAGAAATTTCATTTTGATCTATGAAAGTATTCTTGCAATGAAAATATTTTTCTAGCCTAAAGTTTTAGTTAGAGAACTGATTGGTTAAAGGCTAAAGGTGACAATAAAATTAATAATAAAATATGCTAAGAAATCACGTGAACATCCAGCAAATAAATGCAACAAGGAACAAATATAGCAAAATATAAAGATAACAACAGTGACCTACATACTTGATAACAGTCCATATATTCATTATACAAAAAAAATTAGAAATAATTGAGTTAGTCAAAATTCTTATTGGTAAAACAATTTCTTCTTCTGCTATTCAAATCACTCCACCATAAAAAAGGAATTACTACACGTTGAGTTTTGGATGGAAACCCTATCACGTATTCATATATGTGAGTTTTTTTCATAAGTTCACATGAATAGTAAACAACAAAATATATCAAATCAGTTTAATCGGACTAACTTTTTAGTTTCCCTAAAAATTGTTACACTTCCAAAAAATTTGCAAGTGAAGAAGCATTTACTATAATAATTTAATGAAAATAAATGAAATATTGTTAAAATAATAAGAAATGCGGAAGGTTGTAAAAAAACAATTAATAGGTGAGAAGAAGAAAAAATTAAAATAATTAGTAGTAATAATTGAGGTAATTCATATTGTTATAAATGAAGTATTTTAGAGGCAACCCTTATGTGTAAGTTACATTACGTATGCTCATAACAGGTGAAAAAAATAAAATTGACTCATTAAAGACGAAATTGTGCAACTTCTCATTTATGTAAGAAGTTACTTACAAAAGTACGTAATGAGCGAATAAATTAGTTTCACACATAAAGGGAGAATTGAATGTGGAGGATTAAAATATGATTGTTGTTGTAAAACTAAACCAAACTAACAATACAAAGATAAAGAAAAAAAGAATATGAGACAAGAGATATAGAAGATGAAAACAATAGAAATAGAGAGACAAGAGATGAGAGCTTTTCTTATTAATCAAACTATTTATCAAATCTTCAAGTGTATACAATATGAACCCTTAAGCCTCTATTTATAGTGTAACATAAAGGCATATAAAAGGTTAGTCATAAGCATGACATTAACATGAATATAATGGTGAGGTTATGAAAGTGAAATGTTACAAGAATAATGATTATAAAGGTGGAAGTTATGGAGGTTATGATCATCTTCATAATGAGGAAAATAGTGGAGATAATGGGTGAGTAACTTCTTGGTATAGTGGACATCCACACTATAATATTTTATAACACTCCCCCTTGGATGTCCATAGATAATATGCTTCGTTAAAACCTTACTAGGAAAAAACCTTGTGGGAAAAAATCATAGTGAAAGAATAATAGTACACATATATTTTAATACTCTTGAATGTTGCATCTCTAAAAACCTTACCAGGAAAACTCATTTGGGACAAAACCATGGTTAAGGAAAAGAGTACAACGCGCATTTTTCTCCCCTGATAAAAACTTTACTTAATATCTCGGAGACGATGCATTTCGATCTTATATCACAACTTCTCAAATATTGATGTTGGTAATCCTTAGTGAATAAGTTTACAAGATTATCACTTGAACGAGCCTTTGAACGTCTATCTATTGTTTTGTTGAAGATCGTGTGTGAAAAAGACTTTAGGTGAAATATGTTGTGTCTGATCTCCTTTGGTTGTATCCTCCATTCAATTGAACTATAATTATTTTCGTATATGGTGGCTGGAATATCCTTTGTCAAAGGAAAATTTCATATTTTCTGAACATGATAGATTATGATTCCAATCCAACACACCCCTGAATTACTTCATTGATCTATATGATTTCAAAAGGTGGTTACAAATGTTTGTTGAATGTCAAGATATTGTTGTGCCTCATATGTAAGCAAATAGCTCATTTGCGATCGAGCTTTAAGTAGATCAAATAAATATTTTGCATCTGCATAATCAAACTAGTTTTTACTCATTGGAGCTTGATCAATTTCGTTGAAACTCGTCTTTTCTTCTCAAAGACAGTCATACATCTTCTACCATTTGCATAACCAACAATTTGTAAGTGCACTAATAGCACTAACACATAACATTTTAAATCATTTTCTTGAGATTAAAAAGATCCTTTCTTTGTGTTATGTAATCTCAAAATCATTGAATACTCAATGGAATTGCTTTAAAACCTTTTAAATCCTTCAAGGATTTTCATATAACCTTCATCATCTAGTTAGACATAATAATCATTCATTATGCATATTCAAGTATTTCATCACTTGCCAAACTGAAGCAAGTATCATTGCATTCAACATTGGAGAATATATCTCCATTTAATAATGTCAGGACTTCTGCGAAAATTCTTTATGCCCCGAGGCACGAACAATACTTTATATCTTACGGTTATACTTTCGCACAATGATTCATTTGTACCCCCAATGATATATATTTTGATCTATAGACCATATTTTCAAAAGTATCACTTTTCTAAGTGAAACAAAATATATTTGAATAGTGTCAACCATTTATCCGTCCATACTATATGACAGATTTGAATTTAAGATCCTTGTAACCATTTATAGCATTGAGTGCTACATCATATCAAATATACCGTCGATGATCGTTTTGATTTCAATTCTAATACGACATAATATGACATAACTTATCGAGAGATCTTCATTTTTCATCATTTTCAGGTACCTGAACCTTAGTTAAGGTTTTATGAAATGTTATGTCATAGTGCTCTTTCAAAGCACTTACCTCATTATGAATGACCATTTTGATAATTTACTCATCTCCTTCCTCAAGAAGTTTTACATTTGGAATCGATTGGTCTATCACGCTTTTGGCGTACCATAGACTCGGTCCTTCAAGGACTATTTATTGAAGCATTTGCAGCTTAATTAAAATATTGGGTCAGCAAATACATCTTGCAAATTACTTGCAACATTTTGCATATGAATTGTCTCTTGAACTTCAAGTTCACATTTTTTTCAAGGTGGATCTAGATAATTCACCTCACACATAATTTTCAGCTGCTACACATATCTCCCCCTAATGTTAAGAAATCTAACATTCACCCTCAACCTCAATTGGGTACCAATCTTTGTGCATGGTGGAGCAATAAAATCATATGTGCACATGTCAAATTTTTAGATGGAAATTATTGGTTCCTGACCCTGAACCAATTGTGTTGAGAAAACCTTGTTGGATTGATGCATACATGTTAAATAAACATATCTCATACCAAATTTTATTTGAGAGATTTGTTCTCATAATCAATGGTCTAGCAATAATTGGAAGCATACAATTTCTGCTGAACCAATCAGCATTATCAACATGACTTTATAGTTTGAAAATGTGCTCTTAATAATTCGAGCAAACAACCTTACAAAATCAATTTGTAAGTTGATACAAATGCACATGTGACCATACCATAGATGCATCTATTAAATCATAAAGTAAACGGTCCACATGGCAGGTGAACGGGCCCATATTCACCTTTTTATATGTTCCAAATAATTTAAGGGGACACAGTCTCAACCTTAGCTGGTACAATGATCATTTTATCACGAGAACAATCTGCAAAAGAGAAATCTTGAAGAATCTTTTATTTCTTCAACATATAGCCACGTGAATTCTCAATTTCTCTTGTATCACATTTGAATCGGAATGACCAACCTATTATGCCAACTGATATTTATTCAAGTAAACTTCCATAATGTTTGATTCAACTCTAAAAGATGTAAAGAAAAAGAAGTTGAGCAAAGCACCGATAGACTAGCAATGAGCTTGTGCCAGCACATGTAAGCCTCATGAGATGAGGCTACCACCAAGGTGGATAAGTAGTCTCCATATGTCTCCTAGTCTTCGAACTATGTTGCCAGCATAGGAACTAGCCAGTGGATTCCACCTAAGAAAGCTAGGTATGATGCGGTTTCACTTTGGCCGGTGAAACCACCCCTTTTCAGTGTGGCATACATTGAATTTCATGTTTATCTCACATGATCTATGTTTAAATGCTCAAAGAAAGTAGTCTGTTCACTTTATCCATGAACCACCTCTTTTCGGTGTGAGAAAGACACTGAACTTGGTTTCACTTTAGCCGGTGAACCACCCCTTTTCGGTGTGGGGCAGACAATGGATTTCATGTTAGCTCACATGATCTAGATTCGCTTTGATCGTTGAATCACCCCTTTTTGGTGTAGGACATACAATGAATTTCATGTTAGCTCGCATGATCTTAATTCTAAAGATGTCCTTAAGAAAGCAAGAAAGAAAGAAGAAGAGATGTATGTTCAAAGTGAGCTAAGGAAGTAAGAGCTTAAGAATATCAATCGTCAGTGTTTGATAAGAATGAAGTTTTCAGCAAATAATAGGCATAGCCAAATAAAATTGGCTTATAATGACTTCTTATATTATGTCAATAAAGGGGAGTAAAATGTAAAGGCTAATCAATAAATCATAACCTTCATAATATGAAAATGATGAAATAAGTGGTCTAGCCAATAAAGATTGACTTATAAAGAGTCCATGCCCAATCTAACAAGAATGGAAAGAATAACTTGTTGTAAGGATAGCCAAATCATTTCCTTAGTCCTTTGGATTACTTACTTGATTCATTGTAGGTATGAGACTACAATGAATCATTGCACTTGTAAGTAAAATATAGGATCAAAGGAGATCATTGAACTACATAACAAAAAGAAGAAAAGACTGAAAAAAAATAAGTACTGAAAAAAGTGCTCTCGGGTTTGGGGGATCAATTTTTAGAATTTTCGTTCGAGTTGTTCTAAAATTATGTTAATGATTCTAAGGTCTTATGTTCATATAGAAAATGATTTGTGTGCTTTGAATGCATTAAAATACATCATATTCATACCACAATTCACAAGTAGCGAATTAGGAAAGTCTAGTAATGTCACTTTCCAAAAATGGCATGTTATTATAGGAAGAGTTTTCCTTGATCATGCATAGTCCTTATCTGTATGTGTACATACACCATACTTAGTACAAGTGTGTACTAATCCTATATTATTATTATCTTTATAGGTGCAGGTCAGAGAGAAGGTTGAACATTCATCGAAGCTGTTTGGATTGTCGATCTCCAGACTTTGGTAGGTCCTCTTGATGTTCGAGGATGCTACACTTATCTATCTAGCTTAGTACTTTAGACATAGCTAGTGAATGTTGTCCCTAGCGTTTCTTTTATGATGTTTATTTCAAAGTTTTGTATTAAGGACGTTTTGGCAAACTATTACAAAATATATTGATCTTTTGATTTGAGTCGATTCATCAATTGTAGATGGTTGTTTTAATTTGAGCTTAGTAGAATATTAATCTATGTAGAAAATATATGAAGTCTATGTATACTTCATTATGTTTAAAAGTTTTAAATTTTCTACAAATTTAACTATATGAATGTGATGAAAGCTAAGAAGAGGCTTGTCTGCGACCTCTGAGAGGTTAACAACGCCGGTTGCATTCGGATTCCAGAATCCGGGTGTGACAGTAACTCACCTCAACTAGATAAATTGTCAAAGTTAAGTGACGTTTTAAGATATTAACTCTTACTATTAATGTAAACTTATGGAAAAATCT
The DNA here is from genome assembly GCF_001406875.1 of Solanum pennellii. Classification (NCBI taxonomy): domain Eukaryota; kingdom Viridiplantae; phylum Streptophyta; class Magnoliopsida; order Solanales; family Solanaceae; genus Solanum; species Solanum pennellii. Next base: position 8,317,067 of record NC_028647.1, read on the forward strand.
CACATATATGAATACGTTATGGGTTTCAATCCAAAACTCAAACGTGTAGTAATTCATTTCTTAAGATAGAGTGATTTGGATAGCAGAAGAAGAAATTGCCGTACCAGTAAGAATTTTGACTAACTCAATTATTTCTAATTTTTTATTTTTATCTTCTTTTTTCTATAAAATACATATGGATTGTTATCAAGTATGTAGGTCATTGTTGTTATCTTTATATTTTGCTACTTTTATTATTTGTTGCATGGATTTCACTGGATGTTAACGTGATTTGATAGCATATTTTATTTTTCAGTTTTCTTGTCACCTTTAGTCTTTAACCAATCAGTTCTCTAACAAAAACTTCAGGCTAGAAATTTTTTTTCATTACGAGGATACTTTCATAGGTCAAAATGAAATTTCTATTAATTATAAAACTTTGTTCTATTAGAAAATACATTTATCATTAATTCTAATGATTCTATAAAATTAGTACGGGATACATGTGTGTTATACATGTCCAAGACTAGTACTTACTAAAATCATTAGAAATGAGAATCACTGTCCATTTTTCAGATCAATGAATCGACAAAAACCTTTCGATCTTGTTTCTCTTGCCCTCAAGAACCACAAGAATCTTAGGTTAGAATGAGATTTTAAAGATGGCTAAAATATCAACAAATCAATTAATAAAATGGATTTTTTTAAAGTTACCTAAATTTATTTTTATTTTAAAAAAGAACTAACAAAATACTAAGGATTGTTATTTGTAAATATAATTTATGAAAACAAAGAAATTGCATGTAATAGATAAATGTTTTGATAAAATGACAATTTTATTTATTTTCTACCTCTAAATGAGGAATACAAACATGTATGACTATTTCACCTAATTATTTATTTTTAAAAAAACTTCATAAATCAAAAATTAAAAAAATAATATTTTGAGCTGATACTTGTCATGATTTAAAAAAAATAATAATTTAAAACTACTTAATATTAAAAAAGAAAAGGACATATAAAAATGTATTTATGCAAATAACGAAATACTTAGCCGGTGAATAGGGGTGTTCGTGGTTCAGTTTGGATCGGTTATTGGTTAAAATTAAAATGAAATCAATCTAGTCGGTTTTTAAATTTCTAAAATCAAACCAAATATGCCCTTTAACTTGGCTTCGAATCACATTTATGTCCTTCAAGTTTGGGTGTGCACAAGTAGACAATTAAACTTGTATAAAGTTGAACAAATAGACACACATATCTCGTACATGTCATTTTTTGTCTTACGCGGTGTTTTACGCGTATTTTGTCATGTAGGACTCATGTGTTCATTTATTTAAAAGTTGGATAGTCAAAGTGTCTGTTTGTGCATTATGAAAGTTGGAGGACAATATTAAAATTTGAATCCAAGTTTATGGTCTAATATATGTATTATGCTAATAACTTTTGAGGACATATGTATCTTGATAGACACAAGTACCTAGTATATGAATAATCCAATGAAAAGTTATTGTTGGTTCAATTAAGCAATTAAACAATACTAAAGTTATTAATACACGAATAAAGTGTTTCAATTAAGAGAAGGTGTAACTATCTTTAAAGAAATGTGATTTGCCGGAATAATCATGACTTTTCACATGGTATACAAAATATACTTGTTCATAGTACTCTTTGTTGACTATAAACTATTCTTCTTCTTCTTGCGTTTTAAATTTTGTTTGTTAATTATAGACAATCAGATAACTATCTTTGATTTTGTGTACATAAGCAATTGAAAAGTCAAATATGAGAGACAACAAAAATATTGTGTACTATTTTATAACTTATAAAATAAAAATTAATTTGTACCAAAAATAGTTTTAAAAAATAAAATATAGCTACTATCTTAACATGTTCATATGACATTCAAACAATCTGACATGAAAAAAACGTACAAAACACATTTCGTTAAATGACAAGAAAAATGCACAACAAATATCGTCTATAAGGTAATATTAATGAAATACGATTAATTGACGAGATTGAACCTAAATATAAACGTTATTGTATTTAACTAATAAAAAATTTCATAAGTTCGCATAAATAATATATATATATATATATATATATATATATATATATATATA
>NC_028647.1:8319542-8347976 GCF_001406875.1 Solanum pennellii
ATATATATATATGATCCACCTTAAATAATTACAAAATAATTTGTAATGTTATTTTGTGCAAAGTGTATTATTCAAGTCTTCGCTTAAATAAATAATATTATTTTTAATAACAAATATATATTGAATTGATAATCACGTGTAATACACGTATCGAAAAACTTGTAATACTCCCTCCTTCCCATTTTATGTGGCACCATTTCCTTTTTGGTCAGTCACAAAAAAGAATGTCACTTTTCCTTATATAGTAAGTAAATAAAGGTGCAATTCCTCTTTTATCCTTGTTGGTCGCACTTAATCTTAATGATAACACTTCAATACATTTATTAGGAGAGAAAAAAATGAGTCTACTTTTTGACTTTTTTAAAGGGCAATTTAGTAAAATTTCAAAGTCTTCATTTATTTCTTAAATTCCGTGCTCCGTCAAATATTGTCACATAAAATGAGATGGAAAGAGTAATAAGTAAAAATAATGTATATATAAAAGATCAAAAATTATGTAATTATATATCTTCTCATTAATAAAATCATATCCAAATTATATACATTAGTCCATTAAAATATATTTTATCGTGCCCAATTAACATTAAACAAATCGGATTGAGAATGAATCGATGGACTTCAAAAAGCTTCCTTTTTATATTTTTCTCTCACTCAAAGACGTTTTAAAAAAGTATTTTATAGGAAAATTGGAAAACAACAGGAAAAGAGTGTAATACATTAACATGCATCTAACTTGGCGTTATGACCTTTAACTTTGGATGTGCTCAAGTAGACACTTAAACTTGTATGAAATTGAACAAATAAATATATTTAAATAAATAAACACATGAGTCCTACATGGCAAAATACGGTAGGACACCACGTAGGACAAAAGTGACATGTAGGATGACATGTAGGACATGTGTGTCTATTTGTTTAACTTTATATAAGTTTAAGTGTCTACTAGTGCACGCCCAAAGTTAAAGGACATAAATATAATTCGAAGTCAACAGGCATATTTATATCTTATGCCTTTTTTTAATAGCTTGGTACATTCCCTTACCTGAACGTATACCATGAAACCCACTGAACGTACTTAAGCTTTTTTTAATTTGTATTTTTTAGTGAGTTAGTTTTGGTTTTAAATAAGTTGCTAACATTTTCTCTTTTGTTTAATCCATAGTCAAAGACGACATGTCAATTTAATAGTCTTTTTATTTCAAATTTACTTTCGCTTTACTCTTCTCATTTTGCCAAAACATAATTTCTACCTTTAATAATATTGAATACGTGTTGTACAAGTTTGACCCAAAAACTCTTTCACAAGTGTTGACCAACTCGATCATTTGAATATACTTAAATAGAACTATAAATCATATTTCCTCTTTTTATTTTACGTGACACTTTTTAAATTTCGTGACTTAAATAAGTTTTTTTACTTATAAATTTTTCGTAGATCTTTTAAACATGATAAAATTATCAATTATTGTAAATTATAATATTTTTATTTACATAGTTTACAAATATATAAATTTAATTTTAGAAAATAAAGGTTGTATAAACAAATTATCAATCAAACTTAAATTGTTCTCGAAAAATGAAAAATAGAACATAAATTGAAATAAAGAGAGTGATAATTAAAAATCCCGCTATAAATAGCAAAAGTTTAGTAGCTAAGAGTTGTAAAAAATGAGTGCTGAAGAAAAATCCCTATCTTATTACAAATTCTCTCAACATTACCTCCTACCACAGTCTTGTACGTCAAAATCGTCTCCAAAACTCTTCTAAACCTAACCTTAGATTCCGAATTTTTAAAATTGTCACGTTCAGTATCTCCACCTACCATTTTCATCCACCAATTCAACTCTAATAGGACCAACACCTTAAAGTTTTTAAAATTTGTAGTCGATTATAACTTTGATCATGATTCAAATGTTCACCTTGCTCTGCAACTTTACTTTCCTGTTGATCCAGTTTTCCTAGTTGGATCTGTTCATGGATTTGTCTGTTTTAATTACTTTTTCGGTAATGTTGATGGTATTTACATCCTCAATCCAACAACAAGAGAATATATCATCCTTCCTGAGCCACAACGGGTAAGAAAGTGGCCTAATTTAGTTACTTATGGCTTTGGTTTCGATCCTGTTAGGTTCGAGTACAAAGTGGTCAGAATTTACCAAGAGGAGATTCGCGATAATGATACTAATGGTTTTCGTTATTATAAGTCTGAAGCACAATTTTACACAATTGGGAAAGGGTATTGGAGAAGTAGTGTAGAACATGTCATGTTCTGTTTTGGATGCAGGGCATATGGGGTGAATCTATATGGAAGGATTCATTGGTTGGTTTCTGATGCTAATGGAAATGAGTTAATATGTTCGTTTAATTTGGAGAATGACTTGTTTGAATCATTCCCAACTGCTCCAGGTTACAATAAGGAAAATTGTCCAAATTTACGAAGTTTGGGAGTTTTTGGACGTTGTTTATGTGTGTGTGATAATAATGCAGATACTCATTTTGAGGTATGGGTGATGAAAGGATACGGAGTTACTGATTCATGGGCTAAAGAGATTGTGATAAACATAACTCCTGAATACAACGATTGGTTGTGCTATGAAATGATTAATCTGTTGAAAGTTTTGGATGATGGAGAGGTGTTGTTCTTGTGGCGCAATGATTTCTTATTCTTGCACCATCCTGTGAAGAAAACTTTGAAATCGCTTGATATCCGTGAAGGGAACTTGTTGGCATGTGGGCATGTATCAAGCTCTTTATCTCTCAAGAATTTCGAAGCAGAAGTTGTGAATGTGTTTTAGATTATTGTCAAAGGTGTGTATTGTACTACTTGAGTATACTTTTTTTTGTTACTTGTGAAGGTCTTTTAGATGCATGTATTTTGTACTACTAAAATAGAGTATATTTGATGGGAAAGTTGTGCATACAAAGCTGCAAGTAATATATGATATTTAAACTATTTGTTAACAGTTCAGTTTATTTATATGACCGCACTAAAACCAAGTAGCAAAACTGTGTTTTCCTCTGTCTGTTTCTCTGTGTAGGACTGTAAGCATGGGTGTTTTATTAGTTAAAATTTATTTAATTGATAGTTGAATTATTAAATATAAGTATCTGTTTATGGGTTTGTGTTAATAGTTTATTAATCATACACAAGAAATTAAAAATTGATTCATTTAGAAGAGGGGGAAATAGACAATCATTCATTTGTAAGAAATGAGTGATGAAGAAAAATCCCTGATGGATCTTCCATCTCCAATCTTGTTACAGATTCTCTCTACATTACCTCCTACCACACTCTTACACGTCAAAACCCTCTCCAAAACTTATCTAAATCTAACCTTAGATTCCGAATTTTTAAAGTTGTCACGTTCAGCATCTCCAGCTAGCATCATCATCAACCAATTCAACTCTTTTTGGATTAACAGCTTAAAGTTGTTGAGATTCGTTGTCGATAATAACTTGGATCACGATCCACATGTTGACCTTCATCTGCGACTTTCCTTTCCATTAGATCCATTTTTCCTCGTTGGATCGGTTCATGGTTTTGTTTGTTTTAATAGCTTTGTCGGTGATGCTGATAGTATCTACATACTCAATCCAACAACAAGAGAATATATCATCCTTCCTAAGCCACAAGGGGTAAGAAATTGGCCTAATTTAGTTGCTTATGGCTTTGGTTTCGATCCTGTTAAGTTAGAGTACAAAGTGGTTAGAATTTATCGACAGGAGATTCACGATGATTTCCATAATTACAAGTCTGAAGCTCAAGTTTACACAATTGGGAAAGGCTATTGGAGAAGTATTGACCATGTCATGTTCCATTTTAGATGCAGCGGATATGGGGTGAATCTATATGGAAAACTTCATTGGTTGGCTTCTGATGCTAATGGAAAGGAGTTAATATGTTCGTTTAATTTGGAGAATGAGTTGTTTGAATCATTCCCAACTGCTCCAGGTTACAATAAGGAAAATTTTCCAAATCTACGAAGTTTGGGGGTTTTTGGTCGTTGTCTATGTGTTTGTGATAATAATGCAGATACTCATTTTGAGGTACGGGTGATGAAAGAATACAGAGTTACTGATTCATGGGTTAAACAGATTGTCATAACCATAACTCCTGAATACAACGATTGGTTGTGCGATGAAATGATTAATGTGTTGAAAGTTTTTGATGATGGAGAGGTGTTGTTCTTGTGGAGCGAAGATTTCTTGTTCTTGCACCATCCTGTGAAGAAAACTTTGAAAAGGCTTCATGTTTGTGATGGGAACTTCTTGGCATCTGCTCATGTATCAAGCTCCTTCTCTCTCAAGGGTTTTCAAGGAGAGGTTGTGAAGGTGTTTTAGATTATTGTCAAAGGTGTGTATTGTACTACTTGAGTATATTGTTATCATTCTGTTCTATATATATTTACTCATGTCAACTCCAATTCTTTGCTTTGAATTATAAGTAATTTCGTTATGCCAAAAGCTATAGCTTATTGCAAAGTCGTAACTTTATTTCTTAACCAAGCGTCATGTTTGATTATGACTGACTCAGGACACCCGGACCCCTCATGGGCCTTGCCACAGACAGGATGTTGACATTATGCTACATAAAGTAAATATCACTAAATTAGGACAAGAAAACATGTATTCTAAACCAAGTTATTAGCATTGGTTCTAAGGGACAATAAGCCTGCTAGACCAAGTCATGTTGGCAAAAGCATAGTTGATTACTCAAATTCTAGACTTTTGACCATTGATCTTGAAAGTGAAAGGTTGAAACTTCAATAAATATGGCATACTTAATGTTGAATATTCTTCCAACGTGTTGAACAATTCAGCTAACACACTTGTTAAAAACATTTTGGACACAACATTTCTAGTGCATGTTTCATCATCCAAAGAGTTGTAAGAAATGAGTATTGATGAAGCAACATCACTGATGGATCTTCCATCCCCAATCTTGTTAGAAATTCTCTCTAGGTTACCTCCCACCACAATCTTATACGTCAAAACCGTCTCCAAATCTTTTCTAAACCTAACCTTAGATTCCAAATTCTTAAAACTATCACGTTCAACATCTCCAGCCAGCATCATCATCAACCAATTCAGCTCTGATGAGACTTCTAGTACCAACACTTTAAAGTTCTTGAAATTCAAAGATGAGGATACTCATTCTTATTGTCATGATCCAAAACTTGACCTTGATCTACAACATTACTTCCCTATTGATCCATTTTGGATGGTTAGATCAGTTCATGGTTTCATTTGTTTTAGTTACTTCCCTGATTATGTTGAAACTGTCTACATCCTCAACCCAAGAACCAGGGAGTATATCATTCTTCCAGAGGCTGGAGGAATAAGAGAGTGGCCCAATGATGTCATGTATAGCTTTGGTTTCGATCCTGTTAGGTTCGAGTACAAAGTGGTTAGAATTTACCAAGAAGAAATTTATGATGATAATACTAGTTATTACAAGTCTAAATGTCAAGTTTACACAATTGGCAAAGGGTATTGGAGAAATGCAGGACATGTTATGTTTTCCTTCAAGTCATATGGGGTGAACCTCTACGCGAAGATTCATTGGTTGGTTTATGATGCTGAAGGAAATGAGTCAATATGTTTGTTTGATTTGGAGAATGAGTTGTTTGAATCTTTCCCCACAGCTCCAATGTACAACAAGGAAAGGTATTGGTATTCGCGAAGTTTGGGAGTCTTTGGACGTTGTCTATGTGTGTGTGACAATTATGCAGATACTCATTTTGAGGTATGGGTGATGAAAGAATACGGAGTTACTGATTCATGGGTTAAACAGATTGTTATAGACATTTCTCCTGAATGCAACGATTGGTTGCGCAATGAAATAATTATATGTTGAAACTTTTGGAGGATGGAGAGGTGTTGTTCTTGTGGCGTGACGATTTCTTGTTCTTGCACCATCCTGTGAAGAAAACATTGAAAAAGCTTGATGTCTGTCCAGGGAATATCTTAGCATCTAGCCATGTATCAAGCTCCTTTTCTCTCAAGAGTTTTGAAGGAGAGGTTGTGAATGTCTTTTAGATTGTCAAAATGTATGTACTGTTTCATTTTGGTGACTGTGATGTGAGTTCTTGCTTTGGGTTAAAGACTTTGTATTCTGACTTTGCATAATACATAAAACGTGTTCTTTAACTTGGCTTCGTAAGGAATTATGTTCTTCAACTTTGGATGGATAACAAATAGACACAACTCTATTTAGACTAATCCTCCCACTTTTTCCTTTCATCATTTCTTCACCATGACCAAATCTACAATATTTTTTCTTTCATTTTCAGTGCTACTTCACAATGTTACTGCATCAAATGATATTAAGTGCTTGCAAGGACTGAAGGACTCATTTAAGGATCCTAATGTAAATTTGAATTCTTGGAACTTCTCAAACTACTCCATGGGGTTTATCTGCAAGTTTGTTGGTGTCGTTTGCTGGAACAACCTCGAGAACCGGATGATCAGCCTCTCACTTCCAAACATGAATCTCAGTGTACAGCTCCCAGATGCCTTCAAATATTGCTCATCTTTGGCTACTCTTCATCTCTCTGGTAACAGGTTCTCCGGTCCCATTCCTTCAGAGATTTGTAGTTGGACTCCATATTTAGTAAAACTCGACTTGTCTAACAACAGTTTCTCTGGCTCTATACCTGCTGAACTTGGAAACTGAACTTGAACAAGTTGATTCTCAATAACAACAAACTATCTGGAAATATTCCACCAGAAATCTCTCGATTAACGAGGCTCAAGGTGCTCTCCTTGGCTAACAATAATCTTTCTGGTAACCTACCACCATTCTCAGGATTGACTGATTTTGAGTATGGAGGAAATAGACATCTCTGCGGTGGAACATTAGCCAAATGTGGTTGAAGATGGCAGAAAGTTAGCCGAGTTTTGGCTAAAATGTATCTGTCATTTCATATTTGTATTGTATGGTGAAAATGTCTGCAATTCCATGCTTCAAGTTAACAAATGCAACATCAACTTCTTTCTGTGTCCATTCGACAAAGTTTTTGTACACAACACAAAGGAACAGAAAGTGTTGATACTCGAACAATCATTGTATTGCTAAAGGCTGTAAAGAATGTTCTTCACAAACAGAACAATCTATCAACTAAATACTACTCTTACCATTTTTTACTCGCTAAAAACTAGGCCGAAAGAATGAGTCATAGAAATGGCCGAGGATAATCAACAGATATCAGACATCTCACCAAAAGAATAAAAACAGAAAACACTCTCAAGCTGAAACTGAGAAAGGGGAGATGACCGAAATCCAATATCTGGCACGACGTTTTTTTTTTTTTGGGGGGGGTGGGGGGGTGGGGGACGGGAATGAACAGGCAGAGAGAAGTGACGCCAACCAATCATCTAAGTTCCTCTTTCACGCTACTTGAAATGATCCTGCCTGATTATTGCAACAAATTCTGAATGCAAGCCGTCCTCTTTCTGCTTCCATATTTCTCCGTTGGCATGTATTAACCATGATATTTGAGGGGAAAGTTGTGCATACAAATCTGCAAGTAATATATGATATTTAAACTAATCAAAGATATGCCAAAAGCAACAAGTTTCTGGTTGCAAGAACTGCAACAAACAAGAATATATACATTCAGAATGTCTAGACTATGATAAGTCATCTTCATCAATTAATGCTCTGCCGACAGAAAGTGATACGCTATCTCCAGATCACCTCATAAACAGGAGAACAATGTCTTATTCCCTTTGAACGAGAGGCTATTTCCAATCAAAAAGCTGACTAATTCATTCTAAAGAAGCACTTGAGCTCCATAGCAACAAAGAGATTTATCAAGTTTAAAAGAGCATCTACTGAAGGAGACAAGTTTATCCACACCTATTACTACTTCATAACAAGAAAGAGTATCAAGTATCACCTATAACTTTTATCACAATAATCAGTATGCATAACCTTTTTGCCTTGTTGCACAAACTAGAATGATGAGGTACATTAATACCTGTACTAGGAGGAGGATCTGGATCTCTTGTACTATGAAGAACCATCGTACCAGAGAGCACAGTTAAAAAGCCACAAAGCGCTGAAATTATGTTGCTAGCACTTTGACCAGACCAATCCTGAGAGATTGATATGACATTAGAAATGAAAATGAGAGAAGGCTCCCTTGCATTTCGAACATAAACTTTCAGAATACCTTAAACATTATGGCACTGGCTAAAATTGTAAGTGATGTGAACATGGCATAATATATTGGAGAAACCACAGCTGTGTTAAATGTGTCCAATGCCTGCAAGAGCCAAATTCAGGCATTTGTCCAATTTACATTACAAGTCTAAGCCAAGATCCAATAACATGTAGTTCCATAGTAATCCCTGTAATATTAGCTCAAGCAATTGAACAAATGCCAATGAGTGTTGGTTCATAAGTTCTCCAATTACTATGTACTTGTAAAAAGAAATGGATCTTGGCTCTTACTCAACCTCAAAAGATAGCTCAAGAGATAACCCATGTGGTGAGAATAGTCCAAGCCATACTAAAGAGATCACTTCACACACTACCTCACGCCCAAGAATGGAGATCTAGTGCGTGGGCAATTTAATAAGGGGAGCGTTGAAAAATGCTCTTTTACCAATTGTTGGTTTTTAGCAAAGAAATTTCGGAAAACAACAGAGCAAGACTGAGAGGAAAATGCTGCAATGCCTATCAAAGGGAACTATTTTATTCAGCTTACTCTACATTTACGGGGAACTTGAAATAAAAAGAGTAAAAATATGATCATTATCCTAGCCTGGAGTATCTCCATAGACACTATCCCAGTTTATATGACATACTTTACTTTTTATTTAGTCCCAAAAAAATGACACATTTCCTTATTTGACAAATGTTTAATGACATTATCAACATTTTACCCATGCCGAATCACAGGTATTTGGCAAAAAGTCCACAAAAGTGTATTCTTCTATTTAAAATCCACTTCTTTCAAGAGTGGTTTTGGAACATTGCAAAGTCTTCTAATATTGCATAAACTTTGTGCCAAGTCAAACTAATATCACATATATTGGGACAAAGGGAGTAACTAATTACTAGAAATTAAGGGTAGCTATCTAACAAACTTTAACTAGGATTTATTCAAAAACAACACAGTAAAACAAAGTTACTATAGTCCAAAAGCATAATTGTAATAGTACTCTCTGACTTCAAACATCACTGCATACTATAAGGAGAAATAGAAAGTCTACCTTATTTAAGTAATTTAGTTGAGTAATTATACATGTGACAGAAACCATCACAAACACCCAAGTTTGAAAATTTGCAGCTTGGTTTGAACCCTCCAATGTAAGCTTTATAGCTATACCGATAGCTTTGATGCTCATAACCTACAACAGAGCAACAAACAAACAAACTTAAATTGACTGCTACATGCAATTTTTACCAATTGTACTTCTGAGAAACTTAGAAGGACCAGTTCCTATATTTTCTTTACTTCTCAGGAGGAATAATTTTATCATGTTTCATTGGCAACAGAAGACTCTCTCTAAGTCAGTTCGGGAAAGAGAACTGCAATAGTAGCTCAATTAATACAGAAAAAATAAGAGAGGAACCAATTCATAAACTGTTATTTATCGAGTTCTTTAAGCAAAATACATGAGAGTATTATTCATAAGATAGTGAATTCGATCGATAAAGAAGTCATAAAAAAAACTCGACCTCGGACTAACAAAATGTGACTAGATAAAAGCTCATCTCAACTAGCAACTTAGACTTATTTAAAATTCATGTAAAAGACAAAAACTAATAAAATAAAGTAATGGCACTGCAATCTTTTATTGAGTTACACACCTACTAGTCATGGAAAAACAATAGCAACGCTGGATGCCTTATAAATTATAACAGATCAAAGTATAGTCATTCACTCATTTGTACAAGCATAGCTGCAGGAAAAGACATCTACTGGCATGCGAACACGTTACAGCACCCTAAAGCTCTGGAGTAAAATCTCAAGTTCCATACATTCATTTATACCTAAATGAGAAGTTTTCTTTTACTTCAGTGACAACTAGCAACGGATCAAGGACCCAGGAGCAGTTTGACTCTTAACAACTTAAAAAATATGATCCATTTAGTGGTCAAATTATGCTATTCCAACACCAAGTAGAAAGGTAGAATTTGGATAACGTTAAGTTTAAAAGATGAGGCGTTTTGCAAACTGTTAATTTAGCTACAAGGTTAACTCAGTCAGGCCAGAGCTACAAACTAAAGCACGGTTGTGACACATGTTTCTTCCCTTCCTTCCTTCTCTTTCTTCACTGTAGGGATATAGATCAATACAATAGAGGCACTAACCGTCAAGGACCCAATGATGGAGCAAACACCAATATAGACCATAATATTTGTCCGACCATAGCGAGGCTCACAATACAAGACTAGCACCAATGTTATTGCAACTGCTGATGCAGTGTACAAAAGAAAAGCTGCAAAACAAAGAGTGGAACATCAAAACAAGGACATATCAGCAAGGCAAATAAGAACGATATTCAAGGAAATACAGCACAGTACATCAGCACACCTGGTTGTGTAGCTAATGCCCATATCTCATCCACTGAATTGAGATCATGTTCACGAGGTGCATGAAGAACGATGACAACGGAACCTACTATACATAAAAGACATCCTAATACTCCCAGTTTCTTCAATTTTTCCTTCAGTATGAAATGTGCTAGAACAGCACTGCAGCAAAGCGCCAAATGATATGCAAGAAAACCGAATAAGCCATTGCCCAGAAAATGATAAGGTAAAGTGGAAAATTTACCTCACAATTATACTTAAAGCGCCAAGTGGTGTCACAAGAACTGCTGGCGCATAAATGTAAGCCACGAAATTTGCAAATTCTCCAACAATCACTGCAAGGATTTACGGTGAACATTGCACTCTATATTAGAATAACAAATTCAGGAACATATTCTCTGACATTTAAGAAGCAATTCAAGACTTACTAGTTACCATCCCAATCCACCAAAGAGGCTCCCGTAGATAACCATATCTGCCCGAGCCTTCAGCAAGAAACAAATATTTTATAGTCAAATAGACAGAGCAACAGAGTTCATATAAACAGCTTTCAAACAAAACTTCTATTTAATGCTGATACAGAAAAGCATCTTCTAAACTTTACAAGATGTACCCGATGTTCTACTTTTAATGTGTAAACTAGCTGATAAATTACAATGTCAAGGAAATTCATTCAGCTTATTACAGTGCAGAATGATTTAAAAAAATCCACTACACTGATCATTTTCAGTTCTTAAAGTCAAGATCCATTTATTATGTCTTGAGCTCATTTCTTCTCTGTAATACATGTATTAGTACTACCTAATACAGCAGTCTGTGTTTATTCGGAAATGATAGATCAAATAATTTGGAATTACCAACAATCATTTAGCGAAGCAGAAGCATCAGTGCATATATTTAAATTGTTGACCCATTCTACAAACTATCAAAGGTATCAAAGGTATTAAGTTTAAATAGGTGCTGCTGGAGTCGCTCTGATTGCTAAAATAATGTCATTAGTCCTAGATAACTGCCACCAAAACACTAGGCAGCTGACTGGTCAACATTCAGAAGAATAGGAATTATTTTTCAAATACTTCTCCAAGATTATTCAAGGACTACTTACTTGCATGATAAGTATGAAGTTTAAATTCCAATATAAGTAACTTGACATTCATTTTCCCAGAAATGTACACCCAATACTTCCCTTTTGGAGAGAAGTGCAAATTCCATTCCTTGAGTTCCAGAACAAGTTTTCTTTATTCCCACACAGATAACTGCTTTGTAAGATGCATAATCACCTTTTATAAGCAGTCATTGTGTATTAGTAATACTCATTGTGACTCTATATTTGCTGGAAGTGTTACCCCATTGCTCTTATTTTACAGTCGGGCACCTACAACATGGTGTACCAACAGAGCATAACAGTCTTAAACTGTACTTAAGCAGAAAACAAATGAAGTAAGAATTTTCCATCACTGATGGATCTTCCATCACCAATCTTGTTAGAAATTCTCTCTAGATTACCTCCCACCACACTCTTATACATCAAAACCGTCTCCAAATCTTTTCTAAACCTAACCTTAGATTCCGAATTCTTAAAACTATCACGTTCAACATCTCAAGCCAGCATCATCATCAACCAATTCAGCTCTGATGAGACTTCTATACCGACACCTTAAAGTTCTTGAAATTCGAAGATGAGGATACTCATTCATATTATCATGATCCAAAACTTGATCTTGAACTTAACATTATAAGCAGTCATTGTGTATTAGTAATACTCATTGTGACTCATATTTTCTGGAAGTGTTACCCCATTGCTCTTATTTTACAGTCGGGCACCTACAACATGGTGAACCAACAGAGCATAGCATAGTCTTAAACTGTACTTAAGCAGAAAACAAATGAAGTAAGAATTTTCAGGTATAAAACATGTGTTTCACCTGCAAAACTAAAATGGGGACAGCAGAAAAGCAGGTACCAACATACCAGTATAAAAGAACCCCAACATTATCAGTCTGTTGCCACTTGATATTTCAAAGTAAGAAGTAAAGAACAATATACTCATCAAGCATAACCTCCAATTCCATACATCTAGAAACAGCATCTGATATACTATGAACTTTGATTACTCCGCCTCTTGGCTGATGGTAAATTGGTAATGCAGTATAATGGTTAGAAATATCAATTTTTAATCGACTAATTTTGACTTGATCATGTAATAGTCGGTATCAGCTTTATGAGTTCACTATATTCATTCTACATATCTGGGCCCATTTCAATTTCAATACTACAAGAAGTTTATATTAAGGAAAACTGGGGTTTTCTAGAGTTAAGAGATTCTCCATATGTCACACTTCTTTTCTGTACACTAAGATACAAGGTTTTAACCTTGTTCCCAAATAGCTAGCGTCATCTACAATAAATCAGGTGATTCTTACCTAATTTGCCTTAGTTGAGAGATTGTAGGGGTTTTGTGGTCATTGTAAGAATCAAAACTACCAGGTGTCATGAAGAAGCTAATAAAGCATACATTGGACGATGATAAATAAGATAACAAAGAGAAATATACCAACTACATAAAAAAATTTACATGAGAAATTCACAAAGATTAAAAAAAAAGAGTGCAAACATATAAAGAGAATAACCCCACAAAATTCACTCGTAAAGAAGTTTACTTTTGCCGTAAACAAGACTCTCTTGAGACTACATTGTGGATGCTCTAAATTGAGAAGGAATTCCTCAATTAATAGAAACTCAAAAACTGTTCTTCCAAGAAAACTATTAGCCAAATATGGAAGATTTATATTTTCCTGATAAAAATCACTTATAATAAATGTTTATCCTTCCTCCAAGAAGAAGGAAAATCCAAATATGACAAGTAAATTAGGGCAAACACCTAACAACAACTTGCTTTTGTATGATTTTAACGAACGTCAACCTTCCAAATATTAGCAAGAAGTAATGCATTGACACATACACACACATATAAAGAGCTGAGCTCATCAAACAACATCAACAACAAACCCAGTGTAATCCGACTAAGTAGGGTCTAAGGAGGTAGAATGTGCGCAGACCTCACCACTAACTTAGAGGTAAAGACGCTATTATCGATAGACCCTCAGCTCAAGAAAAAAACAGCCCTAAGTAGTATAAGGAGAAATAACATAAATACTGAGCATATCAAACAACTTTAGCAGTAAATACCAATGGGGACACAACTAAAGCTCCACAAATCCACTACCAGAAGCATTGACAAAGTTCAAAATCAACAAAAAAACAATAAATTATTCACAATTAGACCTAAAAACACTTCGCTATCAAGAAAATGAATTACTCACTGGCCCGAGTACCAGAGGCGCCTGCCTTCTGAAGACCCTTCTTCTTGATAATGAAACTGGAACCAATAAAAGCGCTAGACGCCACAGCCAATCCAAAACCAGTCCAATTAGCACTGTACATGATCCCAATATTATATCTAAACTATTGGGCAACAATTTTGGAATTTAATTCTCATCTGAACTTTTGCCAAGAATAAAACTTTCAACACCCAAAAGGTTTCCCTGGATATACTCAACAAGACAACACTGAAGTAAGACTAAAATAGCAAGAAAAACGAAATGGGTAAGTTTGAAAAACTTGAAACCACTGTAGCTTTACTCAATCACCCCAAAATTGTAGAGCTGGGAATGGGAAAACAGCAAGAAAAACGAAATGGGTATGTGAGAAAATTGGCGAAAACAGGTTTGAAATGGTGAGCTAACAGTGCAAGCTCGTTATTGACAATGATGGAGAATAGTAGTATTTTACAAGAAGCATAATTTTGTCATGCTTTGATTCGTTGCTTTGGGTTGATTTGGCTAATAGTATGTCTTCAACAATTGGGCATATAACGATGAATAAATCACACATTACGTGTAGCTTTTAATTAAGTGTTTGGTACCAATTTAATGTTATTTAATGTTTTTCTAGAAAATGTTTTCTTCAAAAGTATATAGGTTGATTTCTAACTTATTTTTTATATATATTTTGCTAAGTGAATTGAAAATATTTTCTAGTGTTTAATTGGAAAATAGAAAAAAAAAATTCAAAAAATATCTTTTACTTTGTTGCTAAAGAATAGAATATAACTCAGAAATCAAATTCGATAATCGATTCAGACCTGGTCTCAACACTAAAATCGAGACACAATCTTGATGACTGATCTCAACACCCAAACCAGGACTTAACTTCGACTCTTAATTTGACACCCGACATTTTAAACTGGGGTCCGACCCTGACTTTAACCTCAACCCCGATACTTGAATTGGGACACGATATAGATGATTGATTCAGGACCCGACCGAGGACCTGACCCTGATTTTTTTATCCGGGACCCTATATTTGACATGTGACCCGACTTTGGCCTCGACATCCAAAATGGTACACGACTCTTACAATTGATTAGGAATCGAACACTAAGACCGACTGAAACCTACCCCTAACTCCCAAAACTTAGACCCGACATTCAAATTAGGATCCAACTTCTCAATTGGGACCCAACTCCGACACTCGATTTAGAACACAAATTGAACTTCCGACCAGGACCCAACTTTCAAAAGGGGATTCGACCCCGACTCTCGATCCAAGATTTGAATTCTGAATTAGGACCCAACCTCGACTCTCGATTCAAAATTTGACTCCGACACGTGATTTAAGACCTCACCCTAACACCTTAGTCGAGATCCAACCTCAAATCTTAACCCACATTAGACACCAAATCAAAATTCAATCTTGACTAGATTTGAGAATTTAGTCTTCCATGATATTATTACAATATGTTTATATGTCGGCATTGTATCATGAGGGACTGCTCTAGTCCTCCATGATATAATCATAATCTATTAATATATGATAAAAGACACAAAGTCACCATTGAAATTGTCCCAAATTTTCAAAAAGATATATTAAATTAGCAATTATCATATTACCCTACTTAAGTTTTTGACATCTTTGTAAAATAGTTGTTTTGACCCATTCAAAAAGAAAGCTGAGAAATCACCATAATCGTCTGGATTAAGAGACGAAGAGACTCTAAAATGTTGAGAAATAATAAAAGATGACTATTCTATTTTTGAAATGAATTAGGTCGTTAAGTGGACATCACACGCGTTGTCCCGGGTGAGGGAACGGGTTGCTAAAAACTCTAATGGGATAATATGACGGTTGCAAAGTTAGGGTGTCTTTTTGAAAATTCGGGACAACTTTATTACAAAGATGTGATATCATTGAGGTTTGATTCAATCCTAAATAATACTATTTCAATATATATTATATTCTATTATGTTACCATTGATGTCTGCTTCACTCCTTCCATGAGAGCCACCTTAATTATTCGTGATACCATCATAGTATATTGTATACTAACATAATATTGTCGATGTATTCTTCCATCATTCAGTACGATACTCATAAGTCATTCACGATAGGGGTGGGCATTCGGTATTTTGGTTCGGTTTCGGGTTTTTTTTTTATTTTTTTGGTTTTCGATTCTTGTAAATTGTGTATCGAATACCGAATCGAAATATTTTGCTTCGGTTCGGTTTTAGTTAATTCGATTCGGTTTTTATTAATTCGATTCGGTTTTTTTATTTTGGTTTTTTAATGTGCCTGCTTAGTGGGCTTTTTAAAATTTTAAACTTTACAATTGTTTTGTTTGATTTTTCAACTTAATGGGCTAAAAAGTAAAAATAGACAATACATCAAAGAAGTGCATTACTAATTTACTACCAAATATCAATATGTCAATATGCCATTAGGCATTAACACCACAAATTTTAAATTCACAATGTCACTAAAACACACAATTTTTAATTAACAATGACACCAAAACAAAAGTTGCATGATAGATTTGTAGTTAATGTCTTCACAAATACAACATAATAACAATCTAACAAGTAACAATAAAGTCTTTCATGAGCTCATAATAAATAATAATAAGCAACAAACAATGTATTTTAAACTTCTTGTCTTCTTCCATGAGATTGCTTTCAATTCAAATGTCAACAATAACAAACAACAATAATGAGTTTCTTGACTTTCTTCAATGAGATCGCGTTCAACTTTCAAGTGTCACGTGCCAACAAAATTATTTCTTCATTGTCTTGACCCTTGGACCTTTTAAGATAAAATCAAATATTGAAACTTAGAATACTACTTTTAAGATTAAAAAATGATATGATTAAATAAATAATGTATTAAACTCACCGCTTGCAAGTCAATCATAGATCAACAATGGAAGAGTTTCTTCCACTATTTGTCATCTCTATAATTAAGAAAAAGAAACATGTCATACAAGATACAACACAATAAGTATTTCATTTTTTCCAAAAATAAATAAAAAATAAAAAGTCTTACGAAGTTCAATTTTTTCAAGAAACTCCAAACTTTCTTCAACATAAATAGGCTTGGTTTATTGTCTAAGCCAATCTTGGATACAAATAAGACATTGCACACATTGGGGAGTCAATGAACTTTTAAAGGGATCTAGAATTCGATCACCGGTGCTAAATGCACATTTCGATGCCACACTCGACATAGGAATAACCAATACATCTCGAGCCAACTGTGAAAGTGCAGGAAATCTAGGAGAATTAACTTTCCACCAACTCAAAATATCAAAATCTCCATATTCAGGTTCTTGATCTTCAAGAAGATATTTATCCAACTCAGATTTAACACCTAAACTGTCACGACCCAAAACCGAGCCGCGACTGGCACCCACACTTACCCTCCTATTGAGCGAACCAACCAATCTAAACCTTAACATTTCAATTTAATATCAACAGAAAGTAATGCGGAAGACTTAAACTCATTAATAAAAACACAATTCAATAACTTCTAAAATTCAACATCTATTATTCCCCAAAATCTGGAAGTCATCACCACAAGAACATCTATGATCAAATTACTAAACTAAGAGTATTCTAAGAAGCTAAAATAAACAAAAGCTAGTCCATGCCGGAACTTCAAGGCATCAAGACATGAGGAAGAAGATCCAGTCCAAGCTAGAAGCATTAGCTCACCCTGAAATCCGGTGTAATGAAGACTGGCTAGAGTTGCGGTTGAGTTGAAGACGACGGTACGTTTGCTGCACTCCACAAATAACAAAGAAAACAAATACAAGTAGGGGTCAGTACAAAACACGGGTACTGAGTAGATATCATCGGCCAACTCAAAATAGAAAACAGTATATATCAGATAATATCATAAATCAACTACAATACTCAACGTGTAGCAACAACAAGTTCTATAATCATTAATAAACACCGCCAAGTTCACACATGAGGACTCAAGCCTCAATACCATACTCTTTTGGGAATTAGGTTCATTAGATTGAGTATATTAACATCTTTCAAGATTCTTTATCTTTATTCCTCTTGTGTCGGTACGTGACACTCCGCTCCCCTACTACTATGTGTCGGTACGTGACACTCCGATCCCCTAATTCTACGTGTCGGTTCGTGACACCCGATCCCCCTATTCTACGTGTCGGTTCGTGACACCCGATCCCCTAATTCTACGTGTCGGTTCGTGACACCCGATCCCCTAATTCTACGTGTCGGTTCGTGACACCCGATCCCCTAATTCTACGTGTCGGTTCGTGACACCCGATCCCCTAATTCTACGTGTCGGTTCGTGACACCCGATCCCCTAATTCTACGTGTCGGTTCGTGACACCCGATCCCCTAATTCTACGTGTCGGTTCGTGACACCCGATCCCCTAATTCTACGTGTCGGTTCGTGACACCCGATCCCCTAATTCTACGTGTCGGTTCGTGACACCCGGTCCCCTAAATCTACGTGTCGGTTCGTGACACCCGATCCCCTAATTCTACGTGTCGGTTCGTGACACCCGATCCCCTAATTCTACGTGTCGGTTCGTGACACCCGATCCCCTAATTCTACGTGTCGGTTCGTGACACCCGATCCCCTAATTCTACGTGTCGGTTCGTGACACCCGGTCCCCTAATTCTACGTGTCGGTTCGTGACACCCGGTCCCCCTAATTCTACGTGTCGGTTCGTGACACCCGCTCCCCTAATTCTACGTGTCGGTTCGTGACACCCGCTCCCCTAATTTCATTCTATTAATTCATCAATCCTTCTTTATACCAAGGCATCATCAACCCCATTACTTTAGTTCATCAAGCCTTCTTTTATACCAAGGCATCATCAATCTCATTAACAAAGTAGATTAGGGTTTTTCAAGATTTGGGATTCAATAGCTTCATCATGCTTATTTTATCACAATTATATACAAAATCACATCATGCATGCACACA
The DNA here is from genome assembly GCF_001406875.1 of Solanum pennellii. Lineage (NCBI taxonomy): Eukaryota > Viridiplantae > Streptophyta > Magnoliopsida > Solanales > Solanaceae > Solanum > Solanum pennellii. The sequence goes on from NC_028647.1 coordinate 8,338,396, forward strand.
ATTAAGCATATAGAAGGGTTTACAATACTACCCAATACATATCATTCGCTATTAAGAGTTTACTACGAATAGCATAAACCATAACCTACCTCCACCGAAGATTCGTGATCAAGCAAGCAAATTCCCCAAAGTCTTGTTGTCCTCTTCGTTTCTCTCTCTCTCTACTCGTTCTCCCTCTCTTTCTGTTCTTTTTCTTTTTCTTATTCAAACCCTCTTTCTTTTACCCTAATTAGCATATAATTAAGTATAAAGGTGGCAATAATATCCCACTAATTAACTCAAGGTTACCTCTTTTAACCCCCAAGTAATTAGACTTATTAACATTAACCCACTAACTTTATAATTAAAGCAGGAATAGTCCAAAACGCCCCTTAAATTACTAAACAGAAATCCGACCCAGCCTGGGATTACGCAGCCTGTGACGGCCCGTCGTGCCTGCGACGGTCCGTCCTGCTGCTTCCGTCACAAAGTTCAGAGACTCAATTTCCTTGAAGAGTCTGTGACGGTCCGTCGTGCCCACGACGGTCCGTCCTGCCATGTCGTCACGAAGTTCAGAGAGTCGATTTCAGTACCCAAATTTCAGAATTCTAAGTGTTTTGGAACGAGACCCCCTCGACGGTCCGTCGTGCCCATGACGGTCCGTCGTGGGTTCCGTCGACTCAGACAGTTTTTCCAGAAATAAAATCTGCTGCTTAAAACGACTAAACAGGTCGTTACAATAGATACCAATTTACCCATCGTTCGTCCTCGAACGATCACAAGAAGAAAAACAAGGGCGAAAAGGAGTACCTGAATCTGTAAACAGGTGTGGGTATCTTTCTCGCATATCAGCCTCCTTCTCCCAAGTGGCCTCTTCAACTGGTCGATTCTTCCATTGAACTTTGATGGATGCAATCTCCCTTGATCTCAACTTGCGAATTTCTCTATCTAGAATGGCAACAGGCTCCTCCTCATAAGACAAATTCTCATCAAGCAGAACTGAATCCCAACGAATGATGTAGTTTCCATCCCCATGGTATCTTTTCAACATAGACACATGAAATACCGGATGCACTCCTGACAGCCCTGGAGGCAAGGCTAATTCATAAGCCACCTCCCCTACTCGCTTAAGTACTTCAAATGGTCCAATATACCTTGGGCTTAGCTTACCTCTTTTACCAAACCGCATCACCCCTTTCATAGGCGAAACCTTCAGCAAGACTTGCTCACCCTCCATGAACTCCAAGTCCCTAACCTTTCGATCTGCATATTCCTTTTGCCTGCTTTGAGCCGCTAAAAGCTTTTCTTGAATAGATTTCACCTTCTCTAATGAATCCCTCAAAAGGTCAGTACCCCAAGGTCTAACCTCAAATGCATCAAACCAACCAATGGGAGACCTACATCTCCTCCCATACAATGCTTCGAAAGGAGCCATATCAATACTTGAGTGATAGCTATTATTGTATGAAAACTCCGCTAAGGGTAAGAAGTTATCCCAATGACCACCGAATTCTATCACACATGCACGAAGCATATCTTCCAATACCTGAATCGTTCACTCAGACTGTCCATCGGTCTGAGGGTGAAATGCAGTACTAAGGTCCAACCTAGTACCTAATTCCGCATGCAATGTTCTCCAAAACTTAGAAGTAAACTGCGTACCTCTATCTGATATGATGGAGAGTGGAACTCCATGCAACCGAACAATCTCTGAGATGTAGAGTTTGGCTAACTTCTCTGCATTGTAAGTCACCTTGACCGGAATGAAGTGAGCAGACTTAGTTAACCTATCCACAATTACCCAAATGGAATCAAACTTACCCAATGTCTTTGGAAGACCAACCACGAAGTCCATTGCAATCCTTTCCCACTTCCACTCGGGAATGGGCATTCTCTGAAGTGTTCCTCCGGGCCTCTGGTGTTCATACTTTACTTGTTGACAATTTGGACATTTGGCAACAAAATCAACAATGTCGCGCTTCATTCTACTCCACCAAAAGTGTTGCTTTAGGTCACGATACATCTTGGTTGCACCAGGGTGTATAGAATACCTTGAACTATGAGCCTCTGTCAGAATAGTGTTGATCAAATCATCAACACGGGGTACACATACCCTTCCCTTGATTCTCAAAACACCTTCCTCATCGATTGTTGCTTCTTTAGCCTCTCCTCGCAACACTTTATCTCGGATCCGGATCAATTTCTCATCATTAAACTGTTTTCCCTTGATCTTGTCAAGAAAAGAAGATCTCGCCTCCACACTGGCCAAAAATCCTCCCTTCTCATTTACTTCCAACCTCATAAAGTCATTAGCCAGAGTCTGAACCTCTCTAGCCAATGGGCGTCTAGAAGCTTGTAAGTGAGCTAAACTACCCATGCTCCCTGCTTTTCTACTTAAGGCGTCTGCCACCACATTAGCCTTTCCTGGGTGATACAAGATGGTGACATCATAATCCTTCAGTAGTTCCATCCATCTCCTCTGTCTCAAATTCAAATCTTTCTGAGTAAAGACATACTGTAGGCTACGATGATCCGTATAGACTTCACACTTAACCCCATATAGATAGTGTCTCCATTGCTTTAATGCAAACACTACCGCAGCCAACTCCAAATCGTGGGTCGGATAATTACGTTCATGCACCTTTAATTGCCTCGAAGCATACGCAATTACGTTCTTCTCTTGCATTAGCACTGCACCCAAACCAGAATAGGATGCATCACAATACACAATGAAGTTCTTACCCTCTACTGGCAAGGTAAGGATAGGTGCGGTAGTCAGCAAGGTCTTGAGTTTCTGAAAGCTTTCCTCACATTCATCCGACCATACAAATGGAACATTCTGCTTAGTCAAGTTCGTCAATTGGGAAGCAATAGAAGAGAATCCCTTGACAAATCGACGGTAGTAACTGGCTAAACCAACAAAGCTTCTTATTTCTGACACATTAGTAGGTCTTACCCAATTCTTCACTACTTCGATCTTAGAAGGATCCACCATCACTCCATCCTTAGAAACCACGTGCCCCAAGAAGGACACTGAATCTAGCCAAAACTCACACTTGGAGAATTTGGCATAAAGCTTTTTCTCCCTCAACATTTCCAACACAATTCTCAAATGCTCCTCATGTTCCTTCTTACTCTTGGAGTATATCAGTATATCATCAATAAATACGATCACAAAGAGATCCAAATATGGCTTAAAAATCCCGTTCATCAAACTCATGAAAGCAGCAGGGGCATTCGTAAGACCAAAAGACATCACTACAAATTCGTAATGCCCATACCTGGTTCTAAAAGCAGTCTTTGGCACATCCGTTGCCCGTATTTTCAGTTGATGATAACCGGATCTCAAGTCAATCTTAGAGAAGACACAAGCACCTTGTAACTGATCGAACAAGTCATCAATGCGAGGAAGAGGATACCTGTTCTTTATGGTTACCTTGTTCAACTGCCGGTAGTCTATGCACATCCGAAAACTCCCATCCTTCTTCTTCACAAACAAAACCGGAGCACCCCAAGGAGATGCACTTGGTCTAATGAAGCCTTTGCTCAACAACTCTTGAAGTTGGGCTTTTAACTCCCTTAACTCCGCAGGAGCCATTCTATAAGGGGGTATAGAAATGGGGCGAGTACCCGGTTCAAGATCAATACAGAAGTCAATATCCCTATCTGGTGGCATACCAGGAAGATCTGCAGGGAACACATCCAGAAACTCACGGACCACCGAAACCGACTCAATCAAAAGTACTTGGGTAGTATCATCCTTGAGATGTGCCAAGAAAGCTAAACACCCTTTACTAACCATTTTCTTAGCACGAAGAAAGGAGATGATACGCACCGGATTGGAAGTGTAGTCACCCTCCCACACTAACGGATCTGTCCCAGGCTTGGCTAACGTCACTGTTTTAGCATTACAATCCAAGATCGCAAATTGCGGAGAAAGCCAAGTCATACCCAGAATTACATCAAAATCAACCATTTCTAAGATAACCAAATCTACATAAGTGTTGCTCCCCACAAAGTTCACCAAACAAGACCTATATACCTTTTCAACTACCACAGACTCACCCACCGGAGTAGAAACACGAATAGGCATGTCAAGTAATTCACAACGTAAATTAAGACCATTAGCAAATGAGGAAGATACATAAGAAAATGTGGATCCCGGATCAAACAATACAGAAGCCATGCAATCACAAACCAGAAGATTACCTGTGATGACAGCATCAGATGTCTCCGCCTCCGATCTCCCAGGGAAAGCATAACAATGGGCCCTTTCGTTTGTTTGTCCGTTGCCCCTACCATGTTGTGTTGTAGTGGCTCCAGTTTGCCCATCACCCCGGCCGTTTTGGTGACCACCATTACCTCGGCCACCACGCCCTCCAGAATAACGGCCTCTTCCATGACCACCTCTACCTCTGACTGTTGGGGGTCTGTAACCTTGTTTTGGACAAAACCTCCTAATGTGTCCGATCTCTCCACATTCATAACACTCTCTGGACTCAAGCTTAGGTCTCTCAGAGAAATGTTGACCGGTCTGAGGTGGACCCCCAACTACAGTCTGTAGTGAAGACTGAATGGGTCGGACTGAGTAACCTCCTGAACCCTGTCCTCTAGAGTAAGAACCATTAAACTCACCTCCCTTTCGAAACCTCTTTGATGTCGATGCCATAGTGAATTCGTCTGGCTTCACTCCTTCCACCTCTATCACGAAATCTACCACTTCTTGGAAGGATTTCGCTGTAGCCGCTACCTGTAAGGCTGAAATCCGCAAATCTGACCTCAACCCTTTCACAAAACGGCGAATCCGCTCTTGTGAACTGAAGCAAAGCTGAGTGGCATACCTAGATAATGCACGAAACTTAGCCTCATACGCAGTGACCGTCATTCTGCCTTGCTCTAGGCTCAAGAACTCATCTCTCCTCCTATCCCTCAAGGTCCGGGGGATATACTTCTCCATAAATAAGCTAGAGAATGACGCCCAAGTCATGGGTGGTGCCTCTGTTGGTTGACACTCAACATGTGACCGCCACCACATTTTGGCGTTCCCTTGAAACTGATAGCTCACGAACTCAACGCCAAACCGTTCTACTATACCCATCTTGTGTAGTAGCTCATGACAATCAACCAGAAAATCGTAGGCATCCTCAGATTCTGCACCCTTGAAGACTGGAGGTTTCAATTTCAAGAACTTACTGAAAAGTTCATGCTGATCGCTTGTCATTATAGGCCCTGTAGTCAAACGAGGAAACGTGCCTATTTCCAATGGAGCATCCATGCGGGGAGCCGCAGCAGTTGCCTGTTGTACTTCCGGAACCTGAGGTGTTGGTGCAGAAAACACTGGAGGTGTCTGGCCTTGATCAGATAACCCACTAAGATAAGCCAGAACCTGATTGATCATCTCTGGGGTAGGTTGGGGTGGCAATCCCTCATTCTGTACTTGCTCATTCTCCCCTTCCTCACCCTCTATTACTACTTCCTCAGTCGGTGGAGGAGTCACCGCCCTAGTACCAGATGGGGCAGGTGCTTGTCCTCTTCCCCTAGAGGACGTCCTCCCACGACCTCTACCACGGCCTCTTGCCGTTGCTCTTCCTCGAGCTACAGCCCCAGCGGCTGGCTCAGACGCACCCTGTTCCGCCGGTGCTGATGTTGGCGTAGTCGTTGCTCTAGTTCTGACCATCTGCGAAAATAGAGTGAAGATGGTCAGATACCAATTTGTATCATCTAGATACCAATTGGATTCAAGTAATAGCACGAAAGAAAGAAAGAATGGAATTTTCCTAAAGTCCTATAGCCTCTCAAAGAAAAGTAAAGGCGTCCCCCTACCGTTCCTTAAGACTCTACTAGACTCGTTCTTGTGTGATGAGACCAACGAACCTAATGCTCTGATACCAAGTTTGTCACGACCCAAAACCGAGCCGCGACTGGCACCCACACTTACCCTCCTATGTGAGCGAACCAACCAATCTAAACCTTAACATTTCAATTTAATATCAACAGAAAGTAATGCGGAAGACTTAAACTCATTAATAAAAACCAATTCAATAACTTCTAAAATTCAACATCTATTATTCCCCAAAATCTGGAAGTCATCACCACAAGAACATCTATGATCAAATTACTAAACTAAGAGTATTCTAAGAAGCTAAAATAAACAAAAGCTAGTCCATGCCGGAACTTCAAGGCATCAAGACATGAGGAAGAAGATCCAGTCCAAGCTAGAAGCATTAGCTCACCCTGAAATCCGGTGTAATGAAGACTGGCTAGAGTTGCGGTTGAGTTGAAGACGACGGTACGTTTGCTGCACTCCACAAATAACAAAGAAAACAAATACAAGTAGGGGTCAGTACAAAACACGGGTACTGAGTAGATATCATCGGCCAACTCAAAATAGAAAACAGTATATATCAGATAATATCATAAATCAACTACAATACTCAACGTGTAGCAACAACAAGTTCTATAATCATTAATAAGCACCGCCAAGTTCACACATGAGGACTCAAGCCTCAACACCATACTCATTTGGGAATTAGGTTCATTAGATTGAGTATATTAACATCTTTCAAGATTCTTTATCTTTATTCCTCTTGTGTCGGTACGTGACACTCCGCTCCCCTACTACTATGTGTCGGTACGTGACACTCCGATCCCCTAATTCTACGTGTCGGTTCGTGACACCCGATCCCCTAATTCTACGTGTCGGTTCGTGACACCCGATCCCCTAATTCTACGTGTCGGTTCGTGACACCCGGTCCCCCTAATACTACGTGTCGGTTCGTGACACCCGCTCCACTAATCTCATTCTATTAATTCATCAATCCTTCTTTACACCAAGGCATCATCAACCCCATTACTTTAGTTCATCAAGCCTTCTTTTATACTAAGGCATCATCAATCTCATTAACAAAGTAGATTAGGGTTTTTCAAGATTTGGGATTCAATAGCTTCATCATGCTTATTTTATCACAATTATATAATCACATTCATACAAGCATACAATTAAGCATATAGAAGGGTTTACAATACTACCCAATACATATCATTCGCTATTAAGAGTTTACTACGAATAGCATAAACCATAACCTACCTCCACCGAAGATTCGTGATCAAGCAAGCAAATTCCCCAAAGCTTTGTTTTTCCTCTTCGTTCGTCTCTCTCTATCAATCGTGCGTTATTCTCCCTCTCCTTGTTCTTTCTATTTTTCTTATTCAAACCCTCTTTCTTTTACCCTAATTAGCATATAATTAAGTATAAAGATGGCAATAATATCCCACTAATTAACTCAAGGTTACCTCTTTTAACCCCAAAGTAGTTAGACTTATTAACATTAACCCACTAACTTTATAATTAAAGCAGGAATAGTCCAAAACGCCCATTAAATTACTAAGCAGAAATCCGACCCAGCCTGGGATTACGCAGTCTGTGATGGGCCGTCGTGCCTGCGACGGTCCGTCCTGCTGCTCCGTCACAGAGTTCAGAGACTCGATTTCAGTACCCAAATTTCAGAATTCTAAGTATTTTGGAACGAGACCCCCTCGACGGTCCTTCCTGCCCATGACGGTCCGTCGTGGGTTCCGTCGACTCACACAGTTTTTCCAGAAATAAAATCTGCTGCTTAAAACGACTAAACGGGTCGTTACATAAACTTCCAGAATCATTCTTTTGTTTCTTCATGTGCAACTTAGTTCTCAAAGAATTTTTGGACACATTTTGAGAAATACCACAAGCAGAAGAATCAGATGAGTCAGATGAAGATGGTTGACTTTTGGAACCTTTTCCATACTTACTCACATATATCACAAACAAATCCCTCAAGTAAGACTCTACTTTCGTATTCACTACATTTCCCGTTTCTTCCCCAAGTAATTCTTCAAGAGCAAAACTAACATACACAAATTTATTGCGAGAATCCAAAACAGAAGCAATAAAAATCATTTAGTTCATTTTTTCAGGAGTACCCCAATATTTCTTGAATTTTTCTTTCATTCCCAAAGCCATTTTACTCAAATCAAGGTCATCACTTGCTATACATAATTTCAAATAAGCATCAAGTTCACATATATCTTCAAAATGAATATTACAAGTAACATACTGTGAACCTGAAACTTTCAAAGTGAGCTCATAAAATTTTTCAAGAAACTTAGTGACATTCCTCACATTAGCCCAATCTTCATATTGAATTGAACCTGCGATACTTCCATCTTCACAAATATCAGTAGCAAGAAAAGAATTAAAATTAACATCATAAAGATCAAACCTCTCAAAAGCCTTCTCAAACTTTCTGTTGTGTCTAACATCAAATAGGTGGAATTCCACCTAGTACACACATCTAAAGACAACATCTTATTACATTTTATCTTTTGCATTTCAACACATTTCAAGAAGTTTCTTGTCCTTGAAGAAGATGATCTAACATATTTCACCATTTGTCTCACACTTTTGATAGAAGGACCAATTTCTTTTAAACCATCTCGCACAATTAGATTAAGTATATGAGCCATACATCTCACATGGAGATGCTTACCTTCCATCAAATTAGTTCCCCACATATCTAATTTTTTGGACAACTCTAAAATGCCACATCATTTGAAGAGGCATTACAACCGTAACAGTAAAAACGTTATCCAACTTCCAATCAAGTAAACAATTACTAATAGACTCAGCCAAATGCTCAACTTTATGACTAGTGATAGGACAAAAATTCAATATTCTTTTATGAAGCACCCAATCCCTATCAATAAAATGAGCAATCAAACACATATAATTGATTCTTTACACTGAAGTTCATGTGTCTGTTTTGAGACAAATTCTTGGTTGTATTTCTCTTAAAGATTGTTTCAAATTTATTCTCAATTCACCATAAACTTCATAACAATCCCTTGTTATGGTTCTACGAGAAGGAATATGAAACAAAGGCTGGACTTTACTCATAAACTTCTTAAAGCCTTCTTTTTCAACAAAACTAAAAGGTAGTTCATCCAAAATAATCATCTCAACTAAAGCTCTCCTACATACCTCTTGCTCAAATTTCCAAGTCTCTAAATTGTTACTTTGAATATTTAATAATTTTTAAATACCGGGTGCAACAGTCGGAGGTTTATACACTTTACACCGATAAGTCAAGTGTTATTTTAGTCCACTTGTTCCATTTCTTGTTGTATTGACAGCATAATATTGTTTACAATATAAGCACTTTGCTTTAACTAATACACCATTTTCAAAAACCTTTTCAAAGTGTTGCCAAATAGGAGATCTAGGATCCATTTCTTTTCTTTTTTTGTTATTTCTGTGCCAATTGACGAATCATTGCTATTACTAGGTGTATTATCCGTAGAATCAGCCATACTTATTCGACTTTGATCAGCTACACCCATATTTAATTATTTTTGTTCAGGCATCTATATATAAAAAAAATTCACAATAAATTCACAATAACTAATAACAAAAACAAAATCAGAAAGAAAAAAAATGAAAGAAGTCAAGAACAAAAAAGAAAATAACAAAAACCAAACCTAACTGGCTGACTGGCAGTGGGCTGGAACCTGGTGGCGGCGACTGGCTGGCGGACGACGCGGCTGCGGCTGCTTGCTGGCGGGCGGCG